>NC_056522.1:352524871-352589451 GCF_019175285.1 Sceloporus undulatus | reverse complement strand
TATGCTATCTTTTGGTCATAAAAAGATCCCACACATTTAAAAAAGAAAAGAAAAATATAATTAAAAACCAACCAAAAGACAATAAAACTGACAATAACTTTCCTGGTAAAGCAGCAAAGCATAATCAGAAAAGGAAGAAAATGTATTTTTTTCTTAAGCCATCAGTATAGATATAGAGAAGGAAGATGAAGATATTTTAAAATATTAAATTAAGCTGCCATAGCTGGGGGGGGGACCCACAAGGAAATCATTCAATACTTGAGATAATTAATATTTGCAGTCTTGTTATTTTTCCTTCCTTTAGATCCTTACCAAATGTTTGCTGTAATATCCAGGTATTTGTAAATATTTTTAGCAATAACTTCCTGGGAGGAATAAAAAAAAATGGTTCTGTCATTTCTCCTAAGCTTGTGACTACCAGCATTTACAGATTATCATATCATAAATATGAAATCAGTTCCAATAGTGAGAATATTCTGCAGAATTGTTGTAATAACAGTCAGCTGGCTGACCTGCTCCCTGCTGAGAAAGCTATATAAACAGTGACAAAGTAATAAGTTATATTTCTAGTTTTCAATTGTACTGGTACTTCCTTGTTCTCCTTGTTTATCAACAAGATTCCCTTTCTGTTGATACGCAATCTGGTGCCCTCCAGATATTTTAAATTACAGCTTTAGTCAGTACCAACCAATGGAGATGAATTATGGGATTTTTATTCTAAAGCAGTGATTCCAAAACTTTGGTCCTCCAGGTGTTTTGGACTTCAGCTCTCATAAGTCCCAGCCAGCTTGGCCAACTGTCAGGAATTCTGGGAGCTGAAGTCCAAAACATCTGGAGGACAAAAGTTTGGGAACCACTGCCCTAAAGCATCAGAGGGCACCAAGATGCCTAGTCCTCTAACTGCACTAAGATCAATGAATGCTGATAATCACATTGAGGAAACAATTAATGCTAGATGGACTAGTTAGTCCACTAGTTAGTCCATCAGTATTGACTCTAAATTTCTGGAAAATCACAGAATAAATGTGAGATTATCATCATCTGAGGCAGAGCCATCTCAGAGGCAGCAAAATGCATAATTTATTTGCGGAATTCACTGCCACAAGATGTGGTTACAGTCAGAGGAATAAACAAATTCACCAGCAATTATGAACCACACACTAAAACCGAGGCAGGCAGTGGGTCCATTTTCAGGGAGGGCACAAATCTATTTTTAATCTTTTGGGGGTCATGGTTATCGCAACTGCCCCAGGTCCTGTGAGAGCCATCTAGCCATTGGAACCTATTCTTTGGCCCCAGGCTTACTCCCGTAATAATCCAAAACAGCTGTGGGAAAAGCAGCCTTAAACTGAGAGTGGATTCAACATCCCATGTTGGTATGCATGCTTGGTATGAATATACTGTGGTTCTATATATTAGAGGCTTTCCTCTGTGTCTACCAATAAGAGCAGTACATTGTATGGAGACAGAATTCAAAGGCAATCTGGAAAATCAGTATGCTGTAGTACCTTTGAGACTAACTGGAAGAAAGAAGTTGGTAGCATAAGCTTTCATAGACTTGAGCCTGCTTCCTCAAATGCATCTGAGGCTCAACACTGAGGCCTCATCTAGGTGCCGAGTTTAAATCTGGCCCTTGAGCCAAGCTTTTGGTAGACAGTGACAATGGTTTGGCTCCGATGTAAACTGTTGTAGATTTCTGCCCATTCTTGTATCTTATTGATTTGTCTGCACCTGCCCTGGGATCTATAGATATGGTAGGCAGATGGGAGCAGAAGATATAAACAAACAAACAAACAAATGCTGTGGTCAAACTGTGGAAGAGGGTTGAAGTGTCCAAGAGCAGCAATTTACCTTTTAAATAGTTTAGAGGTTTTCAGTGACCCCTTCAGGGACTCTCTGAACCATTTAACTTTTTTTTTAAAAAATATTTTTTTTCCAAACCATAATTGAACTTCTGGCAGCTTCCACCACCAGCTCCTCTCCACTTTGGGCATTTGTGTCAGCTGACATAGCATCCACATGACCCCATAACAGATGGCTGGCCTCTAGACTCACCGAACTTGTCCATCTCTATTTTATATTTAACAACTCCAAAGAAAATCTAAAACATTAGGAAATCAGGGTCAGCAATGTATTTCTGTCCATCAAGCTGTTCCAGTGGCTCCTTTTAAAATTTACATAAGAAAATGCACAGTGAATATCCTTTGACGAAGCACCTAAGTATAGTAACTTGCCAAAGCCTCAAAGTTGTAATCTGTGCTTTATAGCATTAATGGAATTGATGCTGCCAGCTTCTAGGATTTCATTCTCACTCAGTGAGTGATCATAACCCATGATGTAGTCATAGAGAAAATCTTCATACAGTACTATGCTCCATTATCCAAGACTGTAAAGATGGGAGAATATAAAGAATCGGGTAGCCAGTGAAGAAATGTGTTAAACATCTATCTGAAGTAAATGAATATTCACCTCCTGTGACAAGAGTGGATTCACCAATATAATAAGGAAACTACAGAGAGAGCCACAGGATCTGCCTGGGTGAAGTGATCCACTGGCTTAAGCATAGAGAGGATTCTTGATACTGTTTCAGAACTCTTCCTTGCAGTAAGTTCAGGACCAAGTCAGAGCATGCTTGCTACAAATGCAATATACTGTTCTATGCACACCAGCAAAGAAGAAAGTGAACATTAAGGAATAAAAGGCCTTTGTGAGCTTCAAAACAAAGATAGCCAGCATATTTTATTTTGGCCTTGGCTATACTTTCAGAGTGCTGTTTTGCAAGTCATGAAAATCTTTCCCTACTTCTAATGAATTTTTTTTAAAAAAAATTGTGAGACTCTAATGCATGCAGTACATAATATGGAAAACAGCAATCATAAACTCAAATTATAGCCCCATTCCTATTTGAGTGATTTAGTGAGAATACATTTCCAGTCCTCTGCACAGCTGCAGTCTTAAAAGATGTACATTTTTGTCACAATGAAACATAGCAATGATGGCATATATTTATCACTCTTAGGGACACTGTCCCTACTGCACTAAAAATGTGAGGAGGGGAGTTTGCAGTGTGAGATAATTAAAACGTTGTAAAAAATATGAAGCAGTTTAATGGATTGAGGTGATGTAACTGCAAAGCACATAGCATCCTGAGCATCGTATTGTGGTAGGGGAAAGGTTGCCACTTTGGCTAACCATTGGCTGATGGCTAGCCAAAGAAGGGAGACATTAGTTCAAAGCACACTGCAGAAATAATCCAGTTTGAGATTGTTTTAACTGCCCTGGCTCAATGTTAAGGAATTCTGAGAACTGTGTGAGATATTTAACCGTCTATGTCAGGGAGCTCTGGTGCCACAATAAACTACAATTCCCAGGATTCCCTAGCACTGAGCCAGGGCAGTTAAGTCAGTCTCAAACTGGATTATTTCTGCAGTGTGCTTTGGACCATTTAGTGCATGATGTGCATGTTACCTTCTGTATACCCAATCTAGCCTGCAGAGTCACACTCACCAAGCCTGTAGACTACAAGGGGGCTACAGGAATTCCCATTATTACTTCCTGTTAGGAAGAGAGAGAAGTGTGTGAAGCTAAAAGCTCTTGACCAGCACTTTGTGAGTGACTTTATTCTTCCTCTTTCTTTCCTATGTGAGGAAGTGGAGGGAGGAGCAGCATTGAGTAGCAACTGAAACTATGAGGTGGTTCCAAAAGAAAACCTCCCTTAAATTAGGAGCATGAGAGACACCTTGACATCTTCTGGCCCATAGAGGACTGTGGATGGCCATGACTGAAGAGGTCCATAGGGCGATACTGCAGGTAGCAACTTAAGATGGCACACAGTTCTGGTCCTGTGAAATCTTCTAATTCCAGGCTGTTTCCCCCTTCTGAGTAACTTGATGCTTTGGTACAGATCGATCTGCTTGTAAATTTTCAATTTTTCTGCCCTTCCAATCTGATTTGCATGCTTGCCTACTGAAATAATGCCTGAGCTCCACTATCTGCCTGACCAGAACCTGCCTGAGCCATTTTGTAGCTTTTTGTGTGGTTTTTTTCAAGCTACATGGCCACGTTCTAGAAGAGTTTATTCCTGATGTTTCGCCAGCAT
This sequence comes from Sceloporus undulatus, assembly GCF_019175285.1. Taxonomy (NCBI): domain Eukaryota; kingdom Metazoa; phylum Chordata; class Lepidosauria; order Squamata; family Phrynosomatidae; genus Sceloporus; species Sceloporus undulatus. The sequence goes on along the minus strand of NC_056522.1, from coordinate 352,585,352 downwards.
TTGGCTGGCATCTTCAGAGAATGCTGGCATGGAAGAGAGTGGGGTATATGTATATATATACTGTGTGACCCTGTGTAGGGAGGAGTGATTTCCATGTTAATCTGTGTATTGCTCTGTTGTTGAATGGCAAGGCCTCAGAGTGGGAGGATGTGCAAAAAGTGTGTGTTTAATTAGTGATCACTGTTTGCAGGGAAAACCCGTGAACCTGGGTGGTTTTTTCATTTGCATTTGCTGAGTCTTGATTTTGCTGTTTTTCAGTGACATTTTGATTTCTCTCCTCTTCTGTCCAATTTTTGAGGACATCAATCAAACCAAGCAGGCTAAATGCATTTGCCTTTACTGTAGACTGATGCATCACTAAGCATGAACAAAACATGTCACATCTCAGTTTCACATGCTCAGAAGCAAATAATCATACACCTATACATTTTGTTGTCCAGTCATTTCTGAATACACTAGCACAAACATGGCACACATAGCTTTGATCAAGAAACATCTCCAGAAGAACCAGCATGAAGAATCAGGTACATTTTCTGTAACTGATAAATTACCTTTCTGCTTGCTTGGGCAAGGCCTTCAGTTCCTGTGCTTTTTGTCTCTTACCAAGTTTTGTGCTCATTAAATGTTCTTCTTGCATGGCAGACAATTCCAGGTCTGACACATCACTGCAGCTTTTGCTACAGCAGTACAACAAAGCAGAAATGGGGGATGAAGAATACCTTAAAGCTCTCAATTTCTCACCTGGCTCCGTGCAGTTCTTTTCTTCATGTGACTCATTATTTGATGCCATCAATCTTCTGTTCCTCCATAATTCTGACAGGACATTTCTGTTGACAATAGCTGATTCTTGTCCTGCATAAAGACAGACAAAATGTTTGTACTGTTTTATTTTGCCAAAAAACCCCAAAAACCTAGCTGCTCCTGTATACACATACACATTATTCTGCTCCTTGATAATATTTCTGTCAGACTTAAACAAAATTTGGCATCTTTTCTCTCTACGCATTTATGGCTGGATGTATGTTTGGTGATAAAAGTTAATGAGAGAAACACAAATGGGAAAGAATCAGAATGCAAATCCTCACATAGCTGTGAGGTTTACTACACAATCATTGAATCACAGAATCAGAGAATTATGAGTTGGCAGAGATCACAAGGGCCATCCAGTCCATCATGCTGCCATGCAGGAATACACCATCAAAGCATCCCAACAGATGACCATCCAACTTTTGCATAAAAAACTCCAAAGAATCTTGCATCACTCACTCTTTCTTTGCCTTCCCAATCTTACAGAGTTGCTCTAAAGATACACAGGGGTAATTTGCCCCGTGAAGTCAGTGAAGAAAGAGTAAGAATATGAATAATAGCAATAGCAAATCCATACAAAAAAATAAATGAAGACTGAAAGCCTGAGTGCTCAGCACAGTCTTGTCAACAGATACTTACTTCTAATGAACAAGACCTGCAAATAATAGGGGAACCTTAATGTGAGTAGCACACTTACTTGCTCTTATTCACTCTCTTTTTCTTTCTTTCAAGTCACAAATGACTAATACAGATACATGTCAGGAAGCAGGATGATAAAAAAAAATACAGGCAGACCTTGCTAATATGATGAGTTAGGTTCTAAACCACCAATGTAAAGCAAAGAGATCTTGTAGCACCTTGGAGATTAACTAATTAGTCTCAAAAGTGCTACAGGATCTGTCTACATACTAATTCTACAGACTAACACAGTCATATCTTTGAAAGTAAAGCCAAGATTGCCTTAAAAAGAAACACAACCCTTTTCCCCACTTGCAAATAGCAGTCTAAATAGCAGTCTAATGAAAATAGCAGTCTAAAAATATATTTACACTACTATTTATTACGTGTACAAAAGCACTAGGCCTAAAAAATTGCTAGAATACAAAACTGAGACACAAAGTCCACAAGTGTAAACAGACTGGGTGTGGGTAACAAAATAGTGATATACTATGTCAGCAGCATGGTTTGAGTGTTGGACTACAAACTCTGGAGACCAGGGTTTGATTTCCTGTTCAATCGTGAAACCCACTGGGTTAACTTGGGTAAGCAACACTCTCTCAACCTCAGGGAAAAGCAGTGGCAAACCTCCTCTGAACAAATCTTGCAAAAATAAAACAGATTCATCTTGCAGTCATCGTAAGTCAGAAAAAACCTGATGTCACACAACAACAATATAACTGAAAAGTGCTATATTAGAAAAATGCTGTATTAGAGAAGTGCTCTAAAGTGAAGCACCTTAAAGCAAGGCACACCTGTATATGTGTCTGTGTCGGTGTGTGTGGACTTTACCAGACGTCTCTGTTAGACACTGTAGACCTTTTCAAAGAGTACTTTGAAATGTTCAAAGAATATTTATAATGCTAGTTGAAAGGGAATACAGTACATGTTACCAAGATGCTTTTTATTTTAAAAAAAAAAGCCGTGGAGGGGGGAAGTATTTTTAACAACCTCTCTCTTTATTCTTGTCTTTCTTTCTTCTGCTTTGTGACTCAAACCTTAAGCCAAATGCATGTATACATATCAGTGTCTCATTCCACTATGCCTCTATACAATTGTCTGCAAAAGCTCATGGCCAGTCTGTAGTCTCTCAAATAAAAAATGGGCATATTGTTTTATTCATACAGAACTCTGAGATCCCACTATTTCATGTAATAAATACATAAATAAATAAGGGCATGGTGAGCTTAGTTACTTTAGTATTGCTGCAGCTGCAAACAGTCCTACTATTCTTATGCTATCTCCATCAGGTTGCATTATTACTGTAAAGGGCAGTGTGATCAGATGGAATCACAGAAGCTTCCAAGGAGAGATGGGCTGGACTGCTCCAATATCCCAGAAGAGTTGAACGAACAATAGATATCTATGGTTGCCATTGGTTGAGCTGCTATTACCCAAAATAGGCAAAGAAGTTAGAATAGAAGGAACCTAGGAAATGAGGAGGAGGCAGTCTTGAAATGGTAATAGGCTAAGATCGTAGGAGGTTAAAGGCAAGGAGTCAGTGTGACATAGTGATTTCAGTATGGGGCTAGAACTCTAGGAGATGAGGGTTTAAAACCCTGCTCAGCAATGGAAATCCATTGGGTGACCTTGGGCAAATCACGTACACACTTGAGAGGAATGCAACAACAAAACCCCTCTCCATACATCTTGCAAGGAAAAGTCTAAAATAGGGTCACCATAAATTTGAGCCAAATTGAGTCAAGGGAAGTAATAGTGCCATTCTATTCTGCTTTGGTCAAACCTCACCTGTCTAGTTCTGGGCACCACAATTCAAAAGGGATGTTGACAAGCTGGAGCATGTCTGAAGGAGAGAGACTAAAATGGTGAGGGGTCTGGAAATCATGCCCTATGAGGAGAGATTTAGAAAGCTGGGCATGTTTAGCCCGGAGAAGAGAAGGTTAAGAGTTGATGTGATAGGCCTGTTTAAATATTTGAAGCGGCTTTATATTGAGGATGGAGCAAACTTGTTTTCTGCTGCCTCAGAGAATGGAACCCAGAACAATGGATGCAAGCTACAGGAAAAGAAATTCCACCTCAACATTAGAAAGAACTGTCTGACAGCAAGAGCTGTTTGACAGTAGAATACACTCCCTCAAACAGTGGTGAAGTCTCCTTCTTTGGAGGTCTTTAAACAGAGACTGGATGGCCATCTGTCTGGGATGCTTTGATTGTTAGTTCCTGCATGGCAGAATGTTGGACTGGATAGCCCTTGTGGTCTTTTCCAACTCTATGATTCTATGGTTCTATGAAGACACATTACAAGAATAACAAAACAATAATAAAGAGCAATCTGAATAGGGAGGAAAAACCGGCAGAATAGGTGGGGCGGAGAGGTCTGTACAGCTATAACATGGTCAGGAACTGCAGATGTTAATGCTAGAATTCATCCACTTATTTAAAATAATCCACCAGAGCCTGGGCTGCAGACTAGTAGTTAGCAATTTAATTATTGAAAAGTGTGTATATACATGTGTGAGTGTGTGCACACATGTGCATTTCAAACTTTTGTTTGCTTGTTAGACTGATTCACTTCTATCTTACAAATGAACAAATGAAGATGAACATGACTCACACAGAACTTGGAAACACAGGACTATAACTTCCAGAATCCTCTCGCCAGCATGGATTCTAGGCAATTGCACTCCAAAAGATAAAACTCCTTTTGAGTTTCTGGCCTTACATACAATAATAACACTATAACTGCTCCTACCTCTCCAACACTGCAGTGATCTACCACAGGAACAAAATAAATGTGTATGTACAAATATGTGTATACAAAAAGCTGGCTCATACTGAGTCAGAACATTAGACCATCTGGACAAATATTCTCAGCTTCTAGTTGACAGCAACAGCTCTCCAGGGTATCAGGCAAGATTCTTTCCTGATCTTCTCTGGAGATCCCTTGGGAAGTGATCTCCCATACAAGTATTAACTAGGCCTAACCCTGCTTAGCTTCCACCATCATATGAGACTCGCTGGGTCCAGTTCTCATTAGGTCCCTGTGAACAATTACTTCACTTACTAAACTGAGAATCCCATACAGTCATCCCTCTGAATTCCCAGAGGTCCGTTCTGGGACCCCATGTGAATTCGAAATTTTGTGGATATTCAAGTCCCTCCCTCCCCTCTCTCCTTACCTCCTCCCCCCCCCCCCCCCCTACCTTTGCCTCAGGGGCTTGAGAGGGCCTTCCCTCCATCCGGGAGAGTGAGCCAGAGTGCAGGGGCAGCCAGGGCCTGTAATCCATGCCCAGCTCACCCGCCATCATGGCAATTCCCCTTCCCCCTCCACCATGGCCAACTGGTCCCCATTTGCTTCCCCTCTTGGTCCCATCACCCTGGAACTGGATCAGCTGAGCTGACTCCAAGGTAATGGGGCAGAGAGAGGGAGCAGAAGGTCCCCTCGATTGCTTCCCCTCTCGGCCCAATTGCCTTAGAGCCAGCTCAGCTGATCTAGCTCCAGAGCAATGGGGCTGAGAGGAGATGGAAAGGAGCACTGGGGAGAGAGGGGAGGCGGCAACTTCGCATATAATCAAAACTGCGAGTTCCAAAGCTGCGAATTCAGAAGGACAGATTTCTACTGCAAACCCTCCGAGCACTGGTCTATCATGACCATATTTCATAAGTCTAACTGGGCTCAATTTCTCTGTGTCATAGGAAGCTCCTTCACTCAAGCAAAGGGCAAGAAGTTAAGACAGTGTTACAGGTTCTTATAAGTGAGAGTCAGTGTGGTGCAGTGGTTTGACTGTTGGGACTGTGACTCTGGAGATCAGGGTTCAATTTCCAGCCCAGCCACAAAACCCACTGGGTGACCTTGGGCAAGTTATACTCTCTCAGCCTCAGGGGAAGGCAATGGCAAACCTCTTCTGAACAAATCTTGCCAAGGAAACCCCATGATAGGTTCACTTTAGGGTTGACATAAGTCGGAAAACACTTGAGTCAGGGTACACGACAACAACAACAAATAAGTGAGGGAGTCATTCCAGCTTATGTATTCATGGTGACAACATTGACCACTAACACATAGATCTCATATAGGATGACTATTTTTCCTCCTGCTCTGTAATCATTTTTAAAATACATGGATCTGAACATAGAAATATGTTACTGTTTTTCACATTGGAACAGATTGTGGCTGTATAGCTGGTGGGTTCCCCTTCTCTGGAGATATTTAAGCAGAGGCTAGAGAGCCATCTGTCAGGGATGCTGTAGTTGCATCTTCTGCATTTCAGATCTTATATTGAACTGAGGGCTGGATTACAACAGGACTGGGCACACAATCAGACTCACAAGGTGTGTTGTATGTTGTTCATGCTCTTATGGAGGTGGGGAGCCTTGAACTCCAAGATCTACCAGCAGGAGGTTGGACTGGATGGCCCTTGTGGTCTCTTCCAACTCTACGATTCTATGATTCTAACAGCTTCATACAAAGACATTCATTAGCTTCTGAAAAATTCTGAACCCAGCTATTTGCAGAAATAAACAGGGCTCACAGACCTCCCACTCAAAAATCCACTCCTAGTTATCTTGGACGTGAGAGTCATTTGGTTGCTTTTATTGCTAAACAGTAGAGAATCAAAGTCCCCAATGATCATCTGTAAATTGTGAGGTGTCTATCAGAAGATCCCAGTCTACTTTTTGCCTCGCTCTGGATTAGATGATCTCCAAGATGCCTTCCATCTCTACATATAATTCTGTGATTCTGTTCACTTATGGCAAGATAAGAATGTAAGAAATGCCTTACTCATCCAATATTCTGTCTGTCTTCTGAGCTTGCTAGTGGCATATTTTAAGATGCTTGTTGGAAGATATAATACATAATAATATAAAAACCAACTTCCTTTTTGCTTTCTCCTCTTCCCCTTCCACAATACAAGCAGAACAAGCTACCTTTACATTTAATTATGGGGAGGATGCAACTGTTAAGTCCTACATTCAGAAAAACCTGCAAAAATATAACAATGTGGTTGTGTTTCAAAACACAAGCAGTTCCAAGAAAGGTTTCTATGGACATTAAGACCAACAATGGCTTTGCTGTTGTTGTGTGCCTTCAGATCTACTAGCCTATATATTATCTCCAGTCTCAAAAGAAGTATACCCAGGGGTATAGTGGGGAGGGAGTGGGATGGAGACATTCTTCCATGAAATTTTTCTTCAGTCCCCACATTTCTAGTATTGCAATGGCTTAAACTTCAGCTGAGCAGTCAGAAATCCAGTTTAAGCACCCAGAGGTAGAAATGTGGGGGACTGAAGGAAAATTTTTACTGGAGGGAAGAATTCTTATTTGGGGACAGTGTCCTCATTCCTCTCCCCTTAGCACAACCCCTGAGTATGTTTCTGAATTCCAGTCACCGATGCACACAACTAGGAAATACTATTGCATTCATGTATTGCACTCAAAAACAAGTCGTGCCAGATTAATCTGATCTCTTTTTTTAAATAAAATTACCAATTTGGTAGATGAAGGGAATGCAGTAGACATGGCATATCTTGATTTCAGTAAGGCCTTTGACAAAGTCCCCCATGATATTCTTACAAACAAGCTAGTAAAATGTGGGTTAGACCATACAACTGTTAGGTGGATTTGTAATTGGTTGACCGGCCAAAGCCAAAGGATGTTCAGCAATGGCTCCTCTTCATCCTGAGGAGAAGTGACCAGCGGGGTACCTCAGGGTTCTGTCCTGGGCCCAGTGCTATTCAATATCTTTATCAATGACTTAGATGAAAGAATAGGGGGCATGCTTATCAAATTTGCAGATGACACAAAATTAGAGGACAGCTAATACCCCAGAGGACAGGATGAAAATTCAAAATGGCCTAAATTTTCAACACAGAAAAATGTAAGGTAGTGCACTTATGGCAGAAAAGTGAAATGCACAGATAGGATGGGGGAAACCTGGCTTAACAAGACTACATGTGAAAGGAATCTAGGCATCCTAGTAGACCACAAGTTGAAAATGACTCAACACTGTGATGTGGCAGCTAAAAAGACCAACATGATTCTAGGCTGCATCAATAGGAGTATAGTGTCTAGATCAAGGGATGTAATAGTGTCACTCAATTCTGCTTTGGTCAGGCCTCATCTGGAATACTGTGACCAGTTCTAGGCTCCACAGTTCAAAAAGGATGTTGACAAGCTGGAGTATGTCCAGAGGAGGGCTACCAAACTGGAGAAGGGTCTGCAAACCATTCCCTATGAGGAGAGACTTAGGGAGTGGGTATATTTAGCATGGAGAAGAGATGATTAAGAGATAATATGACAGCCCTGTTTAAGTATTTGAAGGGGTGTCAGATTGAGGATTGTGCAAGCTTGTTTCCTGTTGCTTCTGAGAATAGGACTCGGAACAATAGATGAAAGCTACAAGAAAAGAGATTCCACCTCAACATTAAGAGGAACATCCTGACAGTAAGAACTGTTCGACAGTGGAACACACTTCCTCAGAGAGTGATGGAATCTCCTTCTTTGGAACTTTTTAAATAGAGGCTGGATGGACATCTGTCAGGTATGCTTTGACTGAGAGTTCCTGTATGGCAGGGGGTTGGACTGGATGGCACTTGTGGTCTCTTCCAACTCTATGATTCTATGTCCTACTTGTGGGCTTTCCATAGGCCTCTATCTGGCTGGCTGCTGGGTAAACAGAAGGCTGGACTAGAAAGGCCTTCCATTTGATCCAGCTCTTCTTAACTTCTTTAGGAAATCACATACATGTTCCCCACTCACTGATTCTGAGCAGGGGCAAATAAAGCAATTAAAATAATTGACAGTCGAATTCTCTTATTCAAGATACAAACAAAAGTCCTCAAAAGGAGAGCAACTGCCTTTGTCACTGTCAACTAACTCAACATCCAGACTGTCAAAGCAGTCAGAGAAATACCCATATAGAACTCTACGTTGTTCTCAATTAACACATAGGTTCTCTTCAAAAATGGTTTCACAGGTACTGTGCAGAGACAAGTTCAAAGTGGTCTAAAGAAGCCCAGTAGGAACTTGCACTTCAAATGTTCACAGAAAGTGCTAGCAGTACAAGCGGAGACAGTTAACACAGTTCCTGTCACAGAGACCCTGGGTTCACACATATACAACTGGCTAAGGCAATGCAACAAAAAGGAACATGAACCCAATCAATGGGCTGGAGCTGCACATTTTAAAACCAAGCTAAACCTATCCAATCCAAACAACAACAGGAGAAAATAATAACTAAAAATGGACTCACCTAGTGTAATACAATGTATTTATTTGAGCACAAAAATGGAAGTGAATGCAAATATATGGATTCTGGTTTTGCAAGTATTGTACAATCATTTCCATGGGCCGAAATAGCCACTAGAATACAAAATTCACAAAGACTTCATGAGCTCAATATGTGAAAGACTAGAGTTTTGTCTACATCCTCCTGCTTACTAATCTTTGCCATAGCATTCAACAGAAGATTTTCAAAAGTTTTTTTTCTCCATACAAATTTATTTTAGCACATGTTTTTGTAGACTGCAATCCACATTCCCCAGGTGCATTTCAATAAAGAGAACCAGTATGGTTGGACTAAGACTCTAGGGACAAGGGTTCAAATCCCCACTCAGCCATGGTAGCCCACTGGGTGATTTTGGGCAAGTCACACTCTCTCAGTAGAAGGCAATAGCAAACCTCCTTTCAAGAAATCCTGCCAAGAAACCCCCATGATAGATAGGGTCATATTAGGATTGTTATCAGTTGGAAATGACTTCAAGACACACAGCACTGTATCTCCATGAACCCTCATGCTAAAATAAATCATTTCCCTTCTCTTCCTTTTATATTTTTATATGCATATTATCCACAGAATTTGATTTTTTTTGCGGGAATCAACAACTATGCAATCATGAATAATCTGCAGGTGTTTGTGTGTATATATGCACATATATCAAGAGGAATGGGACAAACAGAGAGAAGACTGCTCACTCACAAATGTCAACATTGTTAGGCTATTCCTGCATCACTAGAAAATGTAAATTTAATATGCATAAAGGCCAACATGCAAGTATTAAAATAAATCTAAATACAGTATCTGTCTCTGACCTATGAAACAGGTCACACACATATACCAACCGCTTTACTATATTTTCTGATTTTGGAAATTGAAGTCCAGAACACACTGCAGAAATAATCCAGTTTGAGACCACTTTAACTGCCCTGGCTCAATGCTAGGGAATTCTGGAAACTGTAGTTTTGTAAGCTATTTAGCCTTCTCTGTCAAAGAGATAATACCGTAAACTACAGTTCCTAGGATTCCCTAGCACTGAGCCAGGGCAGTTAAAGTTGTCTCAAATTGAATTATTTTTGCCATGTGTTTTGGACCTAAGACTCAGACTTGATTAGTACTGTGACAAGAGACTACCAAGCATGACTCCCACACTCACACTACAGCAATGTACAATGCAAACTGCTTGCACATCTTTGGGATGTCCAGACTGTTTTTGCTTGAATGAAGGGGATTCCTATGATACAGACTGAGAAACTCAGCCTGAGCTCTGTTATACAGATAAAATACTGCCATGGTGGTCCAGTGCCCAGAGCACAGCTTCCAACCCCAGCCCCCTAGTAGAAATCAGTGAGTCAGGAATCTCAGTTTAGAAGGTGAAGTCACTGTTGATAATGAACTAATGAGCATTGGCTCTAGGCTGACTTCAGCAGCTAAACAGGTTTGGTTGATGCTTGGCTGGTCACTAAACAAAGTATCTCCATATAGGACTAGGAAAGAAACATGCCTGAATCCTTAGACATTCCAGAGTTGACAAACTGTGCCAGATGTATGGATGGTCCCACTCTGTTTTTAAGGACACATCCTGTGTTCCAATGGTAAATCCCAAACTACCTGAGTTAGTGTAGAGCCAAAAATTTGGACTAGAGGTGCAGGGGGCACTTAGATGATTTAGAACACAAGTGGTCAATTGTATTCCTCTACACATGGTTGTGCTGCGGTACCCATAATGCCTTACCAAGGGCTATACTGGTTAGGGGTGAGGGAACCTTCAGGCTAAAAACATCTGTAACACTGTGATTGACTAGCCCTAAGAACCTTATCACACTAGCAAGAAACGGGATTTAAAGTAGATTTAAATTTTTAAAAACCCGCAAATGCGGGAAGTTTATTACACAATGTTTCACCAAACCAGAAACAATGTGAAAATAAAGTGAACTTAAAGGGGACAAAAATGGCAACTTTTTACTCTCGGAACTTCCCAAAAGTAAAAAGCTGCCATTTTTATCCCCTTTACATTCACTTTATTTTCGCACTATTTCTGATCTGGCAAAACATTGTGTGATAAACTTCCCGCATTTGCAGGTTTTCTTTAATTTAAATCTACTTTAAATCCTATTTGTCAATGGGAGTTTGCTAGTGTGATAATGTCCTAACATAGATTATGGTGATGAACTGTGATGACTACTGACTGATCACCTACTCCCTTTGTATATGGTGTTTATCACATGGAGGTTTTTGCACATCAGATCCAGGGTGACTCTTGGTTCAGCTATGCGAATTCACGTTATAACATGAATGTTTTATCACACCTGGTTGCCCTTCCATTGCCCTTCCGAATTGAGGGGTAATCGAATCCAAGGCAAGTCACGTGATGCAGATTCAAGCAAAGCGGAGTGAGTGCAAATTATATTACCATATCGGTGGGATTCAACTATTCGAATCGGCACCCTTGTGCATTCTCAGTGGGGGTCTGAACGCATCGTGACCGTGTATGTTTACGGGGTGAAAAGAGGCGCAGGTTCTTGTTCCCTGTTTTGCGTAATTGCATGAATATTTGCCTCGTGAATATTTCTGTGTCTTCTTCATCTCCCTTTTTTATTTTCCCTTCCATTTCAGCAATTTCAACACAGAGATAGATAGATAGATAGATAGATAGATAGATAGATAGATAGACAGACAGACAGACAGACAGACATATCTATATATTCACATTCACGCACATACACACATATATATATTCCCCAAAAATGAGTTCCCTGAAAGTTTTCCTGAAAGTGAAAGAACCACCGAAAGGAAATGGGGGGAAATTGCAGCGCTGCATCATAGGAAATTTGCAACCCGGGGGGGTTTGTGGTGGTGTACCAGAGCAGAGGCAAAGTTGCATTCCACACCAGACCAGTTTGGAGTGAAATCGAAGTGAGCTTGAAAGCGAATTCTGTGAATTCCCTTTTTTTCCGAATTCATCAAAAGGAGGAGTCACTTTGGCTTCACTGCGAAAGTGCCACATAAGCAGCTCCCATAGAAAGGAATCGCGTCTGATAAAACATTCACGTTATAACATGAATTCACATTGTTGGACCCGCAGTCACATCGGATCTGAGCTGCAAAAAGCTGCAAAAACCTCGGTGTGATAAGGCTCTATGACAGAAGGAGAATTAAAATTTCTGCTACTGCTTTGTCTAAAATCATGACCACATAGGCCATTTGCAGTGGTTTCTACCCCCAACCCCATGTCATCCTATTCAGAAGTTTGGACTGAAGGCTGTCCACAGGTGGGAAAGGCAGTCCCACAGAAAATGTGGGCCATCCTTCCCTTAACATGAATTTAAAATGCAGTGGTCCCTTCAGATTTGTTGGAGTTAGGGGTGAAGGATGCTCGTGAATGTGGAAATCTGCAAATAAAAAAACACTTTTTTTTTAACCTGAGAGAACAACTCTCTAGGGATCTCCAGGTCCTCCAGTGCAACTTTATGGCCAACGTCTGCCGGAAGCTGATCACAGAATCATACTAGGGGGGCTACAAATGCCCAGAGAACTGTTTTCTCTAGATACCTCTAGGTTCTCCACCACAATTCTATGGTCAACTTCTGGCAAAGTTGTGCTGGAGGACCTAGCGATTCCTAGAGGGAACCTATTACTGTATATACTCGTGTATAAATCTAGAAATTTTAGTAAAAAAATTGACCCCAAAAACCAGAGTCGACTTATCCACAGGTCAATGTTAGTTACTTTCACTCTTATTTTTAAAAAGAAACCATCCCCTGGTGCAAAGCAAGAGCATAATCTGTCCTGGAAGCACTGACACACCTCTATTCTCCATCCATCCAGCCTTTAATGTGAACACTAAAGCTACGTCTGCTGGAATTTTCTAAGTTCTTTGGTACTGTTTTCTTTTGCTTCATCGTTTAGATCCTTTGTTATGTGGCCCTAAATTTTACCCTCGACTTAGAGATATATGGTAATCAAAAGTGTGAATAATTGAATTTGCAAAAATCAAAACTGCAAACGTGAAAGGTGAACTGTATTCATCTTTTACTCTGGATCTTCCCAGAAAATCCAGAACCCTCTGGAGCAATGCAGGGGGCTGTCTATACATGTAATCAACACTGGGCACTTCATTTCTGGCCTCAGGGGGAGAAATTTGTGCCAGAAGCATGACACTGTGTAGTCAGCTCTCTGACATCACTACAGAATGTGCAGGTAATGGGAGGGATGTCAGGGCAGTGTCAGGGACAGAATGCTCTGGGGGCAGCCTGGAGTATTCTGGCCAGTGTGGACCCACCCTAAATCACTGTTTCACATTACTTATGAATACAAGAAACAGTGGTTTATCAAACCATAGTTAGTGAAAACAAGCCAGGAAAAATCTACAATTTGATATTTCTGGTTGGATAAATAATTCGAATTGGGATAAGACCAGAGATTCCTGAGTTCATACATAATGCAAAACTATGGTTTAATCAAAAGGGAAAGCACACAAAGGATAGGCAATATATAAGACTAAGGTCCATGCTGGCTCATTTGTAGTTATATGAACCATGATTCAACTGGGATTACAAAAAAAGTCTAAATATTGAATTTTGTTGTATGTCATAGTTGAGCCATGTAACATTAAATTTCCCTCATAGGAGAGGCCACTAATCTAGTTGAAATTAAACAAAGATACACAGAAATGGATATTGGGTTGTAGGAATTCTGTATTCCTTCCTACAGTTGGATTGGGGAAAGAGATTTCCAGCACCAACCAGAAATGTAAACTGAAACACAGAACAGAGCATGAAACAGAATCAAGGCATGTGGGAGTTCTGGCTTGATGTTCCACAGTGATCCTTGGACCGGGAAAAAAGAGAAACAATTGGCAGATAGGGGTTTATCCAGGCTTGCAAACAGGATATGCTACACATATTGATAAGGTCTGAACTTCATCATAGAACAAAATGTACTTCATAAACTATTCAGATTATAAAGCTTCTAGGTTGTCCCAAAATAGATTTATTGCTGTTACCTATAATACATTTATTGCTATCATAGCTCTAATTTTAGATCAATGTACTGAATAAAATGGAGTTCAAATTCCACTTACTAGTGAACTGAAAAGGTATGGTGCAATTCTCTGGTCCCTGAATACATTCATGTGTAAAGACATCCCATCTGTATGTTCCTCTCCAGAAAAGGAAATTTGTCCACAAAGATCTTCCTTGAATAACAGTAGTACTGCTTTCCACCATTGTGGCTACAGTGTTACCAAGGTATATCCCACATTTTCCTCTCCAATACTATTAATAAATGTTATTTATAGAAGACGTGGATTTGCTGAGATTTAACAACAGGCATCATAACCACTCTCTGGTCTGCTGATATAACAAAATTCATGTTTAATGTACAGTGGGTCCTTGTTATCCACTGGGGTTTGGTTCCAGGATCCCCCGTGGATAACAAAATCTGTGGATGCTCAAGTCCCATTAAATATAATGGCATAGCAAAATGGTGTCCCTTATATGAAATGGAAAATCAAAGTTTGCTATTTGGCATTTATACTTTTAAAAAAAATATTTTCAAGCCATGGATGCTTGAAGCCCTGGATTCTTTTCCTAAGAAAGGGTTTGTGGCCTCATGAAGGATTTGAGATAAATTGGATCTCAAAGGCAGTAGCCTTTTATCTTGCAAATGGAATTTAAAGTTTATTTCCTGGACTAAATTTCCCAGCACCCACATGGCCAGAAAGAGGAGGGGACCACCTGCATGAATTCCTTTCCAAACCATCTGAACTCAGGTCTACAAGTACAACAGCTTAACCTAATGCTGGGCTATGACTAATATCATCCATTTTTAAAAAATATCCTGTATCATCTTTAACACCTTTGCTTGATGAAACAGCCAGAGGAGCTTCGAAAGTTCGCAGCATGTATAATGTGCATTTTCTTTGGCCCAGTAAAGGTATCACTGTTTGGTGGAGTTTGGATGATGCTCTACTTTGCTTAAGATACTGTTTGTAATGTACAGCCCCAAAGGGCTGCAAATTGTGTGAATCCAAACTGTAGTAAATTCCTTTCCCTTGGAGGCAATGGTGGTGTGCCCACTTCCCTTGAGCAGAACTTGAAAATGTCATTTTTGGACTACAATTTCCAGAATCCAAGTGGACATACTAGCCAGGGGTTTCAGAAGCGATAGTTCTCCACACCTCAAAAACTATCAGCATAGTATAGTGGTTTGAGTTTTGGAATGGGACTCTGGGATTGTGTTCTCACTTAAGATTTGAAACGATTTAAAATACAACGTTTTTAATAGATCCGATTCAAAATAACCCTGGTCTTATCCCGCGTTCCGAATTGCTTTTATTCTTCGTTCCCATCTGGTTTTTTAAATGGAAGTTTTTACCTGCAAGCGTTCCTACTTGGCATGAATTCGGTGTTTAAATAAATCGATTCTTCTCCTCCATACCTTATTTGGAGCTGTCAATCAATAGTACGTCAGAATGACGTAACGTTAATCCAGAATATTTGGAAGCGATTTATCTTTTGGCATCATTTCCATTTCATTGACAGCCAGGGAGAATCCCTTCAGAGAGCCCAGAGATCAATGGGAGAGGCTTCTGGCAAAGCGGAGCTCTTTCCAGAGGAACTATGGGATAGGTTTTGGAGGGCAGCATCCTGTCTCCCAAGACAGCCAGGGAGAATCCCTTCAGAGAGCTTCTGGCAAAGCGAATTAAAGGAACCCAAGCTCTTTCCAGAGGAACTATGGGAGAATCCCTTCAGAGAGCACAGAGATCAATGAAGGAGGCTGCTGGAAAAGCAGGGAGGGAGCACTCTTCCCAAAGATTCTCTTTCCAGGGTTGGAGGAGAAGGCAGATTCCATTTGGGGAGAAAGGCTCTATTCCCCCCCCCCCATTGATCAGAGCCCTTCCCTGCCTGGGCGAGATCAGATGCCTCCTCGCGAGGAGCCATCCCTTCCCTGCCTCTCCTCCGTTAGAAATGGGCTCTCCCCACACAGAGGGGAGGTTGCAATCCACCGGGGGAAGCCTTGAGCAGCCGGGACTTCAGGTGTTTAAAGCGCTGAAGAGATTAAGCGCCTGTAAACCATTAAATAAAAAATAAAAATAATCCTTATCTCTTATTGAAAGACCACAGCGGACAAAGGGGTGAGGGAAGCAAAAATGGCGACAGCCAGACGGATGGGGACAGAAAGGGCAACTCCCCCAAGGACAGCCCCATCGCACTCCGCTCCTCCCATTCATCTAACGCGATTTCAAAGGCTGTCGTTCCTATTTAAATGCTCCGGTTCCTAACTCGAATCAATGGAAAAACGTAGGTCGGACCCTAGTGTTTTTTTTAACACGTGTTAAATGAGGAAAACTCGATTCAAAATTTTATCCCACTCTACAATTCGATTTGTAGTGGGGACGATTGCGGGTTGCTCTAGAACCGTTCTAGGTTTAAATTGGATCCTAATAGGAACGCCACTCCTTGGATTCGATTCAGAACGCGGGGTTTCACCTAGTGGGAACATCCCCTGGGAGACCAGAATTCAAATCCTCACTCAACTATAATAACCTATTGAGTGACCTTGGGAAAGCCACATTCTTTCAGCCTCTGAATAAAACCTGCCAAGAAAACCCTATGATAGTGTTACCATAAATCAGAGGTACATAACAACTACAAAAGTCCAAAGGTTTTCTGGTCATTGACCTAAATTAAGATTCATTCATTCATTGAAAAGTCTTTAAAAAGTAACTCTTCCAAGTTCTGCCCTTTCCCTGGCTAGCAGGAGCTTGTGGGGCTTGGAAAGGGACACTACACACTTTCCCATGATTAGGATTGTTCTGTTAGCTAAGTGACCCTATACAAATTGCACACATTTACCTGCACTTCTTTGTGAAGACAGGCACCGCATCTGAAAACCCTCTCAAAGCAGTTTTTTTTAACCTGCATTGTGAATCCAGACCTCATTTGCAAATTAAATCCTGGACCAGCAAATTGCTTCCCTTTCTCAGGCTCATTCCTGCCCTTGAACATCAAATGGAATTTCTCCAGCCATTACTGTTTCTCAAGAAACACACACATTTTTAAGAGAGCCAGTGTAGTTTTAGCATCAGACTAAGCCTCTGGAGACCAGGGTCTGAATCTCTGCTCAGCCATGGAAACCCACCGGATGACCTTAAGAAAATCACAGTCTCTCAGCCTCAGAGGAAGGCAAAGGCAACCGCCTCTGAACAAAGAAAACCCTATAATAGGGTCGCCTTAGGGTTTCCATGGCCTGTTACAGACAGGCCAAAATAAAGCTGCTTCGAGTCACTTTGGAGGTATGGTATTTCAATGATGCATGCGTCCTAAGATTCTAAAAGCCACACCAAAGCCACACTCTGGCCCTAAGGACTGCAGTGCAGCTTTGGTGCGGTTTTTGGACTCTTAGGACGCATGCATCATTGAAATACCATACCTCCAAAGTGACTCGAAGCAGCTTTATTTTGGCCTGTCTGTAACAGGCCCATAAGTCAGAAACTATTTGAAAACACACAACAACAACAACAACATTTTAAAGCCTACATGCACTGATACTTCATACGGCATACTGAAGGAAAAAGTTAAAAATGTTTTATAACCTGTTATAAAACTCAACGAGTTATGGTAACATTATGTGCATGCTAACCCTGTTTAGATCCCTGTATTTCTCTAGTTCAGCCTCAAGCAGACCTACAACTTGCAAAACAGGGTCAAAGTACTATACTTGACAGCAGCAATGGTTCTATCCAACCACCTCCTCTATTGTTAAAATGATGCCTCTGCATTCACTCTTCAGCAACAATCTATACTTCATATTTGAGATGATTTGGTGCAATTCTCCTTTCTGGTGTTTACAGATCTTCAGATCTGAAAAGGACAATGGTTTAATAAATTACAACTGGTAAGAAAGGAAGACTTACAGTTAATCACAAAGTTCAACTGACCTTTTTCTGATAAGGAAGCTATAAACACAAGTAATAAAATGTGAAATGCTCCAACCATGCAGTTAGAAGCTCTGTCTAAACAATTCCACAGATGGTGGTTATTAGCATTTTTGCAAGGAACCTTAAGGTTTGCAGAAGTAACCACCATGCTCTAAATAAACTTATTTAAATGAATCAAATCCTCTCCAAGAGTTCTATAAACAGCTGAATGAGAATAGAGAACTCACCAAGAACCACAGAACATTAAATGTCATTTAAAAAATAAATTGTAGAAGTATGGGTGGGATAAATTGCAACTTCTTATAGCATCCTTCCACGATTAGCTGCCTTTCTTCCATCTGGATTACAAATCTCACAATCCCTAGTCAGCTTGCAAAGCAAGTGAACATGCTACCAACTTCTTTCTTTCAGTTAGTCTCAAAGATGCTACAAAATCCTTTTGCATACTGATTTTCCACACTAACACAGCAATACCTTTGAGACCTTAGCAAGTTTGGGCATGCTACCTACAATGGAGGAAACTGCAGTTCAGCAGATCTAAAGGGCATCAAGTTGGGGAAGGCAGGCTTTCCTGGAGAAATCTATCTGAATCCTCAACAGTTAAGAGTTGAGGATACCCTGGAACTCATGATAACTATTTGAAATCAATTCAAGAAGCTGGTTTTGATTTCTTCCTAACATTGGCAGAATCTGCACTGCAGCAATAATGCAGTTTGACACTGCTTTAACTTCCATGACTTCATTTTATGGAATTATGGGATTTGTTTGTTTTTTGTTTGTTTTTTATTTATATACCACTATTTAGGGTTGCCATCCCTGGGGACCTCCAAACCGGGAAAAAATGTAGGACAAGGTTTAAAAATGTAGGTGTTTTTTTTAACATTTCCTGGCCAGGGAAATTTAAAAAAAGTCCTACTTTTAAACCTGTCCAAGCCTGGCATGGGCCTGGGTGACACGCGTCGCGTGGGATCACGTCGTGGAGCCCCATCCAGGGCCTGGCATGGGGCTTGGGAGGCAGCACCCCAACCCATGCCAGGCCTGGGAGGACTCCGTGATCGCGGAGCCCCATCCAGGGCCTGGCATGGGCTTGGGAGGCAGTGTCCCCCAAGCCCATGCCAGGCCCTGGAGGGGGGAATCCCGGGGGAATCCCCCGCCTCCCGCGCGCCTGCGCCACTTCCCCCACCTCCTCTCCCCCTCCCCACGCGGAGGAGGTGCTGCCTCCGCCCACCTTGCCTCCTCCGCACGGCCAGGGGGAGAGGGGGCAGAGGAGGAGGGTGGAGCGGGCGCACGGGGAGGCGCTGCCTCCAGCTTCGCCTCCTGCGCCGAGGAAGAGGAGGGAGGGCAGCGAGGCCTGCCTGGGGCGGCACAACCCAGGCTGCAACTGGGGGGCTCCGGTTTGGGGCTGCACCCGTGCCGGGAGGGGCCCGGGGCCCCAAAATCAGAAATTCCCAGTTCAGCCGGGTTTATGGCCAAGCCTACCGCTATTCCAAAGATCATAGCGGTGAACAGCAAGTAAGCTAATTAGCAAGTAAGCTAATTTGCCCCCAACAGTCTGGGTACTCATTTTAGCGACCTCGGAAGGATGCAAGCCTGAGTCCAGCTTGGGCCCTTTTTCTGGTCTTGAACACACAACCTTGTGGTTTTGAGTGAATGGCTGCAGTACAGGCATTTAACCACTGTGCCACCAGGGCTCCTTTGTAGTTTGTTGTGGCACCAGAGAAGACTAAACATCCCACAAATCCCAGAATTCTATGGCACTGAGCCATGGCAGTTAAAACAGTGCCATACTGCGTTATTTTCACAGTGCAGATTCAGCCATTGTCAGGGCCTGCAAATCTTAGGCCCTGTTCTATCATAAAATCTCTAAAGCAAATCAATAGCATTCTTTTAGCAACACTATATTTTCTCCAAATCAGTTTAGCAAGAGCATGCTTGGAGAATTCTTTGGTGCTTGTCACACATCTGGGGTTTCAGGAAAAACTTGCAGCACATTTTTTGGATCTGATTTTAAGTATTTTGTTGTGCCACTGTGTGCCTTCAAGTCATTTTCGACTTATGGTAACCTATCACAGAGTTTTCTCAGGGCATACAGAGTGTGACTTCCTCAAGGTCACCTATTGGGTTTCCATGGCTGAGTGGGGATTTGAAGCCTTGTCTCCAGAATTGTAGTTCAAACCTCAAATCCCTAATCCAACTAGATATTTAGCCTGCTCATATTCAAAGATATAGCCATGTTAGTCTGTAGAATCAGTATACAGAGAGATCTTGTAGCATCTTTGAGACTAACTGAAAGAAAGAAGTTGCCATCATGAGCTTTCCTCAGATGCATCTGGTCCAAATTTGGCCCAAATGCACCCGAGGAAGTAGACTTAAGCCTACGAAAGCTCATGTTGCCAACTTCTTTCTTTCTGTTAGTCTCAAAAGTGCTACATGACTAGACTGCTAATAATTAGATATTTATCTTATTGATATCTACCTTATTTTGGGATGGAATAAAAACAAATGCAGAATACTGTAATACTCTCTATTAGGGATGTGACTCTCTAGAAGTTGATGAACTGCAAGTCTCATCATTCCTCATCACTGGGTATTTCTGTGTTGGCTAGGGCTGATGGGGCCTGTACTTCAGCAATATGCTGAGAATCACAAATTGCCTAGCTCTGTTTTATATCCATATAATGCATTTCACATGTTTACGTGTTCACTCTATTCTCCTCCATTCAGACACCAACGGGAGTACTATGTCCAGTTTAAGAAGAATATTGACAAGCTAGAACATGTCCAGAAGATGGCAACCATGATCATAAAGGGTCTGGAAATGAAGCCCTATGGGAAACTACTTATGAATCTAGGCTATTTAGGCTGTTGAAGACGGAGAGGTGATATGTTAACCATCTTCAAATACCTGGAGACAGAACAAACTTGCAGACACAAAATTAATGGACTCAAATGATAAGAAAGGAGATTATGCCTAAACATTGGGGAAAACCTCCTGATAGTATGAAATCTTTAACAGTGGAAAGGACTACGGTATTTCAGAAGATGGTGAGTTCTCCTTTGTTGGAGGCTTCCAAAGAGAGGGCAGATGGTGAATGGTTAAGGATAGTTTAGGTGTGAGTTCCTTCATTGGTAGGTGATTGGATTAGATTACCTTTGAGAACCCTTCCAATTCTGTAGGCTAAGGTGTTTCATTCATCCACAATTTCCCACTAGTAACTGCAGCTACATGTATCACATACATATGCATATTTGTATCCATAGTACTGAGGTTTAAATAACAACAGCTTCCTTAAGGGATAGGATTGGGTAACACATACATGTTGCATAGAGAAAGCCCAAACTCAAACCCTAGCATCTCCCTTTACAAGGAACATGTACCTGGGTAACACAAAAGATGCCTGCCTGGTGTCCTGAAGCAACAGAGCAGATTCTGGGGACTGAAGGCTGGCAGACTAAAAGCTGAGGTTTGAGAAAACCAAACAAACCTTTCAGGCAATGACTTTAGCAATAATCTTTAAATTTCCTTCAGTCTTAAATATCTCTGTGCCACTGAAAGAAAGTCCTGGCATTCAGCATGGTAAAACTGCCTTTTAGCTGTACCACCTGAGAGTTGGAAATTGATGTCCTTCCAGAAAATGTGTGTCTTGTCTCGCTTGCATTAGCTTCCTTTACAGAGGGCATTTGGGTACAACTATATTTCACAGTGTCCTACGTCTCTTGCCGATGAAAACAACCCACCAAATATGTACCACCAGGAGGCAACCCCAAAATCTAAAGTGAGTATGGTTTGACTTGGAAACTGGCCAGTGTACAGCTTAGAAGTGCACAACACAAGCCTATGCATGTTTAGTCAGAAGTAAATCCTATTACATTCAGTGGAGCTTACTCCTAGGCAAATGTGTATAAGAGGAATGGGCAAAGCATGGCCCTGGGGCTGCATACAACCCACAGCACTGTTTTTGTGACACTGTGATTCCACTTTAATTGCCACAGTTGCAGCCTGTGGAACCCTGAGGTTTGCATTTTAGGGAGAGATATTCCGGATTCTCAGCTATGGAGCTCCTCTCCTGCCTCATCATCAAACTACAAATCCCTTGATCCCATAGGATGCAGCCACAGCAGCAATGTAATTGCCAATTTTTAAATCAATCTTTCTCTCACACATACCCCACTGTTCAACATTTTAAAAAATCACCCTATTTTTCAAAACTAGAAGTAGATTGCGCTATGAGAAGCAGCTCAGGGAGCTGGGTATGTTTAGCTTGGAGAAGAGAAGGTTAAGAGGTGACATGACAGCTATATTTAAATATTTGAAGAGATGTCATACTGAGGATGGAGCAACCTTGTTTTCTGCTGCTCCACAGAATAGGACCTGGAACAATGGATGGAAGCTACAAGAAAAGAGATTCCACCTCGACATTAGGAGGAACTTCCTGACAGTAAGAGCTGTTCGACTATGTAACACACTCCCTTGTAGAGAAGTGGAGTCTCCTTCTTTGGGGGTCTTTAAACAGAGGCTGGATAGCCATTTGTCGGGGATGCTTTGATTGTGAGTTTTTGCATGGCAGGGGTTGGACTGGATGGTGCTTGTGGTGTCTTCCAACTCTGTGATTCTCAACACTTCCACTATAGTTTGGTTTTTGTTTTCCATTTTTGACTGCAATCCTCTAGAATGCCCCAGGTGCGAAAAGTAGTCCCTAGACCCAAGGAGGCTGCCCACCCCTGCCACATAGGATTGTAGCATGAGCCACTAAATGATACCAGCTTTTCAGGACAGAAACCACAAAAGGAAATTTTCTCTTGCTCAGTGGCCACATGCACCTCTTCTACGCAACATCTCTTGTCTTTAATGTTCTATTTTCTGCAACACCTACTATTAGTATAATCACCAAGAACACACCCACGGATGGGTCCAAGTTAAGAACAGCTGCCAGTTCCTGGTCTCACAGATCATTCACTTAATAACTACCTGGCAGAAGGCTGTTTGGAACATCTCAGTTATTAAAGGAAGAAGCCAGTATACTTGCCAAATTTCTTCTCTTGTTAAAGGTACAGGAGCCCTAGTGGAGGGGTGAAGAAGGATGGTGCCATCACCTCTGGGGACTAGAGACTGCCAGATGTCCATTTATTTAAGAGCCTGCAGTATTTTAAAGGACTGCATCTGATGACTCTGGTCCTAAACACACTGCAGAAAACAATCCAGTTTGAGACTGTTTTAAGTGTCCTGGCTCAGTGTTAGGGAATCCTGGCAATTGTAGTTTAATGTGGGCCCAGAGATCTCTGACAGAGAAAGCTAAATGTCTCACAAATCTACAGTTCCCAGAATTCCCTAGCATTGAGCCAGGGCAGTTCTCAAACTGGATTATTTCTGCAGTGTGCTTTGGATCTCTGAATTCTGATCTGCCACAGCTTCATCAAACTCTATTCAGCAGACAGCAAAGATTCATGGCTGCTTATTTTTATGTTTTAAAATGGTTGATCTGGCAACCCTAGTTGTAATCTGCCCATTTTGGAATTACTATTATAAGCCTATGGAAAGAAGGAAGGAAGGAAGGAAGGAAGGAAAGAAAGAAAGAAAGAAAGAAAGCATTTCCCAGAGTTGGGTTGTTGTTGGGGGGTGGGTTTCACCAAGTTTTATACAAATCAGCTTACAAGGGACTCTTCATAAGGGAACAATCAAGTTCATATGATGGTGATCATCATCACTTATAAAGCAAAATCCTTGGCCAATAAAAGTTCATTCAGTGGTAACTGTCATTTTTACGCATTGTACTAATGAATAAAAGGCACCAAATCATGACTGCTGAAGTCATTCAGTGTTATATTATGCTATTACCGCCATCGATTGCTGTGCTCTCCCACACCCTTTGGACGCTGTACGCTATCGTTCACACTTCAGATCTTCTGCTTCCAAAAATCACTATGAAGTCAGGTTCTGTATTCCATTTGATCTGTGATAAAAAGTTTCCCATGTACAACTCCAGATCTGACTAAGATTTACAAGGAAAGAATCAGTTCCCTTGCATACCATAAGTCACATATTTGCTGCAAGAAAGACTTATAAATTGATGTGCAATTTTCCCTGGTATCTCTGATAAGAAAAAGAAGTCTTCACAAAGCAGCCCTGGAACTAGTTGCCTAAGTCATCTGTTTAAGTATTGATGAAGAAATGTGCACTGATGGGATCAAACACTTCTGGCTATCTTCATGTATTTGGCATGTGCTCTTATGTATCATCCCTGAAGTGACTAAGGCCCAGTACAGATGAGGCGAAAGGAGAGGCCAAAGGCTGTTTCTCTATATGTATGCCTTCATGTCGCCATTGACTTAAGGCAACCCATGCTAAGTGTTTTCACAAGCAAGAAATACTCAGAGGTGGTTTTGCCAGTTCTTTCCTCTGAAATATAGCTGACAACACCAGGTATTTGTTTGCAGTCTCCTATCCTGTCCAACTACTAACCAGGGCTAGCCTTGTTGGCTTCCAAGATCAGATGGGATCTGGTGCCTTTAGGCAGCTTATTCAGGGTAAGGGATGGGGAGCGGGGATGTACATCTCCACACACCTTGGAAACTTATGGAACTCATTGCCACAAGATGTAGTGATGGCATTAAAACGAGAAAGCATTCACTGAGCATGAGCCCATCAGTGGCAAGCAGTCAGGAGGGCGATGAGGACTTTGCAGTTTGCAAAGCCAGTGCACTCTCTCAGCCTTGGAGGAAGGCAAAGGCCAATCCCTTCTGAACAAATCTTGCCAGGAAAACCCTAGCCTTAGGGTTAGAAACCACTTGAGGGCATATAAGCAGCAAAAGTAGAATCGCAGAGTTGGAAGAGACCCCAAGGGCCCTCCAGTCCAACCCCATTCTGCCATGCAGGAACTCACAATCAAATCATATCTGAGAGATGGCCATCCAGCCTCTGCTTACAGAAGGAGCCTCCGCTACACTCGGAGGGAGTCTGTTCCCCTCGCAAACAGCTCTTACTCTCGGAGCTGGGATCTCTTTTCCTGGGGCTTGCATCCCTTGCTCTGGGTCCCCTTCTCTGGAGCAGCAGAAAACAAGTGTGTAAAACCTGGAAGAGAGCCCGAGGGCCCTCCAGCCCAACCCCTTCTGCCCTGCAGGAACTCTCCCTCCAAGCCCCGGGGAAGGGGCCCTTCCTTCTCCACCTACCGAGCTTGGGCAGCAGGCTGGCCATGCCCCAGACGAAGAAGAGCAGGGCGCAGATGAAGCCCAGCTGGGGCAGGAGCATCTCCCGCCTCTTGCGAACTTTCCTCAGCTTGAGAAGGGCCGCCTTGGCCGGGCTGGCTCCCTCCGGAGGAGCCATGGCCACCTGCCTCGGCCTCGGGCTCCGGCTCTCGCTCCCTCCGCGTCTCTCCCAAATGGCCAGGAGTCCGGAAAGAAGCCTGGCTGCTACTGGCAAGGAATCCCCGCCGAAGGGGGCATCCTCCTCCTCCTCCCCGAAGGCGAGGGAAGCAGGGGAGAGGGGTCGGAGAAAGCCACCCGCAGAGCCAGCAGGGGGTCCCTTCTTCGCGCGATCTGCTCTCAGCGTCCCATCGCCGCCGGCTCGGAAAGGGGGGGGGAAATATCCCCTGCGACGTTGGAGAGAAGCCCCCACAAAGTGCCACCACCCTCGCCAAGAATGAGCCCCGCTTCAGGAGAGGGAAGGCAGAGCCATCTGGAAGAAGAGGAGGAGAAAAAGCAGGGGGCCAAGGGATCTCCTAGTGGCACCTGCCAGACTCAGGATCCAAAGAGAAGACCAGTGCGCAAAGGGGATCTTGGAGCACTTTGGCCGGATCAGGGTTTGCCCAAGGGATCCTGGCCCTCCTTTTTTTTAGTCTGGAACAATCCGGAGGCCAAGGGCTCTCTTGCACCTCCTTCCTCTGAGAGCAAGAAGGATCCCGAGAGAGAGAGAGAGAGAGAGAGAGGAGGGTCAGGATGCCCGGGGCTCTCTCTCTCTCTCTCGCCGCCCTCGAGAGCCGCGGGTGACTCTGGAGGAGGATCCGTCTGCGCCTCGGTTGAGCCAGCAGAATCCCAAGAGCGAGCCGGAGATGCGAAGGGATCTTGTACTTCCTTTTGGAGACTAAAGGGGCTCAAAGATCCAGTGGGTTCGTCTGCAGAATCAGTGCGCAAAGGGATCTTGGGGCAGTTTTGAGTCGAACCCCCAAAGAGAGCCGGGTCAGGATGCCAAATGGGGCCTTCTACCTCCTTTTTCAGACTAAAGGGGTTCGTCTGGAAAACCAGGACCCAAAGGGATCTTGCTCCTTCCTCCTTTGGGGGCTGGAGGGATCCCAAGAGGCAGCCGGGTCGGGATGCCAAAGGAGCGTCTGCCTAGTCTTTTCAGGCGCTGAAGAAAGTCAGGATGCGAAGGGGCTCTGGGAGACTTTCAGGACCCAAAGAGGGTCGGAGATGCCAGAGGCTCTTCTTGCCCCTCCTTTGAGACTCTTCCAAGGTGTCGGTGCCAAAGGCTCTTGTGAACACTTTGAAGCCTAAAGGGATCCAGAGAGAGGGAGAGGGAGAGAGATCCAGCAGGAGCATCCCACGGGAAACTTTCAGAGCCAGGCTTTCCCCCTTCGCAGGCTCTCTCCAGAGGCCACCAGGGCCACTACCTTCCTCCGCCTCATCCTTCGGTTCCTGGGCAGCCTCCTCTCCTCCCTCCCTTCCTTCCTTCCTTCCTCTGGGCTTTTGGGCTGGGAAAGGGGTCCCCAGACCTTCCCCCCTGGCGCCTGGCTGGCCCCGCTCCTCCTCCTCCTCCTCCTCAGGGCGCCTTCTCCCTTGAGTCCCTCTCTCTCTCTCTCTCCCTCGGCGCCTCCTCACCTGGAGGGGCTGAGGGTGCTTCTCCCGCGCTGACCTCTGGCGGGAGAGAGAGAGAGAGAGAGAAAGGCGGGAAAGGACAAGGCTTAGCTGACCAAATTAATCTTTCCCCCGAAATGGCGCAGGCATGCTTATTCTTATCCCGCCTTCACTTAGCCCTGGTTGGCACTGCAGGCAGGCAGCAGGGAGGCGTGCCAGGGCATGTGCCGATGGCCCTCTTGGCACGACACCAGCCTCACACCCAGGGCACTGTCGCCCCTCTCTCGCTCTCCTTTCTTTCTTTCTTGCTCCCTCAGGGTGACCAGACACTTCCTCCTCCTCTCCCTCCTTCTCTCTCTTTCTCTCCTTCTTTCTTGTCTTGTCTTTTCACCTCTCTTCACTTTCTTTCTTTCTTTCTCCCTCAGGGTGACCAGACACCTCCTCCTCACTTTCTTTCTTTTTCTTTTCTTTCTTTCTCTCTCCCTCAGGGTAACCAGACACCTTCTCTCTCTCTCTCTCTCTTTCTCCCCTTCTTTCCTGTCTTTTCTTTTTTTTCCTCTCCTCCTCCTCCTCCTCCTCCTCTCTCTCTCTCTCTCTTCCTTTCTTTGTTTCCTTTTCTTTCTCCCTCAGGGTGACCAGACACCTTCTCCTCTTTCTCGCTCTTTCTTTCTTTCGGAATTCCCAAATGTCCTCCATTGTGAGGATGACTAACAAGCATTTTTTACATATACACACATACAGTACCTGGTCCCAGATGTCTTCCTTTCTCCATTTCAGTCTTCTATCCAGGCGGAATTTCCAAATGTCCTCCATTGTGAGCATGACTAAGAAGCATGGATTTGTATTTATAGGAATGTTTTTAGCTTCTCTTTTGGTCATGTCCTCCATTTTTTTCTTGAGTGTCCAACATTTTGCAGTGCCTTGTCCTCCTTTGCAGTGATGGCATCTGGTCCTGAATGACCAGACCTCCACCTTTCCAGGACATGTCCTACATCTCAGCCTTTTGTCCAGGAGGAATTCCAATAACATCCTCCATTTTGAGCATGACAAAGAAGCATGAATCCCTGTTGTGGGAAAAAGGCGAGCTACAAATGAATAAAATTATTATTATTATTGGAGTGGTTTTGGCTTTTCTTTTGTCATGTCCTCCATTTTTTCTTTCTACACACACATACAACATTCGCATATTAGAAACCATATAAATAATGTAGAGGTCTTCCACTTTTTTCTGGAGTGTCCTACTTTTTGAAATGCCTTGTCCTCCTTTACAGTTAGGACATCTGCTCCAGGGTAACCGGACATCCTCCTTTTCCTGTATATGTATCCTACATTTCAGCCTTCTATCCAGGAGGAATTCCAAATGTCCTCCATTTTGAGCATGACTAAGAAGCATGCATTTATATTAATATTATATAATATCCAATAAGGTGCATTTTCACCAGATTCTGCTGGCCCCCTGGGGCCTATTTAGGAGACCTTTTTTGAAATCCAAAACATGGGCCTAAGCAGATCAAGCCTTTGCTATTCTGACCCTGGTTCTGACCTGGGTGAGTCCCAGGGGTTTTTGGGAGGAAAAAATCTGAATTTCTGCAGAATGCCCCAAAATGCCCAATGGATGTGGAGGGGATTTCCAAAACAATGTTTGCAAAACTTTAAAGAAAAACATTTTGGCTCTCAAAATGTCCACTAGTTGAACATTTAAGATGTGCATTTCCATCATATTCTGCTGCCTTCCGGATCAATTTAGGCCTAGAAGAGGCCCAAACCCAAAACATGGCGGAAATGCCCCCATACCTGTTAGAGACATTTGGGAGCAAAACATTTTTTATTATTCTTATATGTGGGAGCCAGCACAACTTTCCAAAGTCTCTAAACTCATACTGCAGAAATAATCCAGTTTGAAACCACTTTAACCACCCCGGCTCAATGCTGGGGAATTCTGGGAACTGTAGTTTTGTGAGACATTTACCCTTTTCTGGTGCCACAATACACCAGCTCTAGTGCCACAATAGACTACAATTACCATGATTCCCTAGTATTGAGCCATGGCAGTTAAAGCAGTCTCAGGCTCCTGCTTGCAGTCTCCCTTCCCAATAAGAGGCTGGGCTGTAAAAGTACCAACTTTATTGAAAATAGTGTACATACAAGAGAAGTTACATTTTTTGTCAGGAATGAAGATGTATAGTTACAGATGGGTTATATAGTCCCACAAGCATAACCACCCCCCATAAAGCAATAAAGTAAATTAATTGGATAATTGGAATCTCCTCCCCAATGATGTATAGTCCGGGATCTCTGGCAAACTCTCAAAACAATTAAGTTCTCACAAGGCGTTATCTCCTCCTTGCACCTGTGGCCTTGAAGCACAAACATCCTTCACCACTAGACTAATAATGAACTAATAATGAACCTTAACAGCCTATAAGTATAATCAAGCATGGTTATATATCCCATCATCCCACAACCCAACAGACATGGCAGCATTTAAAATATAATAGCAATATATATAAGTATCATGAACATATTACCATAACATCATACCATAAGCAATAGCAACAACTCTTTAGGTTAAACTCCCCCTCCCAACTCAGTAACAGTCTCTGCCTGGCTGGGTAACTCCCTAACATTGTAGCATTCCAATCCTAATAAGCAAGCACAGAAGCTAACCATCAATCTATCCCCTTCTAGCATATTCTAACAAACCAATATATATCAAACTCATTATAAACTTATTCTAATAATATCTAAACAAAACCCTAAACTTATAATCCTTATGACAGAAACCCCAAATGAATATATGAATGCAGGGGATTTCTGACAATTATATGTGCAGTGTGTTTTGGACCTTAAGGGGCTAATGTGGTCCCCTTGCTTTCCATAGTTTCCCAACCCTGATACACATAGGAATGTTGTGAATTAAGATGCTGCAGAAAATCCTTGTGGACTAAGGAGTTTATCACATTGGCCTTGCTCCTGTGATAGACATGGGATGTATAAGTAACCTGGATCCAAGCTGTTCAGCCATATCACTGAACAGTACAGCACCTACATCCAGTAGATTTACTACTCTGGTGAACTGATATTGGAGTTTATTGCATTGGCTTTGCTGCCACAATAGATGTGGGATGTAACTTAAGAAAACAGATCTTATCTCATTTCCCTGTCGCTGGGGAGTACGCGGCCCATTTGCAACCCAAGCTTCCGCTGCATCTTTTCAAGAACAGCAAAAGTGGAATGATAGTGCTACAACAGTGTAGGGTAGCATTGTTAATAGTCATGCATAAATCCTATTGAGATCACAGGAAATGAATTCAGTCTTGTTAATAGTCATGTTTAAGTCCTATTGAGATCACAGGAAATGATTTCAATCACAAATAAATTGTCCCATATATTACAATGGTGTTTTAGCACAACTCACATTTTTGTTGTATACATAAATCTCACTGATATTTTTAGATGCTGTTTAGTATCAAGAATTCACTGTCCTGCACCCATTCTGAGCATTGTTCCCCCTCCCCAGAATCCCTATCATAAATGCCTAGCATTCCAGTTACGTGGCATATGATATACTTGAAAGTGTTTTAGTGCTGTCGTTTAATTATAAATTAGCAGTAACTTTTTGCATTGTTTTTTACAACTGTGTTTTTATTTTCATTTATTTTAACTGTTCTAAGTTGCCTTCAGTCCCAGTTCTGGGGGGAATATCAGATATATCAAAGCTGCATCTGCACTGCAGAAATAATTTGGTTTGACGCTTTACCTGCCATGGCTCAATGCTATGGAATTCTGGGAACAGTAGTTTGTTGTGGCACCAGAGCTCTCTGACAGAGAAGGCTAAATGTCTCACAAAATTAGTTCCCAGAATCCCCTAGCATTGAGCCAGGGCAGTTAAAGTGGTGTCAAGCCAGATTATTTCTACAGTCTAGATGTGGTCCCTATCTTCCTGGATCAACAAAGTCCTGGATTTGGCCTTAAATATGAAAAAATTAGCCATGAAGTTGAGGTACACATGGGAGAGGGAGAGATAAGAAGATGACTTTCTTGCTGCGGATGTCAAGACAATGAGAGGGCATTCTTTCATAGATGGTGGACGTGTAAGAAGGTGACAAGTTAATTCCAAAATGTTTAGAGGTAGATTTTATGGACTTTTTTGAGCTATAAGAAATCTAACTATGTAATACTCTGTGGTTATGGTTGTTAGTAATTCTAGTAGAATTATTTAGTAAGATCTGTAATGGTAGAGTAACTTTTTCCTCCTGCCTTTTTTCTTTTTCTTTTTCTTACAGTTAAGACTGGAGGGTCAGAGATCTACTGTGTTTTAAATGTTTGTTTTTTTCTTCTTCTCATTTTCTTTCTCTTTGTTTCTTAATTTCTATATGTTCTGAATGTATATTATTTTGATGTTGAATGTATATTAGAATGTTAGTGGTAAAAACAAAGAAATAATTAAGTAACAAGAGATGACTTTCGGACCAAATGGCAAGGTTTTATAGACTTTCTCAACAGGTTTGGGGGTCTGGGAGTAATTCCCTTGTTATGTAGGATATTTTGGATTGATCTTTTTGAATAAGCTGATGGGAAGTACAGGAAGTCCTGCTATAAAATGGCAAAAGTCAGATGATTTATAAATTTGTTGCTACCGAATTCATACAGCGGCTGCATCTACACTGCAAAAATAATCCTGTTTGACGCCACTTTAACTGCCATGGCTCAGTGCTACGGAATCCTGGGAACTGTAGTTTTATGAGACATTTAGCCTTCTTTGTCAGCAGGCTCTGGTGCCACAAGAAACTACACTTCCCAGCATTCCATAGCATTGAACCATGGCAGTTAAAGTGGTGTCAAACTGGATTATTTATTCAATGCAGATGCAGCCAGCATGATCATATTATTTTGATGCTGATAAATTTATAAATATTGTATTATTTTGCTAAATGAACTGTGCAATTTTTACTTTGTATCTAATAAAAATGTTTAAACAACAATAATTGCAATGGCTGGCATTCTGCTTGGGACATACATCTTTGTAAATGGCCTTATGTGTGCACAAAATTGAATTGAGTTGTTTTGCGACTTGCCATTACACACACACACACACACACACACACACACACTGCTTAGAAAGTGCTGGAATACAACACCTTGTATCCGTCCAAAGTGCCCAATGCACATCAAAAATGCCTGATATGCATCAGACCTGTCCAATGTGCATTAGAATGCTCTTGCTGGTGCTCATTTTCAAAATTCACTAACAGTTTCATTGCATTTCTACAACATAGCTACAGATTTGTAAAGTTATAAAATGTAGACTGTGGTGTAGGATCTTGGCCAATAATACAAAATCAGTGTGTATGTGTGCATGTGTGTTTGATTTGTGCAACAAAACAAGTATATATAAGGGAAAGAGAAAGGAATAAAGGAAGAGAACATGGGTAAGTTAAGCAGATAAATTATTGCAAGTGGAGAGACTGTGCTGGGAATTACACAAAAGATAGGTACTGATTATGTGCTGTGATGGAAGGAACATCACTCATTTTATTCCATCCCATAAATTTACTTCTCAAGAACTTAGTCCACTAGTCTTTATTCCAGAATTATTAATGGAAGGAGGGAGACAAGTCCAAAACCAAATCATAGCATGGCCTCTGGCAACCTCACCCACCTCCTGCGCCATACCTCTTGAGTAGCACTTTTCAGACAGTGTGTATTGATTGATGGTGTGTAGTAAAGCTGTACTTCATGCTGGCACTCACCTGCTAAAGTAAACTCATTTTCTTGGCACAATACCATCAGCTGGCTTTTTTGGATTTTTTTTCTTGGAATTTGGAATTGGAAGCTTGGCTTCTGTGAACGGCTTTAGATACTGTTCTAGAATATTTCCATATTTTAAAATCATATAATTAATACCCACTTCAAACATGAGAGGAGGGAGGATCTGAAAACATACGTTCATACATGTATTTTGGGGTGATCTATCTTGTGCTAAAATAAATCTATGCTTTCCAAAAGTAAAAATGGGCTGTTTAGCTTGGAGAAGTCCAAACTAGAAAGTAATACTGAAACACTAGTAAACACAGTGTTTCAAAAATGTGTTGGCAATGCATATAATTTTGGTTCATAAAAGTGGCTCACTGAAAAAATTGCTACTACACTATTGTGAAACCTTTGTTCAATTGACTTGAAACGGGCCATTTTCCCCCCGTCAAATGATAGCTCATTTTCTCTCTGCAAGTACTTTCTTTCTGTACCTCCAAAGTAAGATGGTTTTTCTTGGTTTATGTGTAACTTCAGTTACTACATCTTTTTAGTGGCAGGAAATACCTTGTTGTTCACACAGAACACTTTTTTAATGCAACCATACTTATAAATATTGTCTCATCATAGACTTTTCAAAGTAAAAGACGTTCAGAAATTGTTTGCCTGTACCTTCCTCTGTGCATCACTAACAAGAGTTAGGTAAAGGAAGTGAACCTTTGTTGGAAAGGAGGCAGAAAACTACCTTTGATGTCTGCAAAAAATCTTATGGAACAGTGAGGTCTCCTAGAAATGTGATGGGGGGAAAGGAATTTGTAGGGGTATTATCTTATGCTTAATCTGCATGTATGTGCAGGAAACTGTGAAACATTCAGAAAAAGCTGTTTCCTGCACAGAAAATGCTGCTTTCAGTGCAATTCAACCACATGTGAATTTTGCATGGAATGGCCTCAACTGCAGCATTTTCAGGAAACCTTTCTGGAACACACAGGAAATATTTCTGTGTGAAAATGTTATTTTCTGCACAGAAAATACTAATTTTTGTACAAAACAGCCAAAATAAGTCATGGACTGTGCGGATTCTCATCAGTCCAGGATTCTTCTCATCGGAGTTTCTAGATACTTGAAAAATATTTTTTTAGTGATTTGTCAAATATTTTTGAATATACTTTCCACCCCTACTTTGAATCTACAAATAAGCAAACAATATTGTATGACAGAGCATTCTGGAAAAATCACAATAAAACAAAAATATTTATTTATTTATTTATTTCAAGGATTTATATCCAGCCTTTCATTGTAAGCTGGGAGCATGTTTGGCAGTGCTCTTGCATGACCGGTCCTTCATGTTGTTGCCATGTTGTGTCATTGCCACGCTGATCTTAAAATGACAGTCAAAATTAAAAGGAAATAGTTCTAATGTATACCTCTTGGTATAACATTTTGTACATGAGTTAGTAGAAACAGGAGAACAAGTCAGTTGTCTCTGGATGGTACTATTCAACCCGCCTTTCCTCTGTAATTAAAATTGCTGACTATATAATACATTTGTTTCTTTGCTTCTTTTGCCTCCTTTTCTTCCTCTTCCTGTTAATGACAATGATGATTAATAGCATATACAGTCAGCACTTTGTATCCACAGATTTTTTTTATCTACTGATTCAACCATCCATGGCTAGAAAATATTACACACACACACACACACAAAAAGCAAACCTTGGTTTTGTCATTTTATATAAGGGGCACCATTTTACTACTCCTTTGTATTTAATGGGACTTGAGCATCAATGGATTTTAGTATCCACAGGGGGTTCTGGAACCAAACCCCAACAGATACCAACCTGTATGAATTTAAGAGGTCTTTAAACATATATTTACACATTCCCATTTTCTCTCCCAGCCTCCTCCCAACTCTGTGTATTCCATTTATGTTTTTTACTTCATGCAAATTGCTAATCAAAGGTCTGTTTTTATGGTTACACAGTCTGCTTTCCTTGTACTTTGCCAGCTATCACATAGAAGAGAAGGCAGAGTGAGGGGGAGCCAAAATGAAAAAGCTTTGAAGCAACTGTCAAAATGGGAAACATTAATTTCCTCATAATTAAAATGCTTCATCATAGTGTTGTACATGAGTTAATTTCATTTGATGCTGTTTACTAAATGTGTTGCGACCTGTATCAGCAATTCCTCCAACTCTGACCTCAATTCAGGCCCATTTGCCAGGGAGGCATTGTCTAATTCAGCTATAACACTGGTGAATTTGTCTGCAACTTTATTTGACTAACAAGTTAAAGCATTCGTTTGTAGAGAGATCTTGTAGCACCTTTGAGACTAACTGAAATAAAGAAGTTGACATATTTCTGGTAGTCTCCAAGTGCTACAAGATCTCTCTATATACTGATTCTACAGACTAACAAGGCTATGTGAAGTCGAAGGCTTTCATGGCTGGCATCCATAGTTTTTTGTGGGTTTGTCGGGCTATGTGGCCATGTTCTAGAAGAGTTTCTTCCTGACATTTCGCCAGCATCTGTGGCTGGCATCTTCAGAGAGGAGATGCCAGCCACAGATTTGGGCAGAACGTCAGGAAGAAACTCTTCTAGAACATGGCCACATAGCCCGACAAACCCACAAAAAACTAACAAGGCTATATCTTTAAATTAAAGCATTGTGGTTATCTGAGCTTGCAGACATTGCTTGTAAGTATATGACTCCCAGAATCCCCTAACCAGCTTGGTCAAAAGGTGCTGTTGAGGGACTTAGAGAGTTTTAATTTATTGTCTGAAAATATCTGCTGCTACCAAGATAGTATGAAGTGAATGGAAGAAAAAGAAAAACTAATAATCCCAAAAGGGATCTCTGTCACTAACCAGTGCTTTGAGGGACCCTCCAAAAGGAAATCTACCATTTCTTTGTTGATTTCCAAGTCATGATGCAACTTATTCAGAGAAAAATAAAATAAGTGAGAACATCACTGTTAGTAGAAATACACAGCAAGTAACCAAGACATGGTGGAATGTACTGGGTTAATTTAAACTGACCTGGGAGTGGGAATAAAAAGTCTTTGGTAAATTAAATAAGTTAGATAAATAAATGCCAGGAGTTCACAAGAAATACTTCAGGATGAGGAAAGCATCATATGGATCTACAAAATAAGATTAGCCTGTACAAAAAGAAAACTTGGGACTTGCAGGGACTTTTTTCCATCCAAAGACTTGGAGATTTTCACATGGGCAAAAGTGACCGGCACATAGCAGGATGCTCCTGTCACTGTTGTGCAATTGCACAGAGATTATCAGATGACATTGCACAACGTCCTGATAATCACATCATTATCCTGTGAATAAAAAGTGCTATCACTTGGTATTCACAGGACTTTCCCATCTATAAAAAAGTGATGCTAGAATTCACGCTATGCTCCCATCACTTTTGCCCCAGTGAAGATCTTCTGTCCAGTGTATGTTACTGGGGTCTCTGCAGGAAGTGTTCCTGGTATGTTATGCCCTCAAAAACAATATGGCTAAATCCGCACTATGCACTTAATAGCACTGTGAAACCACTAACTATCATGGGTCCGTCCTATGGATTTGTAATTTAGTGAGAAATTTCGAACTCTAGACAGGCAGCAGACCTCGCTGAACAGAGAAATCTATGTACCCCACAAAACTACCGTTTCCAGGATTCTGTAAAGTGGTATAAAACTGATATAACTGTGTAGTGGAGATATGCAAATACACTCTTAGAGAAGGAGAGCAACAATAAAAATACAAATCCAGTATGTGACAAAGAATGTTCTTGTAGACTGGGGGTGAGAAGGATGTAGTTCACATGATCTTTGATCTTTAGATATAACATGCCATTAAAACAAGCTTGCATTGTTTACTCTTCATTTCTATTTGCTTAATGCTTGGCATTTCATTCCCTATCTAGTCTTCACATTGGTTTTCTGATCCCATTTAAAAGAGATGTGATCCATAAAAGAAGTTTCTAAACTAACAAGTGGGCAGCGGAATCCAGTTGGCCAAAAGTGCCACTTGACAGGTGCTCTGTAGGTGCTACTTGCCTTTCTAACATGGTCGTGATCCATTAATCCTTTGCTTCTGGCAAACACAACACCACTGCCATGATCACTAAAAGTCAACATGGCTTTCTCAAAAACATTTCACACCAGACTAATGTTCTCTCTTTTTCTGATAGAGTTACAAGCTTTGTAGATGAAGGGGCTGTTGTGGATGTAGTGTATCTTGATTTCAGTAAGGTCTTCAGCAAAATATCCCATTATATGCTTGCAAATAAGCTAGTAAGATGTGGGCTAGGCAATGATACAGCTAGGTGGATTTGTAATTGGTTGACTGACCAAACCCTAAGGGTTCTCACCAATGGCTCCTCTTCATCCTGGAGAAAAATGACTTGTGGAGTACCACAGGGTTCTGATCTGGACCCAGTGCTATTCAACATCTTTATGTCTTGGATGATGCTTATCCATGCTTATCAAAGTTGCAAATGACACCAAAAATAGGAGGGGTAGCCAATAGAGGCTCAGATTTCAAAATTACCTTAACAGATTGGAGAACTTGAGATCTTATCACAAGCTTTTTTAGCACTGAATTTGGCACCCAAATTCAGCCCGGGTCCATCCCCACTTGCAGAGCTGCTCCAGTAGCCATTTTCTTAAATCGAAAAACTTCCGGATCCAAAAAGAGCTTGGAGGAGTGGCTCTGCAATTGGGGATGGACCCAGTCTGTATTCGGGTGGCAAATTCAGTGGTAAAAAGCTTGTGATGAGATCACAATGCCACCCAAATTAAGCCTTAAACCAGATAGAATTATGCTGGTTTAATAAGCCAAGCGATGAGGTCCCAAATGTAATATCTTCCATTTTATCCTTGCTGAAACTGTTACAGTAGTAGTTTTCAACCAATTCACCAATAAATTAAGGTCATCTTGATTCTTGATTCTGTTTTCTGAGCTAACCCACCCAGTTTGATTCTAATGCCAGTCTGTTCAGCTTCTCTATGTGAAATAGCTAGGGTGGGTGATAGTTGCATTTTCTTTTTTCAAAACATTTTGGGTAGCAAAATGTCTTTGATTGGTTCTGCCATCAATGCTGTAAGTAAAAAGAGTAGCCATCCATCTTCTTCAGAGTTCAGTGCAACTTAAAGCTACTCAGCTTAAACAGTAGACCCTTGGGTTTTGCTGGGATTTGGTTCAGGACATGCTGTGGATACCAAAATTAGTGAATGTTTTGTTATTGTTGTTAGCTGCCCTTGAGTAGACCTTGCCTCATGGTGGTCTTGCAGATTTAGACTCATGACATCCCTGATTTAGTCAAGCTATCTACTGCCTTCTATTTTTCCTAGTATTATTGTTTTTCTTAATGAGTCATGCTTTCTTATGATGTGGCCAAAATATGACAGCCTCAATTTAA
Organism: Sceloporus undulatus; assembly: GCF_019175285.1. NCBI lineage: Eukaryota > Metazoa > Chordata > Lepidosauria > Squamata > Phrynosomatidae > Sceloporus > Sceloporus undulatus. The sequence goes on along the minus strand of NC_056522.1, from coordinate 352,547,681 downwards.
ACATCTTGGTTTCCAGGAATAGTTCAGGCTTGTTCTGTTATAGGACCCATTTGTTTGCCCTTTTGGCCATCCGCAGTATCCTCAGCACTCTTCTCCATCATCACATCTCAAATACATTTATTTTCTTTTTATCTTCTTTCTTCACTGTTCATCTCTCACATCCATATATGTTAACGGGGAATACAATTGATTGGACAATTCTTACTTTCTGGTGACGAATACATTTGATTGGACAATTCTTACTTTCATGCCCAGCTGTATATCTTTACTTTTTATTATCATATCCAGTTCTTTCTTCGCTGCCCTTCCCATTCCTAGTCTTCTGATTTCTTGACTGCAGTCTCCTTTCTGATTAATGTTTGATTAAGTCCCATTAAATACAATGGCATGGTAAAATGGTGTCCCTTAGATAAAATGGCAAAATCAAAGTTTGCTCTTGGAAATTTATACAGTCCGTCCTCGCCTTACGCAGGGGATCCGTTCCGGATCCCGCCGCGTAAGGCGAATTCCGCCTATGCTCGAGCCCCATTGGAAACAATGGGGCTCGTGCACGGCGGCGCGGCAGCGTGGGAGCGCGCAGGGCACAACGGGCGTGCGGACCCTTTCAATTGAATGGGACGCACCGCCCCTTCTGCCCCGCGCACGCCCCGCGGCTTGAAAGCGTATGCTCAAGGCCGCGTATGGCGCGCGCGCGCTGTATATATATTTAAACATTTTCAAGCTCTGGATGGTTAAAACCATGGATAAGGAATCTGTGGCTATGGAGGGCTGACTGTACTCTTTTAAAAGCCAGATATAAAGGGAATGATCCTATTGTTCAATTAAATCATTGTGATTAAATTTTTATGGGTTTAGCTGCATGCAAGATCATTGAGAGGTAAACTAGAATCTGGAGCCTCAGGACCGTCTTTCTGCACATTTGTGCACATGAGGAACAACTTAGGGAGCTAGGTATGTTGAGCCTGGAGAAGAGATGATTGAGAGATGGCAGAATAACCATCTTTAAATATCTGAAGAGATGCCATGTAGAAGATGGAGCAAGCTTTTCTTCTGCTGTTTGAGACAGTAGAACCAAAAACAATGGATTGAAATTACAAGAAAAGAGATTCTGCCTAAATACTGAGAGGAATCTCTTCATTGGAAATACTATTCAACAGTGGAATAGACTGTTTCAGAGGGTGGTGGACTCTTTATTGGAGGTTGGACGAGCCTCTTTTAGGGCAACTATCATTGTATATTCTTGCATAGCAGGGGTTGGACTAAATGTCCTTAGTTCATGGTCTGGTGAGGTATTCAGCCTGGTCTGTCAGAATACAAATCCCAGGATTCTGTAGGTCAGAGTCATGGCAGTTAAAATGGTGTCAAACTGCTTTATTGCAGGAGTGTGGATACACATTTAAAAATAAATCAAATGTCTGCCTAAATAAGAAGGTCTTACCTTTCCAGTGGAAGGAGAGTGGAGGGGGAGCTAATCAGACCTCCTATGGAAGGGAGTTCAATCACTGGGAGGGCTCTTTCCCATGTCCTCACCAAATGAGTGTTTAATGGCGATGGAACCAAGAGAAAGCTGTAGAGCTGCGTTCTTCTAGTGAGGCAGTCTTTGGATGCAAACAGGGAAGCAAACATATATCACCCCAATACAAATCCTCAAAAATAGGCTCACACTGTGATTTGATTTGTTTGTTTCCATTTCCTCTAGCATCTCTACCCTGTTGTACTAGGCCCTGAAGCGTTTGCCTTCAATATTCATCTTTTTAAAATGTATTTCAATGTTAAAAATGTGTTACCTTTGCACCTTGCCATCACAAAGCTCAAGTTATGGACATTATTAAGTTATGGACATGATCACCCAGGGAGCTTCATGGCTAAGTGAAGACTTGTATCTGGGTTTCCTAATTTCTAATCTAGAGGCTCCTGGTGGAGTAATAGGTAAGGCAGGACTGTAATTAATGATGTTTTTATATAGGTACTTCCTGTTGCCAACTATGTGAGAAATAATAATATCGGTGTTTGCTTCCAAAGTAATTAATAATTATCAGGAAGGCTTACCTGATGAAGCAGCTGAGAAATAATAATTGCCTTTTGACTCCCTGAAGATCTCCCCCCTTCACAGTGAAACATACTAGATAGTCAACTGATTAGAAAATAAATCAAAAGACAACAAACCTTAGTAAGATTGTCTCAACATGTATGCTACATAAGACAAAAGTGATGCAAAGGGATTGTAGATACTTTCATGCTATAAAACTCTATTGTGGGAAAGAAACCCTACACAATTGGAGAACTTGTTTTCATTCTGCAAAAAGAATTTTTCACTCAACACCAATCCTATTACATTCTTGTTAAAAATAATGTACTGCATCAGGTCAGACAACAATGGGCAGAATGAGAATAGGCAGAATAAGTTCCATTTAAGAGAGAAAGTCAAAATATAAAATAAGAAGCTTTGTTTGTGAAGATATGCCATGATCTTATGCTTCCATAAATGCCCTGTGCACATTTTTTAGTTTAAAATATCACAGCAAGGAAAGAATCCATGTGTTGTTAAATGCCACTTTCTTTCATCCAGCATGTAAGAGATTATCATTAATGCTGTCAAGTCTCATGGAAATCACAAGGATCAAACCAAAGCATGTGGTTACTTACAGACATGCAAATTAGTGATCCCTCTCATGGCTAAGACTTTTCTTTTGTCCAGAAAATTCTATGATTATTTTTTTTTAAAATGCAGTCTTTTATAGCTTTCAGAACCTGTGAAGATGTATGACCCTCTGAAGAAAAATTATCCTTTGTGACACCCTTGAACAAAAGAAACCCACCATCTATAAAGAAGGGGGGGGAAAACTTCATTTCAGTCATATGATCTCAACAGGGTGCTTAAAGCTAGAATTATGCTAATCTTCCAGGCACACAAATAATTCATACTTTGGAATCGCATGATTAATCAGCAGTCAGTGATCAAACAGCAAATCAGTGAATGTGTCTACATTCCAGATAAGATTTACACAGGGCCTGGCATCCCAATCCTGCAAACAGATCTACATGAGATGAACACAGAGCTGTGGCCCATGGTAATAGCTTATAACCAAATAATGAACATACAGTTTTCTCCCACACAGTGCAAAATTCAAGTCTGCATAAGATTCAAGTCTGCATAGAGACTGCACCCTCTGTCTTTCATATTCTGATTTTTAAAGATGGATTATAGGAACTTACTGTGGTTAATAGTAAGAGCCAAGAATATTCCATGTTATCACTCTTGCCCTCTTAAATATTGATTTTAATGAGTTGAATCCTGAAACTGAACTCTGACTCTGATTAAAAACTATGTGCACTGCAATAACTACACCAACATCTGTGGCATCTAGTGGGAAGAGGCTGCCTTCTGATTCTGGCAGCTCTGAAGGCTGAGCAGGAAAGGAAATCTCTTCCCTTCCCACCTGGCCAGCAGCTTTGCCAGACCCAAAAAAGGCTGTTGAAGAGAGGATGGGGGCATGATCCACACCAGGTGTCAAATATATTTGGTATGCCACTGCATCTCCAAGCCCAATGTCCAGTTCTAGGCACCACAGTTTAAATAAGATGTGGGCAAGCTGGAGCATGTCCAGAGGAGGGTGACTAAAATGATGAAAGGTCTGGAGCAACCAATTCAAACTACAAGAAAAGAGATCCCATCTCCTCATGAAAAAGAACTTCTTGAAAGTAAGAGTTGCTTGACAGTGGAACACACTTCCTTGAAGAATGGTGGACTCTCCTCCTTTGGAGGTTTTTTTTTAAAAAAGGCTGGATGGCCACCTGTCAGGGGTGCTTTGATTGTGTCTTCCTACATCGCAGGAGGCTGGGTGGTATGACCTTTCGAATTCTATGATGGTCTTTTCCAACTCTATTATTCTATAAATTATAACAGGGTAAAAATACGATGAGATGGCCACTCAGTTTCACCTATCAGAATCTAGAAGCCTCCTCAAACAGAAAAAAAATTGCAATAACAAACAGTAGCACCAATGTAAACTGAACGCCTTTTGATAATGTGTGATTGTGGCATGTAAGTCAAAGTCTACGAAATTTAATCTAAAACCCGTTTCAATCATGTTATCATATTTCTTGCCTAATGTAAAACAGCTATGGTGGGGCAGCTTTTCAGCATCCAACACTGGCCACATTCAAGCTGACCAATCCATTTCCCCTGCACCTGCTGGAGAAAGCAATGCAATACAAAACCAGTAAGGCAGTCCGGGGAACAGGAGGGGATGGTCGGTTTTCTGCCCTTCTTGACTTGGCATTCTTTTCCACTTTATTTGTTCCATTTCAATATTTAAAGATCTTAATATTGAGCTGCAGATGGTTTACGTTTCACCTTTCTTAGAGCTCAGGGATGTTTGAGCTGCATTGCCATGGAAACTGGGATGAGGTGGCAGGGTGTGAAAGCTGGTTAGCTGGTATTAAAATGTTACCTAGAGATGCTTTGGACTAAGTTTGTGTGGGAAAGAAATAATTTAATCCAGGGTAATTGTTTCCACCCGTGGTTTTTCTCATCATGTCAAATTTCACTTCTCCCATCTGCTAAGATATAGTATTTTTCTACTATCAAAAATGATCGGTACTTAAAAGAATAATCAGGAAAAGGATCTGTTTCTCTGTCTGGGAATAAATGGCAGCAATGGCATCAACTGCAATTATCTATTGATCATGGAACATTTTCCCCCACTGTCATTGCCTTTTCCTTCTGTGTCAAGTCTTATTTAGATTGTAAGCCGGAAAGCAGGGAACTGCCACATTAACCATTTCTAAGGTGCTCTGAGAGCCTTTCTGGCTGAAGGGCAGAGTATAAATTCTATTTTAAAAATAAAATAATAATAGTGGATAGAGGATAGTTTGCAGCTTGAAAGATCTAGGCCCAGTGCAGACCGCTGGTTTGAGGCGGCCTGGGGCCAATTTTGGGATTCCGAAGTACGCAGCATCTGCACACTCCAGAACCCTAGCACATATGGACAGTGCCATTTTTAAGTAGAATCATAGAATCATAGAGTTGGAAGAGACCACAAGGGCCATCCAGTCCAACCCCCTGCCATGCAGGAAATCAAAATCAAAGCATCCCTGACAGATGGCCATCCAGCCTCTGTTTAAAGACCTCCAAGGAAGGAGACTCTATCACCCTCCGAGGGAGTGCATTCCACTGTCGAACAGCCCTTACTGTCAGGAAGTTCCTCCTAATGTTCAGGTGGAATCTCTTTTCCTGTAGCTTGCATCCATTGTTCCGGGTCCTGTCCTCTGGAGCAGCAGAAAACAAGCTTGCTCCCTCCTCAATGTGACATCCTTTCAAATATTTAAACAGGGCTATCATATCACCTCTTAACCTTCTCTTCTCCAGGCTAAACATCCCCAGCTTCCTGAGTCGTTCCTCATAGGGCAAGGTTTCCAGACCTTTCACCATTTTAGTCGCCCTCCTTTGGACAACGCTCCAGTTTCTCAATGTCCTTTTTGAATTGTGGTGCCCAGAACTGGACACAATATTCCAGGTGGGGCCTGACCAAAGCAGAATACAGTGGCACTATTTCTTCTCTTGATCTAGACACTATACTTTTATTGATGCAGCCTAGAATTGCATTGGCCTTTTTAGCTGCCGCATCACACTGTTGACTCATGTTCAACTTATGGTCTACTTGGACTCCTAGATCTCTTTCACATGTACTTTCATTCAGCAATGTGTCTCCCATCCTATATCTGTGCATTTCATTTTTCTGCCCTAAGTGCAGTAACTTACATTTCTCTGTGTTGAATTTCATTTTGTTAGCTTTGGCCCAGCTTTCTAGTCTATTCAGATCATTTTGAATGTTGGTCCTGTCCTCTGGAGTATTAACTATTCCTCCTAATTTGGTGTCATCTGCAAATTTGATAAGTGTGCTCCCAATTCTGTCATCCAGGTCATTGATAAAGATGTTGAATAACACTGGCCCCAGGACAGAGCCCTGTGGGACCCCACTGGTCACTTCCCTCCAGGAGGAAAAAGAGCCATTGTTGAGCACCCTTTGGGTTCGGCCGGTCAACCAATTACAGATCCATTTAACAGTTACTTTGTCTAGCCCACATTTTACAAGCTTGTTTGCAAGAATATCATGGGAAACCTTGTCAAAGGCCTTACCAAGTAGTGCCATCCATACGGTGCGCATGTCCATGATGCAAGCGCGGTGCAGCATCTGCACCTCTGGGTGCCACGCTTATGTCATGGGCACATCATAGTGCGCCAATGGTGCACTGATGATGGTGTCCACACACGTCAAGAAGAACCTGTTTTTTCTGGGTTCTTTTTGGTCCAGAGGGATGCCGCGCAGTTTGGCTGCTGCGGCGTCCCTCCGGAGGAAAACTGGGCACCTCCACTTACTTTTTCGGGGCAGTATGTACCGAGCCTAAGTGATTCTGGAAGGGGGCCTTTATCCCCACCACATTCTCCCTCCCTTCCACACATACAGTAACAGCACCCCTCTCTTCTGCCAATTTGCTGCCTTCCAAAAAACATGTTTGGACTATTCTAGCATTCATTCTCAAGGACACACTTTACATATTCCTGTCTCCTACTACATTCTGACCCCACCCCCTCCACCTTGCAACATCAGTATACCTGTGGTTAGACAGTTGACCCTCCGTTTTCATGGGGATCCGTTCTGCCCCCTCAGCGAAAATGGAGAGTTGCATGAATTCAAGCCCCATAGGCTTGAATAGGGAATGCCTCCATGAGCAATGGGGGGGGGCATGCTGTGGGGGGCACCTCATTGAGGATAACGGATGTTGCCCCTCTGTGAATAATCAAGAATGTGAATCTCAAGTCCGCAAGAAAGGAGGGATGACTGTACTTCCAACCCCATCAGTGCACCTAAAGAAGTGAGTTGATATCTTTGGCTGCATCAGCACAGAAGAAATAATCTGGTCTGATACCACTTTAACTGCACTCAGTGCTTTGGTATTCTGGGAATGGTAGTTTGTTGCAGTGCCTAACAAATTACCATTCCCAGAATTCCATAGCACTGAGCCAGGGCAGTTAAAACAAAGTCAAAATGGATAATTTCTGTAACCTGTGACATTCATATTGAAAGAAACCTATCTTGAGTCTCAAACCGCAGGAAAAGGCAGGATATAAATTAATACAATAATAACATTAATAACAACAGTAACAATAACAACAGCAAGAATAATGGCCACTCACAGAGTGCAGATCTTCTGATTCATTTACTTTGGGGTGGCTGGCATGAGCATGCAAACTCAGGGACATCACCAGGGAGTGCTGGGTGTTCAGGACACACCAGGTGACACCTTAAGAAGGGGGTTGACCCCACTGCTCCCCAAACATCTCCCTTTTGGCCAAAACGGACTGTGACGTTCACCTGTGTCTCTTTAAAACGCTGAAGAGATAGAGTGAGTGGGACAAGATTCAGTGGGAGGAGGTAGGAGAAGCCCCTGGGGTTGTTTTTTTTTTAATTAAAATATTAAATTTTACAATTTAATTGTTTTTTTAATATTCTTTTGAACTTTTCTTTTAAAACATCATAACTTACCAACATTTTACTTTAAACACATGGAACTATGTACATGTAAATATACTTAGGCTGTATGATATTGTAATTTAAATGTATAATTTTAATTTTTCTACTTGTTTATGTCACAGTTATTGCCATGACATTCAGTGATCTATAGGAATTACAATTTATGAGTAACATTAGGCTTCTGTATGGTTTGGTATGGAAGGTGGTCAATGGGGTGTGTGACCCCCATGAGTTATTGCACTGGATGAGGCCTTCCCTACTAGTGACTTTACTGTGCAAACTCATACCTTCTGCTTGTATATGAAACCGCCTCTTGCCATGAACAAAGGCTTTGCTGACAACATTTTTTCTTTATGGAAGGAAACATAATGACCTTTGTAAGGCTTCTGCAGCATAAAGGCTTTTTTTATTTCTCTATGGTGTTTATCACATGGAGGTTTTTGCAGCTCAGATTTGGGTCGACTCCTGGTTCAGCTATGCGAAGTCACCTTATAACGTGAATGTTTTATCACACCTAGTTGCCCTTCCGTTGCCCTTCCGAATCGAGGGGGAATCGAATCCAAGGTAAGTCACGTGATGCGGATTCACGCAAAGCAGAGTGAATGCAAATTGTATTACCACACCGGTGCATACCATGCAGATTCAACAGTTTGAATCGGCACCCTTGTGCGTGCTCAGTGGGGGTCTGAACGCATCGTGACCTTGTATGTTTCTGGGGTGAAAAGGGGTGCAAGTTCTTGTTCCCTGTTTTGCGTAATTGCATGACTGCGTGAATATTTGCCTTGTGAATATTTCTGTGTCTTCTTCATCCCCTTTTTTTATTTTCCCTTCCATTTCAGCAATTTCAACAGACAGACAGACATATCTGTATATTCACATTCACGCACATACACACATATGTATATTCCAAAAAAATGAGTGGCCCTGAAAGTTGCCCTGAAAGTGAAAGGACCACCAAAAGGAAATGGGGGGAAATTGCAGCGCTGCATCATGGGAAATTTGCAAATCCCCGAGGAGTTTGTGGTGGTGTACTGGAGCAGAAGAAAAGTTGCATTCCATACCAGGCCAATTCGGAGTGAAAATCGAAGTGAGCTTGGAAGCAATTTCTGTGAATTCACTTGTTACCAATTTCGCCAAAATGAGGGGTCTCTTTGGATTCACTGCGGAAGCACCATGGAAGGAGCCCCCAAAGAAAGGAATCGCGTGTGATAACACATCACATTATCCCATGAATTTGCATTGTTGGACCGCAGTCACGTCGGATCTGAGCTGTAAAAAGCTGCAAAAACCTCTGTGTGATAAACACCACTGTTTGGACTGTTTCCATTGCATTAAAGAAAGAGGCAGTCTCCAGACAGATATGTTAGTACCTGCATCCCTATTAGTTGTTCTGCTGCTACCTAAGTGGTTTCACAGCGAAAAGCCCAGTGGGAACAAAAATTCTTGCATGTACGGTAGACAGGGAAAGGGATGAATTGTTTTGTTGTCTTTCTCTCTAGATTGCAGGTGGATGTGATTTGCCAACGCGATCACAATTTTCCATTGGTCCATTCCCTTTCCGTCAGAGATCAATATTATCTCACTTCATAATCTTGCACAATTCTTTTTCATGGTCTTTGCAGATTGCCTGTCAGAAAGCCTTTATTTCTAGTGATTAATTATTACAGTACTTTGTTTTCATTTATTTTATTTTGTTTATTCTAAGCTACCCTTCACCCAACTAGAATCAGGATGGTGTGTATTTTAAAAAGTTTAGAATTAAGCGTAGAATATTATAAAAACAATAAAAATTACCATCACACAAACAATAAAACTGAGAGACAGTAAGCAATAAAGCAATACCACATAGGTGCAGTACATTCAATTAAAAAGTCTTAACCTGACACCAAAAAGACTGTAATGTTGGCCATCAAACCGCTCCAGGGATGGTGTTCCAAAGTTAGGAAATGACATTTACATTCATTATGTACTTTTCTTACTAAAATTACTCAGAAAAGAGGCTCATCTGAAAATCTGAAAGCAGAATTTTTCTAGATAAACCACTAGGCATTTGGTAAAGTGGCCATCTTAAGAATATATACAGTGTTAAATATAACAGTTTACATAACAGTATTAACAATGTTTTATGGTGTTAAATGATTTTATGTTGTGGCTATGTTGTACCTTTCCTCAAGCTTTGGGGAAAGGTGTGTAAGAAATTATTATTATTATTATTATAACTGGACTGGAATCCTCACTGGGCCATGAAACCTCCTGGGAAAGTTCCTTTCTCTCAGCCTCAGAGGATGGCAACAGCAAACCCCCTCTGAAGAAGCATGCCAAGAAACTGCTGTGATAGGTTTGCCTTAGGGTCATCATAAGTGGAAAATGGCTTGAAGGCACACAACAACACAGCAACAACAGCACAGAACATATCATGAGTGAAAGACAGAAATAAAATAAAAGCGGTGATGTATTGTTAGTTGTATTGTTATCATTACATCCACTGAATGAATGTACATTGCAAATCTATGCTCTATCTTTTTTTCCAATGGATGAAGTAGGTTTTGAAGAATCTGTGTATCTAAGAACAAATTAAAATATGTTAATGGCGGAAGGCAAGGCGAGAAGAGGCTCAAAAAAAAAAAAGCAAAGTGGACAGCTGGGCCAATTACGGGCAGAATTACTGGAGTGTATTTTTTTAAATGGTAGCAATATCTGAAATAGCAGTTTTCAACTCTGAGGTATACTGAACATTTACACCAGCATTTCATGACATTTGACAACCATGCAGATTGAACTCCCTGGAGGAAGGATGGAATATAAATACTGAAATATGTGTAAAACATGAATTGGTGGTTATAACACTGGTTTAAGTAGCATTTCCCACACCTGCACCTTCCAAATATGTCCCCCTACAAACTATAGCATAGCTGCTGCTTTAGTTTGAAAAAATAAAATAAGAAAAAGAAAGACTTCAGAAGAAGTTATGCTGATACAGGTTCAGTCTCCCTTATACGAAATGCTTGGGGCCAGAGGTGCTTTGGATTTTGGATTCTTTTGGATTTTGGAATACCTGTATGTGCATATATGTACAGAAGGAGAAATCTTGAGATTCTAAACACAGAATTCATTTATTATGTTTCATATACAAATTATACATATAGCCTGAACGAGGGAGGTAATATTACCACTCTATTATACTTTGATCAGACCTCACCTGGAATACTGTCCAGTTCTGGGCAGCAGAATTCAAGAAGGACATTGACAAGCAGGAGCATGTCCAGAGGAGCACGACCCAAATGGTGAAGGGTCTGGAAACCATGCCCAGTGAGGAGAGTCTTAGGGAGCTGGGTTTGTTTAGCCTGGAGAAGAGAAGGTTAATAGGTGACATGAGAGCCATGTTTAAATATCTGAAAGGATGCCATATATTTATTTTAATAATCTTTATTGGTTTTTCAACAAGTATCATAATAAAAAAATAATTTTCCATTTCCATGTCACACATCTCTCCCACTGGACAACAACAACAATTTTTTTTTACAAACAATATATACATTTAAAACATTTATGACTAAAAGTTAACAAATACATTTCCATACCTCATTCACTACTCTCTTATTTACAGCTTTGATATTTTCCTTAATTGTTCCTGTTTATTGAAGACTACGTTAAACTGAAATTATAGTGAATTCGTTCTCACCTTGTTTTATAAATCTAATTTCCTTATCTATCCCCTTGATCCTTATATTCTTTGTATTCTTTGAAGGGATGCCATCTTGAGGATGGAGGAAGTTGCTTTTTGCTTATTTCAGAGTCTAGGACACGGGGCAATGGATTCAAACTACAGGAAAAGAGATTTCACCTCAACATTAGGAAGAACTTCTTGACTGTAAGAGCTGTTCGACAGTGAAACACACTCCCTCGCAGTATGATAGATTTTAAACAGAGGCTAGATGGTCATCTGTTGGGCTGCTTCGATTGTGTCTTCCGTCATGGCAGGGAATTGGACTGGGTGGCCCTTGTGGTCTCTTCCAGCTCTAGGAATCTATGATTCTATGGTAATTTAATCAATATTTTAAATAATTGTGTGTGTGAAACACAATTTGTGTACATTGAACCACAAGAAAGCAAAAGGCATCTCAGAAACCCATAAAAAGTTTTGGTTTTTGGAATATTTCAGATTTCAGAATTCTGGATAAGGGAGATTTAACCTGTATGTTCAGGTAAACTTTGGAGCTTATCGCTTGGGCAAATAAGGTGTCTTACCTCTTCTGGCTTTAATTCTGGATTGGGAATGCTCCTGAATGTTTTCATAGCTAAATTGCCACCGATCTAGGTGAGATGCCACTGTCTGCCTGCATTTCGGGTCGACACCTCGCTCAGCTAGAACATTTTCAAAGTCGGGGCGCTTACAACTTCAAAAATTGGCCGCCTGATCTAGGCTTCAACCGGGATGCATCCGGGTGGTGACATCCTGCCTAGATTGGTGGCAATTTAGCTACAATAACATCCAGGGGCATCCCAGATCCAGAACTGAAGCTGGAAGAGGTAAACCGGCTTTTTTGCCCAAACAATATGCTCCTTCCTCTCCATTATATAGTGTGCTGCTAAGTAGCATAGCGTTTGCTGTCCCTGAGGGGGAGCTTCAGGCACATCTGTTGAATGTGCAAACACAAGCAAGTAGTGACAAGAGAAGTTTCCTTCTCCTCCTTCCACTTCTTTTTCAGATATACTTCCATATGCATGCATGCATACATACAGAGAAGGAAGGAAGGCAGAACATACAGGTATACCTCAGCTACCAAAGCCTCTCACAAAGAAACTCCTTTTTGCCAAATCTTTTTACACTCAACAAGCCCCACTTTCTCATCATTCTTTATCTGTATAGAAGTTTTGGAGCAGCATCAGAATGCCCAAGAATACCTTGAGCTGGGAAAGAGCAGGATTTCAGGAGCTTATCGCTTGGTTTATTAATTCGACTTACATCTCCCAGTTTAAATGTCAATTCAGGCTGCATCCTGATCTTATCAGAAGGTTTTTGCCACTGAATTTGTCACTTGAATACAGCTGGGATGCATCCTTGCTTCCAGGAGCACTCCGGTGGCCATTTTCTTAAGGCAGAAAACTCCAGGATCCAAAAAGAACTATGTGGAGCATGCCTGGAAGTGGGGATGCATTGAGCTGTATTCACGGTGAGTCTACTTGTGCTACCTGTGCTTGTCCCCAAACAGCAGGATAAAGAGCAGCTGCCTCCAGAGTTCTTACTGAGCATGCATGAAAAGCAAAACAGAGGGGGGAAAGGGATAGGCTTGCCATATCCCGCCTCGGGGCGGGACTTTCCCGGTTTGGGGCAGGTCCACACGGTCCCGCCCCTGGGATTGCCCCCGCCCCCAGGCTGAGGGGAGGATTCCCTCCCCGTTTGGGCTCCGCCCCCGCCAAGGGCGGGGGCCCAGGCCGGCAGGGAAAGCCTCCCCTCAGCAAGGCTCCTATTCAAATGTAGGACACAAAAATGTGTCCTACATTTGAAAATTCTGTCCTACATTTGTCCCGGTTTGGAAGTCCTGACAAATGGCAACCCTAGAAAGGGAGGATTGATAAGATTGCTTCAGAGCTTGCCCCAAGTAAACACTGATCTGTAGGTCTGGCCACCAAATTGGAATTTAGAAGAAATGTGGAGGCTGGTGAAAGAAAAAACTCATCCCTGGGTTCATTTTGGAAGAAGCTCCCATGTGGTCTCTTGGAGGTTATCCACACTGGCAAACAAAACAATTTCACCCCGTTGTGAGCCTTAGCTGTTTATACGATGCATGAGGCCAAAATGAGGTGAATCATGTATGAAGCTGCATGGTGTGGAATGCCTCTGGGTGTTCAGACCACCTTGAGAGTGGTCTGTATGAATAACAGGGCTCTAGCCAAATCGGGAAAAACCAGAAACAGCCCAGTTTTTCCTCTCTGTCTGCTTAGCCTCTAGAAGATTCAAATGTTTTTACTTACACAAGGACTGTCTGCCTGGTTGTTTCATTTCCCATGGGTGTATTGTGGTTTTGAATAAAATGTCTGCTGAAATATTTTTAACTGTTCTCTTTGTGTGTATGAACTTATTTCTATTCTCCCCATATTACTTCTTCCTCTGATACCAAATTTTTAGTTAAAGAAGTGATGCCCGGGAACACTTCTACTCAATAAACTGAGAGTGCGTCTACACTGCAAAAATACTGCAGTTTGACACCACTTTAACTGCCATAGCTCCATTCTACAAAATCTTGTGATTTGTATATTTGTGAGGTACCAGCACTTTTTGGCAGAGAAGGCTAAAAACCTTGTGGAACTATACATTCCATGATTCCCTAGGATGGAACTACAGCACTTGTGTCAAACTGCATTATTTCTAGTGTAGATGCACTCTATGTATACCTGCATCCTGAAGAGTCTAAGACAGATGTGGGAAGCGCTTGAGATGTTGAACTTCATCGTGCAGCATACCTCATAACTTGCTCTGGTGGCCAGGGATACTGGGAGTCATGGTCCAGCAACAACTGGAGAGCAACACAATTCCCACCCTTGGTCTAGGACAGGAGTGCTAGTAAACAGAGAAATAATCTGGAGGTGACATTTGAGCACCTATTTAACTTTAGTGTGATAGGCAAAAAAATAACTGGTGCTGCTTTCCACATTATAGCCTTGTACCTATTAAAGTTTTTATCTTGTTTACATATCTTGTTCAGTTATTAAAGATAAACAGAAGGGGATGTGCAGGAGTGAGAAGCATCATAGGACTTGTTGGCTGGATAGCTTCAAGCAACGTTTCCCACGGCTTCTTACACAATGCCTATTTATACCAAAGTGATTTGTGTAGTCAATAGATTGAGCGGATGTCTTCAGCCTGTCACAAGGACATATACTCTGCTTTGAAACTAAGCTGAAAACTGAGCCCATTTTAATACCTCATAGCAGTGGTTTTAGGCCAAAGGAAAACTGAACTAATTAGATAAATTTGTTCTGCACCAATATTGCAAGATGAACAAGATGAAATAGAACTGTTCAGGCCAGAATGACAGCTCTGCAGATTTCACAAAAGGAGCTACAAGACATTTTGTCTATCTACAATCTTCCATATACCTGCTTCAGTAAACAATATGCACATGTTTCCTGAGAGGCAAAGTCCTCCTGGCCTTCAGGTATCTTCTGTATTTGCAAGCTGACATGGGATTTATGAAAGCCTCTATGCAGAGAAACAATGAATGGGCTCACTCATGCTTTGCATATGCTGCTATTATTGCAGCCTCTCCAACAGTGCAATCCTGTATATATCTAATCAGAAATAGTATCCACTATACCTATCCCCTGCACTCCTCTAGTGATGCCATTGGTGCTGGCTGTTCATTCTGAGATCAGAACAAGGTGCTTAATCATATGATAACCACTGGGCACCTCATTCTAATCTTAGAAGCGAGTGACCTGTGGCAGTGGTGCCAGTGCTGCACAACTCAGAAAGACATCCATGCAGATTGCTGGGGCAGTGTAGGAATAAAGGGCCAAGAAACAGGGGGAGATCAGAGTAGCTGCAGAGTCAGGATATTCCAGGCTGCTTCCAGAGTATCCTGGCAGATGCAGACAAAGCTCAGGTTTAACATCTGAATTCAAATTGCTAGTAATGATATTTAAAGCCCTGTCATGGGACTGTGGTACAGTCAGCCCTCTGTATCCACTGATTCTTTATTCACAGATTCAACCATCCATGGCTGCAAAATATTTTGAAAATATATAAATTCCAAAAAGCAAACCTTGATTTTGCCATTTTATATTAAGGACACCATTTTACTATGCCATTGTATTTAAAGGGACTTAAGCATCCACGGATTTTGGTATCCATGGGAGGTCCTGGAACCAAACCCCAGTAGATACCAAGGGCCCACTGTATTTGAAGGAGTGCCTCTCTCTATATATGCTCACCAGGAGACTGAAATCTGTTGGAGGGTCCCCCTCTGTGTCCAACCAGTGGGAGAAATACATTGTGTGGGGATGTGGGGGAGGACCATATTTGCTGTGGCATCCTAGTTACGGGATAGAAGACTTCAAAGGCCCAGTCGGCACCAACCTTGGTTTCATTCTAGCACTAGATTAAAATATGGCTTTTTATCAAAGCCTTCATAGTCTAATGATATTGCCCATATCCGTACAGGTATATAGTTCAAAACTGTTTTAATTGTTAAACTGGTTATAATGCCTCTAGACTGGTTTTTAATTGTTTTAAATTTTAAATTGTTTATACTGATAGTACTGAGTCAGTCAGAGAATTTATGATAAATGGCAGAATGCAAATATTGTAATCGTTTTGTAAAATAAACAGACATACTCCCAAGCAAGTAGTCACAACATTGCGGTGTTATAGCAAAATCCTTTGCATGTTTTCCTGGAAATAAATCTGGCATCTTGTCCTTTGCCTCAAGTATCAAAATGTCATGGGCTGGTTCTTTCAGAGTAGTACACATATGGGAAAGAGAAAATCAGAGTGGGGAAACAGCAGGAGATGTAATATAATCATACTATAATGTATTTGCTATTGCAAAACAAGAATTAATTACAAGTAATGCATGGTTTGTGAGTAATTATTTCTGTGCTCTGGTTGTACATTTGCTTCCTTCTACAGTATATCAGTTAGAACATACAAGTATTCTGTTGTCCTCTTCTTTTTGGCAATGCATAAGTACCCATTGCATTAGCAGTAGACCCACATTTTAAATGGTTCTCAAACTAACATTTAATGCAACTAAATCATGTCATCTAACATTTCACAGATGAAAACTGGGACATATGTGGCCAAACAGCTTCAGAGTGTGGTCAAGATTGCAAAAATTATTAATGAGAAAGAACATGCAAGCCAGGAAAGGAGCTGTTTGTTTTGCCTAGGTCTACTGGTAAGGGCAATATTAGGCTCCCTTGTTTCTTCTCCCACCTGCAATTTGAACTGCAAATTAAGTTGGTTTGTAGAAAAGATTGCAAGTTAGCTCATTTGCTGTAATAGTGTATTGTGTTAACATCAATTATTTCTCAACCTGGGTGGTCAATAAGCAGCCCCTCAGAATCCTCTCAAATGTTTGAAAAAATATTACCCCTTGGGGTTGGCACGGGGGTTAATTTTGCTATGCTTGAGACATACCCTCCAACATTTCACAGATTAATTTCCCTGCTTCCAGAATTTGGCTGATCATTGCTCCAAAGGTTTGCTTTAATTTAACCAGAGAAAACTGGAGGGAAAGGGGAAAAGGGAGGGTATTTTTTTTTAATGTTTAGTAATTAAAACTGGGATACATGTAGGTACATAACATCAGATGGCAAGAGTTATTTATGGGGAAGAATACCTTATCTAGAAGAGGCTACAGCAGTTTGCTTTTGCCAAAGTATACCAGAAAGGTCAATATTCTGCCCCTTTGCCTCTTCTTCCCCATGCTGAGTAACTTGTGTGTAAATTACTCAATTTACAACTCATTTTGCAGCATCTGACTTAAGCCAAGGACAAAAGCATCTGAAAAACATCTGAAAGCAAAAATGTGCCACTGCCCCACTACTTGTCAAGGGGGGATAGGGGGCATTATTTTTTTTTAAAAAAATAGAAATAAAAATTGAAGGTGGGACATGGGGGGGGCCTCCAAGGGCCAGTTCATACCCCCCATGCCTGGTAGTTGCCCACCCTGGTCTATAACTTTTGGCCAAGATGGGGAGCTTATGACACTCCACAAATTGATAGATTGCTGTAACTACCAGCAATTTATCACCCTTGCCAATGGTGTAGGGTTATGGCAACTGCAGTCCAACATCTGGCGTCCAACATTTTGGTTTCACAAATATCACCCACAGTATCATGGAAATTGACTGGGTGACCTTGGGAAAGTCACACTCTCTCAGCCTCTGAAACTTGCCAAGAAAACCTTATGATAGATTTGCCTTAGGGTCAACTTAAGTTGACTTGGAGACACAAATCAACAACATGTTTTTTGCAGCTTATTTGTAGCTTGTTTCAGGATCCAATTAGTCTATTTATGAGCAAGTGCATAGAATGAAGAGAAAGTGTTTGAATGTGCCAACAAGCAAAGTATCAATCAATCAGTATGCTAAGAATATACAGATGCAAATTGACTGTTGGGAATATAATTTTGGGAGAAGATTTCCCACTCCACTAAGAGCAAGAGAACAGAGTGCAGTGGAGAAAGGCTACAGTGCAACAAAAAGACTTCTTTCTCATTCACATACCTGCCTGTGCATTAACATTGTGGATCAAAGACTTTCTTGGGGTTTTCCTCCATCCAACATGAGATGTGTGATGACTGGTGAGCTGTGATAACAACTTGAGGGGGGGGGGGACTGGGGAGGCCCTAGAAAGGACAAAGCACATATCAGGAGTGGAGTAAATACTCAAAAAGCATTTCCCTTCAGGTAACCACAGGAGTCTTTCAAATGGTGGGTGGCAAGGGGACAAGCTATTTGCCTGTGGGGTGTTTGCCCCTGTTTGCTGTTGCTTCTTTAAGCCAGATCATTGTGGGGAGGGAATTGTGGTACTTCTTTAGGCTGTGGGAGCTAATATGCAGAAGACAGAATTAGAATTCCAATATGAAAGGGTTACCAAAAGGCCTGCAGCGAAGAGTCATTTGAGGCCCTTACTCACTGCCTCTTTTTCCATTATTTTTATGGAGCATCATACAAAGAGCAGGTATAGATTTAGAAGAAAGAGGAGTGAAGATAGGAGGAAGAAATGTCAACAATCTAAAATATTCAGATGACACCATACCACTAGCAGATAATGTCACAGACTCGAACAATTAATAAGGAATGTTAAAGAAGAAAATGCAAAGGCAGGCTTGCTGTTGAACATAAAGAAAACAAAAATAATCATGGAGGACCTACTTAAATTCAACCTAGACAATGAGGAAATCAAAACAGTTAAAAGATTTACCATATCTTGGACCAAATATTGATCAAGAAAGAGACTGAAGTTAAGAAATAAGAAGAAGACTACGACTGGGAAGGGCATCTATGAAAGAACTAGACAAGATCCTAAAGATATACAACTGAGCATGAAAGTTAGAATTGTCCAATCCAATGTATTCCCCATCAACTGTCTAGCTGTGAGAGCTGGACAGTGAAGAAAGAAGCTAGGAAGAAAACCAACTCATTTGAGATGTGGTGCTTGAGAAGAGTGCTGAGAATACTGTGGACAGCCAAAAAGACAAACAAATGGTTTCTAGAACAGATCAAGCCTGAACTCTCCCTGGAAGACAAGATGGTTTAATTGAGGCTGTTGTATTTTGGCCACATCATGAGAAGGTATGACTTATTAGTAAAGACAATAATGCTAGGAAAGATAGAAGGCAGTAGAAACAGAGGAAGACTGCATGCTAGATGGCTAAACTTAAAGAAGTCAAGAGCCTGAATCTTCAAGACCCAAGCAGAGAAGTGAAGGATAAGGGGTCTTGGAAATATTTCCTCTACAGGGTCACCATGAGTCAAGGTTGACTCTAAGATAGTTAATAACGACCAGTTAGTGTAAATTCTGAAAGGCATAAATTGTCAGCAATACAAGAATGCTAATGCTGATATGACCCCCTTTGTGTGTGAAGAACATATGTCTTATATCTGAGGCCCTGAGCAGTTACCTCTTGTGCCCCCCCGGTTTAAAAAGGGTATGTACTTTTTTAGACACCAACTTCCACAATACAGATTGAGTTTCCTTTATTTAAAATGCTTGGGATCAGAAGTGGTTTGGATTTCAGATTATTATTATTATTATTATTATTATTGTTGGAATTTGGAATACCTGCATTTCATATATTTATATAAGGAGATATCTTGGAGATGGAACCCGATTCTAAACACAAAATTCATTTATGTTTCATATACACCTTGTATACATAACCTGAAGGTAGTTTTATACAATATTTTAAATAACTTTGTGCATGAAACAAAGTTTGTTCACATTCAACCATCAGAAAGCAAAGATATCACTACCTCAGATAGCCATGAAAGAACAAAACAGTTTTTGAAAGATTTCAGAATTCCAGATAAGGGAGAAGTTTTTTGGTATATGGCTTCCAAATTTTGATGTTTTCAATAATAACTCAGGGGTTGGAACAATGTGCTCTCTGTTCTAGCTGACTGAAAAATGCTGGACATGTTGTGGATTGTTGGTTTGATATTGCCTTTTCTTATCACAACCGTTCTGACGATATGTGATATTTATTATCCAAGAATGAATTGGTTGTTTCATGTTTTGCTTCACTTTTCTATAAAATGAATATTTATTTATTTGGTCAAAAAGAAAAAAGTTAGATTGTAGTGAAAAAAAATAATTATTTCATAGTGCTAGGACTCTTCTGTCTGATCTATATATCATTTTGACTGGTAGCTTCATACATCTTTATATCAATTTGGATATCAACTTCAGAACTTTATTGGAAACTTTTGAGGGGAGGGCTGGGATTTTTATTTTTTTTACCTGTGATGAAATAACACCAGATGCCTGTAAGTGGAACACCCCCATGTTGCCAAAGTAACTTGTGAAAAATCGGAAGAATGTTCCTGCACAGGGTTTCAGCCAATAACATTTTTACACTTTGAGAGCAGATGTCGCAGCAGATTTCTAAGTGCTTTGAAAATATCAGCTAAAGACCCACAACACACTTCTCAGCTTTAGAAAACCTCACGGAGGAAAAGATGAGTCCAGAATGTTCTGAATTCTTACCTACCAGTCTTATTGGATAGTTTAAGATGAGGTGAGATAACCGACAATTTGCACAGGTAGAAACAAAGGCAAGGCCCTATATTTTGGAAGCAGAACAGAATGACCTGGTTAAGAACTATCAGAGCTCTTGGGAAAACTACTTTTTTATTACAATTCCCAGTGGTCATGCTGGCTACAAGATTCTAGACAGCATTATCATTATTATCATTATTATTATTATTATTATTATAGTTTATTTCTATAGCGCTGAAAATGTACACAGCGCTGTACATACAGATAATCAATCAATAAAAATATAAAACCCGTAATCATCTTTCAGCAATACAATATCCAGAAAGCTTATTTCAGTTCTTGGAATATATAACCCTTGTATACATCTGATGTAGTGGTTTGTGCACTGAACTAGGACTCAGGAGACCAGGGTTTGAATCCTGGCTTGGCCATGGAAACCCATTGGGTGATCTTGGGCTAGTCATACTGTCTCAGTCTTAGAGGATGGCAATGGCAAACCTCATCTGAAGAAACTTGCCAAGAAAACCTCTTAGAGTTGCCATAAGTTGGAAACAATCTGAAGGCACACAACAGTGATACACGTAAAATATCTACAGTTTACAATGATTAATTATAAAATCATGGAAATGGCAGCCACCAAAAGCCTTCACCATCAGCTAATAAAAATAATCACTCCTATACAAATGAAGCACAGCATGTAAAATATATTGCATAAAAATGTAAAACTAAGGATTTGCAAACTTCATCTTCACTCGCACAGTGTTGTTCCCTACAGACAACTATCATTAAATAGTACAGAGATACCAGTATTTATTCCTACTGGAAGAAGTGGGTCAGAGTCTACAAAAATGTAGGCTTCTGAATCTTTAGGCTTTAAAATCTTTAAAAATGTCTTGGAGGGGTTTGTTGCTTTTTGCTTCAACATACTAACATGTTTACAATCCCCTCCCTATCAAAATCTGTGTGCTTTTGTACAGTTCAGAGGTATACAGAGTATATACTGCAAACTATAAAGCAAAGCAGTTAGAAATCCTTCTATACTTTCGGGAAAAATGTAATCCTGATAATATGAACAGCAGCAGAGACTGGTGGCAAATTTACCTTCAGATGAAGCCCCCCCCCCCAACAGCCAACCAGGTTAAAGCCACTTTCTCTTTTCAGTTGCTGCCCCCTAGTAAAGTTTGCAGGTAACTCATGACTTTAGAAGCCTAATGGAGCACTTTACAAACAAGACTCTGGTCTATTTTTGTGCTTCCTTCCTCCCATATTCCCATAGGTGATTTTGTTTTTGTTTTTTGAAGCCTCTCCCAACCCTCAAGTGAGAATGCCTTGCCGCTTATTGATGCAGATCACTTTTTTCAAGAACACAAACGGTTTAGACCAAAAGAAAAACATGCAGAAGATGCCAAGTGCTGCCACATAAACTACCCTTCCAGATATAATTCATATAAAGATTATGCATAACCATGGATCTTGGACCTTCAATTCTTGCTAGCCCCCTTCTGTAGACCACTGGAAGCTCACAAAACATCTACTGAAACATCTACTGTACATACTCGACTACAAGTCGGCCTTGTTTGCAAGTCAACGGAAGGGTTTGAGGCCAAATTTATGGATTTTGATATAACCCATATATAGGTTGAGGGTAAAATTTAGGGGCATGTAACAAAAGATGCAAAGATGAAGTAAAGGAAAATGATGTCAAAGAATTTACAAAATTCGGCCAGGCATAACTGTGGTCACCATAAAGGCTGGGTGGATGAGGAGGGAAATACAGTAAATCATGTTCATACAATGTGTGAGGGAAGCAACCAGACACAAGAGAGTCTAAGAAAACATACACATGTCAAAAAGGATGAAAAGACAAAGCAAAGAAAATGGCAACTACTTTAGCAGTATTTATAGCCTTTAATTTTACTATGGTAAGGTTGCCTGATTTTAACCTAGAAAATCTGGCAAACATATACAAATATCTTATTCAAATCCTTCATAGCCTGATTCCTCTCAGCCTTCCTTTGTAGGGAAGTGCCAAAGAGCTGCCACCGAGGCATTCAAAATGTCAGAAGCAGTGCCATGGCAGAAAGAGTAGATGGGTCAATGCTTCTTTTAGGTTCTCCTAAGACAGACTAAGCTCTCGCCTTTTACCATTCAAAGAAGAGGATGGTTCCTTTTATGGACTGACTTGCACTGACCCATGGATAAGTTGCCCCAGGATTTTTGGGTCAATTTTGTGATCAAAATTTCTACAGATATACATGAATATTTACAGTAGGCCTCATCTTATCAAAAAGCTAAGAATCATGTTATAATCTGAGTTTCCATAGATCAGACCCAACTTTGTCACATGAAAATAGACTGTAGTCTATGACTGGTCACATTCACACCAGAATAAATGTAATAGTCTTTAATAATGTTGAACTATCACTTCCACTACAAAAGATGCACAACTACTTATCATCGATCTATAGAATGTGGATGCCTCTGATATAGCACTTCAGTCCCATGGACCCACAATTTGATCCTGCATTTATTTATTTATTAC
>NC_056522.1:352473204-352510597 GCF_019175285.1 Sceloporus undulatus | reverse complement strand
TTAAAAGCTGGAAACAGGGAGGAATGATACATGGCTGTACTCTTTCCCATCTTGAAAAGGACTCAAACGCCTTTATAGATACAGTACCAGATATTCCAGCTGGGTATCTGGATAGTTAGTGGTCATATCTTTGAATTTACTATAGGCTTGTTCACATTCTTGACCCCTCGAGAGCTGGGTCTGTGCAGCCTTGAATTTTTCTGATATCAAAAGGGATGCTTGAGGATGCAGCTGAGAGGATGCCCTCATGCAGGAAACTAAGCCATACCATATAAAGAGATCTGTGATCATATTTGGAGATCCAGGAGGCTCACCATGGGGAAGAAGCCCGAGAGCATATAAACTCTGGAGATTATTGTATGAAAAAATAAAATGACTTATCCCTGCTAGGATACAGTCACTGTGGGATGCAATCAGAAATTATCTCATGAAAAATGCGCCAGGATGCAGTTTCCAGTGTGTTGTGTTGTTGTTGTTGTTGTTATAATTATTATTATAGCTGTTTTTCTATAAAATATGTGTGCCTAGGCCTACCAATTTGGTCTTGCTGGAGTTCAGACAGATTCTCTGTCAGCATCTCATTTGACTTCTCAGCATTTCTGACCACAATTTACAGGCACCTGCTCAGCCATTTCATTTCACCATGTCCCCCAACGAATTGGTACAGTATCACCCTCTGCAACCCTTCCATGCTGTCTGCTACCACCTTTTTATCATTAGTGCTCGTTCTCGGGTGTGTGCCTGAGTGAATGAGTTTGTGTGAATGGTGATTCCCCTTGATTACTAATAAATCTACAGTTGAATTTTGCACTCTGGAGTTCTGTTTCTCAGAACTGGTATATACAAGCATGATCCCTACTTTGAGTTGCCCAAGCCCTCTTGGCTGCTTTCATTTCAGCTGCTAAAATTCCCCTATTGAATATGAATTGTGAGTGCCCTAACGGGACTGTAGCCAGGTGTGGGAGGAGGAGGTGAGGGTTGATTGGGCAGCACAGGAACAGGAAGGGCAGGAGGGCCCAGGAGAGACAGGCGGAGGGAGGAGGACTCCACCCAGGGATTGGACCATAAAAGGAGAGGGACAGGTGGATGAGGGGTGGCGGCGAACGCGGAAGACTGGGACGCACGGAGGCGGTCACGGCATGGAGAAGTGAGGTCACTAGGAGCCCAGGAAGGGTGGAATGTTTGGTGACCCTACAAGGGAGACACAGTTTGTTAAGAGTGGGTCCATATAGTTTTACCAGACCCAAGGAGAGAGGGGGACTTCAGATACCCACACGAAGGGGACTGGCAGAGGCAGACCACAGAGACTTTGGAGGGTGAGTGGTGGGATCCCCGAAGAGCCCAGTGAGAGCAGCATCCAGGGCCGGAACTGAAGGAGAAAGTCGAGCTTGAGCATTTGGAGAAACACATGGGCGGCTGCCCGCAAGAGGAAGTAACTCCTGTGAACCAGGACCCTTAGGAGAAGGGGTCGACGTTCCCCATCGTCGGTGACGTAACCGAAGGTTTGGGACCAGAAAGGGACGGGACTTTGGGGTTTATTGTTGTTAAGGCAAAGTTCATTGAGTAAAGTTTGGAGCATTCAAGCAACTGGTGTGGTTTTGGAGAGAAATGAAACTTGAAGTAGCCACACATGTGCCGGGACCATGTCTCAGGGAGTCAACGCCCCGCCCACAGGGACCCTTGCATTCTGGATAACAATACAAAGATCCTTACACTTTTTCCCCTGACAGTGAATTCTGCTGTATCCTTTCCTACTGGGTTGCTCAATTAGTGAAAAAACAAAGAACTGCTTAGCAAGAAGAGTTTGTCCACCAACCCTTGCCCCATTAGACTATCTATAGTTTTGGAAAATAAATTACATCATTGAAAGTGCAGTCACAGCAAGGAGAGTGTGTTGACAAAACTATACAATCACATCTTGCTGGCTATTCCCTCCGCTGGAAGACAACGTATCCATTAGTGAGCCCTGATGACCCTGGAGAGATATGTAAGCCTAGTTCTCTAGATCAGGATAACAGTGGTAAAAATTTTATTGTGATAATCCTTAGACCATAGGAGGTTGAAATGAAAAACAGTGCGCCCGCATCATACAGAAGCAGGATTGGGCTTAAAAACAAGGTATGTTCTCCCTGTGTGCCTTGTTTTAATGTATTAATGTGAAACCATTATTTTTTTTAAAAACAGTTTTTGCTGTTACACTGCTAAAACTCAGTGGCGGGCAGTAAGGAGAGGGCAGCCCAACAGGTCTGGCGGGGACAATGTAGTCCCAGCTGTTGTAGATGATAGATAAAGATTACTTGTCTTTATGATGATAAGGTTTAGCATGGGCATCAACAACCTCTGGCCCCTGTGGTCTCTTCCAACTCTGATTCTATTCTATTCTATGATCTTCTTCTACTACTTTTTCTTCTCCTGATTCCCCCCCCCCCCAAATTTTTCCCTCAAAGAACAATACAATTAAAGACATACTAAAAACCTTAAGCATAGGTTTAATCTCATTGTGATTTCTTACTTTGAGATTTGACATATTTCTGTCCATTATGATGAAAACAATATCACCTCCTCTAAGAACAAACCCAGCTGGTGAATGGCAGCCATGAGAAACGAATGCTATGCACTGAAAAACAACAGGAAAGGAAAAGATTAGAAACAAAAATATTCAAGAAAATAATGGGTTATTTTTAAAAAGAGAGAGAAAAAACCCTACTGTGCTACTCATCATTTTATGTTTCAGGAAAAACCTCTGTGCTTGCAAAAACCGTACCCTCTTACACTGGCATTTAATTACTGCCACAAGCGGCCAGCTGAATCCTCAGTGGGTTTCACATGAATGTGCCAAATAGAAACTCTTTTAGTGACAACTGACATGTTGACAGCAATAACAGAAGGCTGGAGTCATGCTGTAAAGAGAAGTGACAAATGCATATCATGGGAGAAATAAGAGCTGGATTTCTGTGGTACCGAGGCTACAGACAGGCCTTTACAGAGTCATCCCCAACTTTCCTAAGGCTCCTTTCATGCTACACAAATTTAGGACTACGGGTCCACTTTAACTGGCATGGCAATATCCTATAGAATCCTGGGATCTGCACTTTAGAGGGGCATTTAGAGTTCTCAGCCAGAGAGTTCTAGTGCCTTCCAGACAACAACCCCCAGAGTTCTATAGGATATTGTAATGGTAGCGAAAGTGGAATCATTGTGCTATAATTGTGTATTGTGAAAGGCCCCTACATTTTACCACCAACCTCCTCAAGAACAGGGGGAGACCCAGTGTGGTGTAGTGATTTGGGTGCTGGACTATGACTCTGGAGTCCAGGATCTGAATCCCAGCTCAGCCATGAAACCCAATGGGTGACCTTGGGCAGGTCACACTCTTTAGGGTGACCAGATACCCTCCTTTTCCAGGATATGTTCTATGTTTCCACCTTATGTCCAGGAGGAATTCCAAAAGCTCCTCCATTTTGAGCATAGCTAAGAAGCATGATTTTATATTTCTATGCATGTTTTTAGCTTTAATTTTGAAATGTCCTGCATTTTTGTGGAAGGTCCTCCATTTTGAGATGCCTTGTACTCCTTTGCATCTGGTCACTCTGCACTCTCTTAACCTCAGCGGATGGCAATGGCAAACCCCTCTGAAGAAATTTGCCAAGAAAACCCCATGCTAGGGTCGCAATTGGTTGGAAATGACTTGAAGGTACACAACAACAAGCAACAACTATTCTGTCTTTGCAAGATAACTGTGGACAATTACTAGATTGTAATATAGTGCTAGGTACACCACCACCACTCCAACTGTTTAGTTAACCCCAGGACTACTCTTTTTGCTGTCAAAGCCCCCTGCAAAAAACATGAATTACTGCATATCATACCACAGGAAATGAAGTCTCCTTCGTTGGATGTTTTTAAACAAAGGCTGGATGGCCATCTGTTAGGGGTGCTTTGATTGTGTATTCCTGCATGACAGGGGTTGGACTAAATATTTAAAAGCTTAGAAGCATTCTTCTGCTTCAAGCCCATTGCCTAACACGTTTGCTGTTCCCCTCCAAGATATTTTTAACCTAAATTTGTGTATCTCTTCTTGATTTCCTAGGTATTGAAACTCCATCCCCTGTCATACCACCACCTCCTTTTTTCTCTCTTTAATTTGGCTGCCCGATGTGAGACTCAACTTGAGACTTGACTTGAAAATATCTTGGAAGGACTGGAAAAATGTCTTGAAACTTGAAGGTATAGGTTTGAGATTTGATGTGAGACTTGGAGTAAAAGACTTGAATCCTAGTGTGAACGTTTCTAAAAAAAATAAAAATGCAGGCTAAGTGAGTGTTTCTCACACTTAACTGGTTATGTCTGTTTATAATTAATGTTCATCAAATTTCTATGACAACTGAACATGAGACATGTGGGGGGGGGAGCCCACAGTTGTTCTAGGCTCCCACAAGCTAGAGTTCACACATTTCATGCAATTGCATCTTAGGAGATATAATGGAGGTCTTGTTGAGAGCAAGCGTGCAGCTATGAGATAACCTGAAATGGTCTGGCTACAAGCGATGGCAATTCTCTGTGTTCAAGTTGATTTCCCTCATCTTGTCATGTGCCGATCAAAAGGGTGTCTCATGACACACCAGAATATACAGTACAGTATTTATTAATACAGTCCAGAATGTGATTTATTCCCTCAGTAAAACCACAAGACTTAAGTGTTTTGGCTGGGCTGAATTATACAGTACTTGGTATTTAACATTAAATCAGAGAGAGAGAGAGAGAGAGAGAGCCCTATTCACCAGGAGACCAATAGCCCTTCCTCATTCGATCCCCAGTTCCTTGTCTCTCTTGGAGACCAGAGAAATATTCTCCACTTGATCATGACACCCCCTCCAAATTTAACCTCCCAAATAAACTTTTTGTTGTTGTTTAAGCAGACTTTTAAATAGTAAGCAAGTGTAGATTCTAACTGGGATATGGGTTTTATTCACTTTTTCAAATTTTGCATTTTTTAAGTAAATATTGATTTTAATTCTAGAAGTGTTAAACTATTAGAGCTAATGATAAAATTAACTATTGAACTATTAGAGCTAATGATAAAATTAAGGGAATTAAGATAAAAGGACATGAACACAAGCTGAAAGCGTTTGCTGATTACCTAGTAATAATATTGGAAGAGCCACTAAAAGGAACAGATCAGCTACTAAGAGAAATGAAAAACTTTGGCAGAATGAACAAGGAAAAAACATGGATGTTAACAAAAATATGATGAAAATAGAAGAAAAAAATCTAATGGAGAGATTGGGATGTAATATAAGAAGGAAGATCAAGTATCTAGGAATCTGGTTAACAAACAAGAACAACAATTGGTATGGCAAGAATTATAAAAAAACTTGGATGGAGATACAAAGAAATCTGCTAAAATGAAATAAACAAAACGTGTCATTATTAGGTAGAATATAAATGATAAAAATGAATGTCCTCCCTAAAGTCATGTTTTTGTTACACAACTTCCCAATAATCACAAGTGAAAAGATGTTCTTTGAGTGGAATAAGATATTAAGAAATTTTATCTGGAAAGGAAAAAAATCTAGAATGAAATGGGAAATCTTAAAAGAAGACAAAGAAAATGGAGGATGTGCCCTACCAGACTTGAAACTTTGGCGGATTACATACCGCCATTTGGGATGTCCTCAGGACGTCCCAGTTTAAAAAAGGGGCGTCTCTTCTAGACGTCCCTACTCCTTTTACAGACTCTGTCCGTAACAAATGGCGGCGGCCGTTCCACACGGCTGCCGCCATCTTGACGTAACAGACACTCTGCGTCCACACGTCGCGCCCCGGAAATGACACCGTGCGTGTGCGACTAGCGCCTCACGGCGTCTCTTCCAGGGAGCAAGAAGGAGCACGATTTTCGCACTCCTTCTTGGCAGCGTCTGGGAACCGCGCTGTTTGGCTGCTGCGGTTCCTGGATGCTGCAACCAGCGGCGGCACAAGACGGCCCCCTCTGGGCCGTCTGTAACACGCCTTTGTTTCTGGTCTTGTGTCCTAATCTGGATGAAAGAGTGGATAAAGCTAAGCAACAAAAATGTTGAACCTGGAAGGATCAGAGTTAAGTTATGGGTAGCATGTACACGTGGTACAGCAAAGTGGTCATGAATAGAGACTTTAATAATCACCCAATGAGAATGGCTTTATGGAAAGTACGGAACAAAATAATAATAATAAAAAAGATTCTACCCTAAAATGCCTCTGTGGATTTCTACACAATCAATGTTCAAGGAACTTGAAATCAAGCTTTATGAGGAACAGTTTAGGGAGCTGGGTATGTTTAGCTTGGAGAAGAGAAGACTGAGACGTGAATGGTACCTATCTTTAAATATCTGAAGGGATGTCATGTAGACATTGGAGTGAGCTTGTTTTTTGCCATTCCAGAAACTAGAATGTGAATCAGCGACTAGAACATGAACCACTTAAACATTAGAAAGGGCTTTTTTATTGTAAGAGCTGTTTCTGGAGTGGGACAGACTGCCTCAGAGGATGATGGACTCTCCATCCTTGGAGGTCTTTAAACAGAGGTTGCATCCTTTAGTGGTCTATTCCTGCAAGGCAGGCTCTTGTCACCCCTTCCAGCTCTAACATTCTGTGATTCTGAGTTACTATGAATATCAGACAAGTTTAAAGTGACCATTTTCTCTGACAAGCAACACCTAATCTCCTTTCTTGTTTGAGCAAGAAAGCTGATACCTTTTAAGAGAAATACACTGAGACAGACAAGCTGGATTGATCTAGTTCTAATGAACTAAATGGGGGAAAAGACAGGGAGCATTGTTTACCCCCTGCTCTTTGGACAAAGCCAAAATGCTTTCTATTCCTCAGATAATCTGAAGGAGTTTGAGAAGAAGCAGAAAATCTGGCTATCAGTGACCTTAACAGTATCAGTGTAGGTCATGGTGGACAATTATATCAGCTGCCATCTCTCCATCCTATGGAAACCTGGGATTTGTCATTTTCTGAAGTACAGTGCCTGACTAAAAGAATTTTAAGTATCTCACCAAACTACAAATCCCAGGATTCCATAGAATGGAACCATGAGTTGAAATGGTATAAATCTGTGTAACTGTGTGGTGTGAATACAACCTTAGGCCAGAAGGAATGTCAGGATAGGTTCAGCAGAGAATAGACCATCTAGCAGTCTGAAAAGATCTAATTCTATCCCCTCTTAACTATGCAAACTGATGCATTTTGAGTGTAACTTGAACTGTAACTCTCCCACCTCCAACATTATAAACATCCTATTTCTATCCTGCTATCTCTTACAGACTCAAACTAAGAATCAAATGATCTTACCATAGCATTAGTGATTAGTGTGCATTTGCCCCTCAGACAAGTCAGATAGAAAAGAAACTTGGGATGTGTGTACAACATGAATTTTTGCATTTTGCAGGAAATATATTGGCACACGTTGGTTTAAATATTAGGAAACAAGCTTTTTGTAATGTGTCCTGAATAACACAGCAGGACTGTTAAATTCAGATATGAGATTAGGGTTCCCAAATCTCAATACCTGGCTCCTTTTTGCAAATCTACAGGCTGAGAGGGAAGAATCTCAGAGTATGAGCTCTGTCTTAAAAACTCTCTGTGTGTGTTTCTCATTTGTTAAACCCAGGCCTATTGTTAGACTCTACTACACTAGAGCCATTGAAAAAGTTGTATTTGCCTATGAATGAACTCATCATTCAAGAGCTGATTCAGTTGGTCTACTCTAGTTGAGATCAACTAACGGGATTCCAGATTTTGTGATTTTTACTGGATCAAATACTCTGTGCAACTGTGTGCATTTGTGTTTGTTGTGTGCCTTCAAATAGTTTCTGACTTATGGTGTACCTAAGGCAAACCTATCATGGGGTTTTCTTGGCGAGATTTGTTCAAAGGAAGTTTGCCATTGTCTTTGCCTAAGGCTGACAACATGTGACTTGCCCACGCTCCCCCAGGGGTTTCATGGCTGTGCTGGGAATTAGTCTCCATGTGACTGATGCTTAATTTCACCACCAGAGTCTTCCTTTTGTAACATTATCCTTGTGACATCATCCCCTGCAACATCACAAGGGTCTAGGTCTAGGCACGAAGTCTCAGGTTTTGGCCCTGACATCTCAAGGCTTGGGGTAGTCCAAACCTGGCAACCATACATGACATGATAAAATTTTGTTTTGCACTTAACAGAGCAATGCACATGACCATCTTATTAAGTGGTTATATGCATATCACAATGAGTTACTGCCACCTGGTAAACAGTCATCTGTGATATCAGAGCAAACAGTAGTCAGAGTGGGGGAGGGACATAGTAAATGATGTTTTTATATGCAAAATGTACACATCATGTCAGAATCAGCAAAGCTTCTGCAGCTGCAAAGAAGCCTCTTTTGAATGTCTGTCATTGCCATTTGTAGCAAAGAAATAAAATGGGGCAACTAGCCTTGTAGCAATTTCACCCATATATATTTAAATAACCAGTCTTCCAAAAGACCTTATGTCTTCTTGACGTATCCAATTCTGACTGAAACCGTTAACGCTAAAGAATAGACAGAGTGCTGCAGTTTGTATCCAGAGGGGATCAAAACAGTTTCCATTTAATTCTCCACTTGGAGCAATCTTTTCAATGACTATTCAAGCTGAAAATTACTTAGGAGTTCTGTTGCTGCTTTATTTGAGGCAATCATTGGGATGTTCTTGGCTGTTCAAATACATTGATATATGCATCAAAAGAAAGTAATCAACCTGCATGTTAGACATGACTCTATATCTGCCTACCTACCTACCTACCTATCTATAAACATATGAATGTATATGTTTAAAAAAATCAGGTTTCATCTGGGGAAGAAAATTGCTCTGCTTCAACAGTAAATTCACCTCTGATCTAAATAGCTTGGTTAATGCTACATACATTCTGAATATATACTTCAAGATATTGTAAAACATCCCTGATATTGTGGCTTTTAGAATGGTCAAATGACTCAGGGCTTCACACAGATACTGTGGCCTAGGGAGAAGAGATAGACTACTTTTTTCCATTTATACCTTATTTTGTTCTTATATTTAAATTTCATGATTAACAAACATATTCCCCTATACATTATTAATAAATAACAACCTGTCTCATTCATCTTAAGTATCTGGAAAAACTGGTTTTCCTGTGAGCAAATACATTTCTCCCTACTCCTACCAGATAAATTGTTGGAAGATTTTCTCTTTTCCCCATTCCCTTTTCCCCTCCTTAGACAGATAGGGATTTCCTGCATGCAAACACTCCTCTCTCTCACTCTTTCTCATTCAGACTAATCACGTGATTCATGTCACTCTCCATTTGAGACTAAAGGGCTGTACAGACTGCCCCTAAGGGGAGGCCTGCAGCCGCCCTTTTTAGAGCCAGATCAGGGCCATGGCAACTGAATGCTGTGGCCCCGATCTCGCCTTTCTTCGCCACAGAAAGGACACTGTAGCTGCTGGCACCACAGCTTTTCAGTGCTCCTTTGGCACTATGGAGCCCTGGTGGCGCAGTGGTTAAATGCCTGTACTGCAGCCATTCACTCGAAACCACAAGGTTGCGAGTTCAAGACTAGCAAAAGGGCCCAAGCTCGACTCAGGCTTGCATCCTTCCAAGGAGGGAGCTAAAATGAGTACCCAGACTGTTGGGGGCAAATTAGCTTACTTGCTGTTCACCACTATGATCTTTGGAATAGCGGTATATAAATAAAACTTATTATTATTATTATTATTATTATTATTATTATTATTATTATGCCGCCGAGATACAGCTCCAGAGGAATGCCGTGACACTGCCTGCCATAACACTGCCTACATGGCCAGCCTGGGGGTGGAGTTGGGGCCTGCGTCATATGGACACTATGCCACAACTCCGCTCCCAGATTGGCCTTAATGGCTGGTCAGTACAGCCCCTAACAGACATTCTCTCTCAAAGATTTTTTCCTGACCTTTTGGATCCTTCATCTTCCTTCTCCATTGACTTTCTTTGGAAAGATGGTGAGATAAATATTTCTTCTTATACTGAACTATTCACTAGCTATATTAGATTACAGCAAATAGTTTTGTTTGAACTTCAAGCTACTTGTGTTGTTTTTGGTCAGTCTCCCTTCTTAAGGAAGCATAAACAAGGACATGTATCTGCTACTCTACCTGTTGCCTGCTTATTTTATCTAATGCTATCTGTTGTTTTATATGTATTTTGTGATTATCCTGTAGAATGTAAGCCTTTGGCAGGTTTCATTTTTATCGATTTTATTGATTTTATGTACAGCGCTGTGTAAATCTACAGCGCTATATAAATAATAATAATAATAATAATAATAATAATAATAATAATAATGCTAGATCCTAACAGGCTTTATTCTCTTTGACAGAAATAAAATCCACTCTCAATTATACTTGATTGACTGATTGTGTGTGTGTGTGTGTGTGTGTGTGTGTACTTAAATTGGTTTTAATATAATATTGATTACAATATTGACTATTGAATATGGTAGTTAAAGGCTATGAGATAAGTTCGCCAATTCTAGATGGGGTCACACTTCCCCTGAAAGACTGCATCCGCAGCTTGGGAGTGCTTCTGGATTTGTCGCTTCAACTGTCTTCTCAGATTGATGCGACAGCCATCTTGAGTAGACCCATTGAATCAATGATAACTTGGCAAGTTAACACTTACGAAAGTCCCATTAATTCAATGGGTCTGAAGAACAGGATTCAGGCTGATTTAGCATCAGTGGGGTAAGTCAATGTCATTAATTCCAGTGCTTTTA
This sequence comes from Sceloporus undulatus, assembly GCF_019175285.1. Lineage (NCBI taxonomy): Eukaryota > Metazoa > Chordata > Lepidosauria > Squamata > Phrynosomatidae > Sceloporus > Sceloporus undulatus. The sequence continues at coordinate 352,499,801 of NC_056522.1, read as the reverse complement.
GCAGTTTTAATAATTTATCATTCAATTTCAGTAACAAACTATAATATCAGTTGGAAAATAAAACTGGGTAGTACTGGGTGGGGTACAAGACTGGATGCAGGTGTACTTTGGCACACAGTTTTAGAGTCTTCAGTCTTAGTAGGAAAAATGCATTATTTATTGTAGGTTTCTTTGGGTCTCTATTAGAAATGCAGAATAAACATTTCCTGAAATAAATGTAAACCTAATAAAATAGATTTTGGCACTGGTTTTGTTTTATGCAGAGTCACATCCTTGATTGACATCCTTGCCAAGACAAGGATGGCTAGTAGAGAAAACCACATTTAGAGGTTACCTGGTCAACATGTGTCCAGTTCTGGGTGCCACAGTTCAGAAAGGATGTTAACAAGCTGGAGTACAAGAGTTCTATGACAGAGAAGGCTATTATAGTTTATTTCTATAGCGCTGTACATGTACACAGCGCTGTACATACAGATAAATCAGTATTGTATAACTGAACCAAGATACCAAATGAGCAACTGAATGCACAACCAGTTGTGCATGCTCTGTGACTGCATAGCTTACAAAACTACAAATCCCAGAATTCCATAGTATTGAGCCATACCAGTTCAAGTGGTGTCAAACTGCTTTATTTCTGCAGTGTACAGACAGCCTCAGTCTTGTATCGTCCCCATACTAAACATACCTAGCTCCCTAAGTTGCTCCTCATAATACAGTAGTGCAGATCTGTTGATGACTAGGGCCCAAAGAATTGGCATAAGTGAAAGCTGACGTGATGGCAAATAAGAACAACAAATTGCATATTACTGTATAATACACATATTACTGTGCATAGATATTGTATAAAATATATAGCAGCAATGAACCCATTTGTCATTTTTAAATTGTGTTTACTGCAGTCACAGAGCATGCACAATTGGTTGTGCATTCAGTTGCCCGTTTGGTTCAGTTATGTAATACTGTAATTCAACATAAGAGATACTGTACGTAGTATAAGTAATACTACCTCCACATGCTGATGTTTATATTATGCAACCATGTTATGGAATCTCAGCCTACACTTAACCACCTCCATCTGATGGTATCCACAGTCACTTTGAATAGGTGATGACATGACAATGTCATTGCAAAGACAAGAGACTTATATTGGGTGACAGCTAAATCAATAAAAAGAACTTCAGAAACATGCTAAATAATAATAGCAGTGGTTCAGTTAGGGGCAGTACAATGATTAAACAGGGACAGTCCCCAAGTCCTATGGGAGGACATGCAAACCAGAATATATTTTTAAACTTATATTACAGTTACCTCCAGATTTCATTGGTAGACTACTAAATGAACAATTGTCAATAAGAAGAGGTAATGAATGTGCGATAATCAATGAAATAATCAATTACCTGGTCAGTCTCACAGTTCCTTTTAGTTCAATAGGAATAGTCAGTTCCATATTAATTTGTATCAGTTTGGGTTTCTAATTTATAAATATAAATGTAATAAATACTCAATAATATGTGGAAAGATTTTACTTTAACAAGAAGCAGCAGGCTTATATAATACTACAAACCAACAAAAGGGGGACAACAATAGTTGTAAATTAACAATAAAATGATCTGACCAAGACGTGTCTATTTATCAAAAAGTACCCATATGTATTATCCACATGGTTTTACATCCCAATCATAAGAGTAATCACATTTACATATATGGTACTATAATATAACTCTGTGGTTGTATTTGGTAATCAACATCCATATATTCAACTGCAGCAACCCAGTCTCCTCAGTCCCTTTGGGAAATATTTATCCTTGGTGCTTGCAGCAACAGAGCATGAAGATATGATGAGTAGTTTTCCCACGTAGGACGGCTACCTCCGGAGTACTTTTAGGGCCATTTTGACCTTAGTTGGTCTTCATCAGAAATCTTCATGGTTCATTGTCAGACTACCATTACAAATATAACATGATTCTGGGCATACAAAGTAACAAAAATTAGTACAACCATTAACAAAAGTAATAATTAGCATGATAGTACATAATAGCAGAATGACCAAAATTAGCTTACCCACGTCTCCAAACTGTTAAGCTTGACTGATAAGCAGCAAAATTGGCAAAATGCTCAGTGAGTTTACACAGAAAGTGTGTGTGGAAATATACTAAGCCTCTACAATAGGCTTCAGGTGCTGAATCAAGACATATGGTTTCTTAAAGGTATATACAAGGATACTGTAGTCCTACAAGTCCCACAAAATAAGCCTGAAAAAGTGGCTGAATGTACACAAACATGGTGTTGTTAATATCTAGCCAATGGCATATGTAGAAAATAACAATATGTATTTGGTCAATTGTCCATACATTTTCACATCAATAAAAATATCCCACATGCATTTTAGATTAGATAATACAGATGGGTACTTTTTGATAAATAGACACGTCTCGGTCAGATCATTTTATTGTTAATTTACAACTATTGTTGTCCCCCTTTTGTTGGTTTGAAAGATTTTACTTGCCAATAACGAGTCTGGGAAATGTAAATGATTTAATAAAGAATTGGTGCTTAATTATTTTCAGCTAATTTTAAATCTATATGAGATATTTTTGGAACTGATTTTGTATTATGTATTTTAACTTTCTTTCTTTTTTTTTAAATTAAAAGACAGCTGACCCTTTAGTTTTTGTCTGAATTGAAAAGTGGACACTGGTCCTATAGGGGCTTGACAGACAGCTTCCTAAGGGGCAACGGGATGCCACCCTTTTCCTAGCCTAATCAGGGCCATGGCATCTTCATACTGAACCCCAATCCAGCCTTTCAAGGGCGCAAAAAGGAGCCACAAAATGCAGTTCCTTTTTATGCCCTCAAAAGGGCACCATAGCTATGGTGGCATGGCTATATGGCACTCCTTCGGCGCTGCATCATTTGGACACAGCATAGGAGGAGCACCATAATACCATGTGCCATGTGGAGCAGCACCTGACATCATGGTGCCCTGTGGGCAGAGTCAGGGTATGGGTCATCTGGACTAATCATCAGGGTGTGCATCATCTAGACAGGAGTGTGGCTTCGGTGTGGCTTCAGGCTGCTTTGGAAGTGTGCATCATTTGAATACCACAAATCTAAAGCAGCTAGAAGCCACTTCATTTGGCCCATCTGTTCTGGGCCTTCATAACTAGCTATCTTGTTTTTGTCCTCTCCTAGATCCCTTCCCCCCTCTTTGTTATCATTCATATTCTTTCTTTCTTTCTCTCTCTCTCTCTCTCTCTCATATATATATATATATATATAGAGAGAGAGAGAGAGAGAGAGAGAGAGAGCAGGGATTGTCTTATCATTTCTTTTATTTATTTGCTGCTACTCACTGCTATAAATAAACAAAATGCTGAATGTGAAGTTCTTTCAGCACTTGGAAGCACTATGCAAAATTATATAAACTTAATCCTCATTATGGTGGCATTGGAAATCCTACAAAAGACACACTGCTTTTTTGTACTGAGAGTTGCAAGAACCATCCGCTTATGGCAAAGGTGGACATAGTGCAGCCTGCAGGCTATGTGTGGTCCTTGGACCCAACTTGCCTTGCCTCCTAAAGCCTCCCAACCCCCTCCAACAATTATTATTTTAAAAATTCTCCTTCTTATTTTCAGATTTTGCCCCCAGATCGCATAGAAAGTCCCCTAGATGCATGAAAACATGTTAAAATGCCCCCATTCCACTCTCACAAACACACCCAGCACCCTATACTATCTCCGTTTTTCTCAGCAATCCTTCTCAAAATGGTAACAGGTAACATGGGGTCATTATTTTGAGGAAGAAAGCAGGCGTTTTGACTTGCTGGGGTGGTGTGACCCATGGGGGGGGGGGGTGGGGGGGGGCTAAATTGCCCCCCCGCCACATACACAGTTGTTCACCCTTGCCATAGAGAATGTCACAGGTAGCTTCAATAGCCAGTGTGGTGTAGTGGTTAGAGTGTTGGACTGAGATTTGGGAGATCAGGTTTCCAGTCCCTAACAGTGGCATCCCAGCCCTTATTGAAGCTGGGCAACTTGTTCTGCTTTCAGGGTGACTTGCGTTGCAGCAGGGGTGCTGGATTGCTTGGACAGAGACCACATCTGAAAGCAGCTGTCACCATCGCTGCAAAGGACGTCAAAACCCAGCAGCAAAAGGAGAATTATTCTAATGCAAGTTAGGGGGAGGAAGACCCAGACTGGGTGCAAGTGTCATGAAGAAAGTCCAGACCCAATTGGGGACTTTGGCACTGTGTCATGTCAGCAGGAAAAAGGGAACCTGGGGGAAATCAGGGGAAATCACTCATGTAGATAAATGACATTGTGGTTTGAACACTGGAATACAACTCTGAAGGCCAAGGTTCAATTCCTTGCTCAGCCATAAAGATTACATGCTCTCAACCTGAGGGGATGGCAATGGCCAACCTCCTCTTAACAAATTTTGCCAAGAAAATCCCACAATAGTCTTAGGGTCTCCATAAATCAGAAATGACTGGAAGGACCACAACAACAACAAAGACAAGCTATGAGGGTAAAGTGGAAGAGGAGAAAGAGCTACATAAACTACCTTGAGCCCTTGAGAGAGCAACATAACTACTATGTAAATACCAAGTTCCAGAGGAATCGCAATTGTTGTTGCTGTTGGCTACATAGCAGCCAGCAGAGTGTGGGCCTTTTTCTTGGTTTTGTAAGGACTCAACCAGAAACAAAGGAAGGAAGAAAGCACGTGTGATGTGACAAAAAGGAGAGGAGGAGAAGGTATGCATTGGTTTCTGACTCTGTGTAAACAGGTGGGTGGTGTTGACAGATAGATGGTTGGAAAGGCTCTGTAAGTATCCCCAAGACCTCCGTCTCCTCCCAAAGTTGTTGAAAGTGGTTCTGCTGCAGTCAGGCAGCCTCCAACAATGAACAGCTTGGCCGTCAACCTGTTCCTAGGCCACCCACACAATAGATAACTAACAAACATTTGCCTTATGGTGAGCCAAACCACCTCCTTCCCAAAAGATGAGGCTTACTCAGATGTTTAGTGTGAGGCGGCTACAGTGGGCTTGAACTCAGCACTATTAAATGCCTGGAGGAAATGATGTAAGATCAGTCTTTCTGTTGCTCCAGTTCTGAGGGTGCACCTACACTGTAGATATAATGCAGTTTGACACCACTTGAATTGCCAAGACTCTCTCCTACAGCAATCTGGGATTTGTAGTTTTCTGAGGCACCAGCACTCTTTGGCTGAGGAGGCTGAAGACCTTGTAAAACTACAAATCACAGGGTTCCATAGGATGGAGCTACAGCACTTACAGTGGCGCTAAACCACATTATTTCTACAGTATAGATGCACGCTCAAGTGTACAAGAGTAGATGCACTTATGCACTCAAACAACATAATTATTGGATGAATGGTTAAAATGCTGGACTGGGAGTTGGGATATTTAGGTTTCTGGTTTCCATTGACACATAAAATTTACTAGATGACCTTGAGCCAGGCACTCTTTCTCTTTGTGTACTTTATCAGATTGTAAAGATAAAGTAGTGGAGGGAAGTTCCGCATACACCACCTTGAGCTCATGAAAGGATAAGAGGAATATAAATGAATGGATTCCCCATATAAAGATTGCAACCAAAGGAAAGTATTAGGTCCCTGCCACGTGAGTACATAAATCTAACTCCAGTAAAACATTGATATGATTAATGTTGTTTTTAAAAAGTTCACATTCACTGCCATGACATGACTTTATATATAGTAGCTGCATTATACTAATGATTAGTCTTTTGGGGCTGACATCAATGGGAAAAAGCTCACTAGAATCAGCAAGGGCCAAGAATAATGGGGTTAGCTATAAAGAGGGTAAAACTAAAACTAATTTGTAATTTTCTGAGGCACCAGTATTCTTTGGCAGAGAAGGTTAAAGGCCTTGCAAAACTGCAAATCTTAGGAACCCATAAGATGGACCAACAGCACTGAAAGTGGTGTCAAACTTCCTTACTTGTACAATGCAGATGCATCCTAAGTTACATTTCAAAAATAACTTACCAAATAAGGAGGACTTTCATTTTATTGTCATAATGAGAACCGTTTTTAGTTAAAGAAGTTATTGTTAGAAGACATTTTTCAAGCTTGAGGTGAGCAAAGGGTAGACCTCTCACATTAGGAAAATTTGGAATTCAAATTACGCAGGGTGCAGCAGGGCCAATGTGGCATCAACTTGCAGTAATTGTTCAGGATGCTATCTGGTAAAGTAATAAGAAAAAATAGCATTTATTATTTCAGGAAATCCATCTTTGGATAGGAAAGGAGAGCGAAAAAGGAATCAGAGCTGTACTTGGTTACAATAATCTGTAAAGGCTGATTCACTAGATTATTGGAGAAAGAGCCCCAGGGATGCTGCCTTCCAAACAAAGACAATGAAGAAACAAGAGTCTCTTCTATGCTGCATAGTTAACTTTCATACCACTTTAATTGGGATGGCTCCATCCTATCAAATTCTGGGATTTGTAGTCCTCTGAGGTATTTTAAATTTTCTCCCAAAGAGATCTACAAATCCCAGAAATCCAGAAGTTGCAGCACCAGCATTTGAAATGGTGTAAAAGTATTATAACTGAGTACCAAGAAAGAGACCTAACAGTTTCCTGAATAAAGGGGAAGTTACCTCAATAGATAAAAAGGAAGCTATAGGGACTATTTTAGGCGCTATTTTCCAGTTTTTATGGCACTTTAAAAGCCGCATGTGATAAAGTCCCAAAGGCTGTTTCAGTGCCATACTCTGGCTTGAAATCAGACTGCAATGGGTCCATATAATCTGTTCCTTCCAAGAATGCCTGAAGTTGCCAACATCCCACAGATTAAAATCTGGATAAATGCTGTCACGCAACATCAGAGTGTGATCAAGATGGCAACAATTATTGAGGAAGAACACAGAAATCTAGAAGATGTTGCAGCTGTTTGCTTTTGCCTGAGTCTGTTACTAGGAAGGGCAAGAGTCTTCCCCTTCCACTGAGTTGAATGCAAATAACATCTGCATTTTAAACTCAGTTTGCAGCAAATGGAATAAGCTGAGGACAAAAGGAAAAAATGAAAAGGAAGAGAGAGAAACTGGGACATTTTAAAAGAAACTGAAAAAGTGGGATGACGCAGGATTAATAGGGACTTCCATGTCAAATCAGGGCATTTGGAGGATAGATATTGTTTCTGCAGATTTGTAGTTTGTGTGTGTATGTCGCTTTATGTCACCTATTGACTTATAGTGAACCCATCAATTTCATAGGGTATTCTTAGGCAAGGATTATTCAGAGATGGTTTTGCCAGTTCCGTCTTCTGAAATATAGCCTACAACACCTGGTATTCATTGCTGGTTTCCCATCCAAGTACTAACCAGGGCTAACCCTGCTTAGCTTCCAAGATCAGGTGCCTTGAAAGCTGAGAGGATTTGTACTTTGGAGAGAGGGATTTAGAATTTTCAGCCAGAAAGCTCTAGTGCCTTGATTTCAAACCCCAAGATTCCCAAGGATGCAGCCATGGCAGTTAAAGTGGAATCAAAGGGTTACAACTGTGTAGTGTGAGTGGGCCTCAACATTTTTCAGTAGCTGAGTTCCAAAGCAGTAAAAATGGAGAGTGTGGAGGCAGCATTGTTTGGCCTCTAAAGATCTCTAAACCTTCCTTTAAGTCTCCTGGGCAGATAGATCAGCAGCTAAAATGGCAGCTTGCAAACAGCCGAAGTCCTAGCCAAGTGGAATAGCTGAAGGGAATCCCAGTGGCGAGGGAAATGTTTCAGTTCTTAACTCTCCCTTCAAATTACTTGGCCGATCCTTGCCAGGAGTGCCCTAATGGTGAAAAGCCTGAAATGGGCCACATGCCAAAGCTGCTGCAAATCCCTGTGAGAAGCTCTCTGTTGGCTGACTATTTCAGGCACAGCTTGTTTGGGAACACAAATCTACTGTCCTTACTGATGGGAGATTATGAGGGCTGGATTTAAAGTACCTAGGCGTATCTTACTTAACTTAGACCCACATGTTCAGCCTGCTCCCTCATGTGCATCACTTCAGTTTGTGCTGCCTTATTAATCACTCACTCGCAACTCTACAACCACCGCATGTGAGTTGTCGTTCTCACCCTGATCCATCCAAGCTGTTGCCTGAAAGTGAGGCCAAACAGAACATCACAGAGTGGGAGGTGGTTGTTGTTGTTTTACCCAATCTAGCCTATTGTTAGAAGCAAAGTTTGGGAACTTTGAGATTTTTAGAACTATAGCCCCCAGAGCAACACCAGTCAGTACAGTGTCTGGGGAACTCTGGGGGTTGCAGTCCAAAATTAAATAGTCTAAACTTTTAAAAAATAGTCCAAGATGGTCCAAATCCATCTTGATTTTAAAAAGTCTAGAATAGATCTCTGCACATCACGCCAAATCAGAAAATGTGGTTTTAAGATAATTAGATCAACTTTCCCACAATGGCTGGGATGCTGGGAATTTTAATTCCAACACATCTGTGTTTGGGAAGCACAGAACAAAAGTGTGCAATGAAACACTTTTATTTTAGTTTGAGCTTGACAATAGCCCACTGTCAGATGTATGAACTTTTACATATGCATGAATATTCTCACACACACACTGTATGTACAATTGGGGGAATTATAGACAGGGAGGTCAGAAAGAAACTGCATTATTAGGATTAAACTATTCACAAAACTGTTGCTAATAACACAAAAAAGCACTAGCACTAAGTAAATTAAGCCAATTAAAACATGCAATGTGATAAGAACTGTTATTATGATTCAACTCTCTGGTGGTATAATTCATTAGGAGGTTCTCTTCGAATATAGCAGTCTTTCTCTAATTTCCCTTCCTCCTCTTCATCTTTTTATGAAACTGATGAAATGGGCTACAGCCTTTGGGTTTTTCTTTTCTTTTCTGCAATAGACTAATATGGATATTATACACAAAATGAAGATTTGCAATCTAATGGCCTTGAGGAATTCATTGTGTTACAAGGTTAAAGTACTGGGCATATTGTTGTTGGGTGCCTTCAAGACATTTGCTGATTTATGAGGCTAACCTTTCACAGGGTTTTCTTGGCAAAATTTGTTCAGAGGGAGTTTGCCTTTGCTTTTCTCTGAGGCTGAGAGAGTGTGACTTTGCCAAGGTTAAGTGGGGATTTGAGCCTTGATTTCCAGGCTTGTAGTCCAGTGCTCAAACTACTATACCATGCTAGCTCTCTATTGGGCATATTATGTTGTTATTGTTGTTGTTGTTGTTGTTATATTCATTTGTACCCCACCTTTTTATATAATTAGACTCAAGGCAGCCAAATGGATATTTAAAGCATATGTATAAGTGACTGGAAGCAGAAATACAGAGATACCTAAGACTGGAGTGTAAAGGCAGCTGGTGGCATCAGTGCCAGTAGGAAATGAATCCAGTCTCAGGTTTTTCCCCACTTTTTAAAACATCTTTCCCAGATGTTGAACTTTGTTGTTGTTGTTGTTGTTGTTGTTGTGTGGTGTGTCTTCAAACCATTTCTGACTTATGGAAAACCTAATGTGAACCTATCATTGGGTTTTCTGAAGCTGAATGTGTGTGACTTGCCCAAGGTCACTCCATGGTCAAGTGGGGAGTTGAACCCTGGTCTCCATGCTGACCCCTTGTTGAACCTTATCTCCCAAAAATATATTCAGCATCTTAGATACCTTCTTTAAAATTTAGACTACCACCAGGAGAAGATTACCAACCCTGTGACAATAGAACCAGCAGTTAACCACTGCTTAAGGGGCCAGAAGTTGCGCCAAAGCTGTGTTCCAGTCCTTAGGACTGGAGTGTGGTTTTGGCACCTTCCGGCCTCTTAGGATGCATGCATCATTTAAACAGCATAACTCCAAAGTGACCCGAAGCAGCTTTATTTTGGCCTGTCTGTTCAGGCCCATAGTCACTAGCTGCATTGCAAGATTAAAAAGTGGAGAGGGTTCCTATGTTGTTAATGGTAGTGTAGGAGAGAGAGAGTTTCAGCAGGTGTTGCTTGTCACACAACTGGGTAAGAAGCAACACCTGCTGAAATTGTCCGTTCAAGTTGAAGGAGCCATCTTCACTTTTCACTCTGGCAATTCTAGTCACCAGAATATTTGCAGAACAAATTCATGCCTAGTGTATAGATGTGTGTAGATTGGAGATGAGGATGATGTGTCTGGTTAATTTATGCATGGTCTGTAGATATATTAACTTTCCCCAGAAATTCTGGTGAATGCATGCAGATTGGTATCAAGGACCAAGGTGAGAATGTTGCTCTTCACTTCTAAGCCAGCAATAAAGAAGGTATGTTATGACTCTGAGTCTCATCTTCACTTGTTAAACGTGGAGGCATGTTTCTTCCAATAACTACTTCAGGGTTTTTTTTTAAAAGATGATAAGAAAAGACGTTAAACCTGAGGCTTGTGTTTTTTATTGGAAAGTTTATTCTTGCAAAATAAAATTAAAAGACTAGTGCATTTCAATTAAACCATTCCTCAAGGGCAAGGGGATTAGGTACTCTTTTCTTCTTTTCAAAGAGAATTATTTTAGGAAGCTTTCTGGGCACTGTGGTTTAAGAGATCATGAGCTATGGAAAGGGCTGAAGGGGTTGCATATTTTTAGCATGGAAAAGAGGTTGCTAGTGGAAAAAACAATGATATATTCAAACCTTTGAAGGGCTTGTCACATAGATGGATTTGCTCTGTTTCTGGAGCAGGGGTGGGAGCCATGAAGCTTTCAGGGGCCTCTTTGGCAGCTCCCAAAGACACTCTTGTAAATGAAAGTACTGAAAGCCAATGACAAAATATACTTCTGATTTTCAAAAGCAAGTCATAGTGGAAAGAATAATGTAAGGAAAACATTTTGTTTCCTTTGAATGCTTTGCAGCAGCTTGCCACTAAAATTCAGGATCGGACAGGAAAACACAAGGGATTATGATGTTTTTAATTGGTTTTCATTATTTTAATTGCTTTAATTTTGCTAATAATTTACTTCTGCTTTAATGTTGATCTTTTGAATGTTTCACTCATTTTGTTGTTGTTGAGGGCCTTCAAGTTACTCCTGACTTATTGTGACCTTATGGCACCTAAAGATTTCTTCAGAGGGGATTTGCCATTGCTTTCCTCTGAGGCTGAGAGTGTGTGACTTGCCCAAGGTCACCCATTGGGTTCCCATGGCTGAGCAGGCAGTCGTCCAATGCTCAAACCATTACATCACACTGGCTCACCTATATTGTACACATTTTAATTTATAGGTTGTGATGAGTCACATTTTTGGAGAAAAAGAGGGAACAAATAAAGATAACAACAACAACAACAACAACAAAGCAAATGTTTATTCTTCAAAATTTGATAGTGTGGGGTGTGACCCCTGGTGAGTCCAAGAGGACACACTGAAGTTACTTTTACCCATGCTAGGCAGTGCAGAGCTTAGACCCATTAAGAATAAAATTGTTGTTATTGTTGTGGGCCTTCATGTCCTTTCTGACTTGGCAAGATTTGTCCAGAGGAGGTTTGCCATTGCCTTCCCCTGAGGCTGAGAGACTGTGACTTCCCCGAGGTCACCCAGTGGATTTCATGGCCAAGCTGGGAATCGAACCATGGTCTCCAGATTCCTAGTCCAACACTTAAACCATTATGCCATGCCTGACTCCCATTAGAATAAAATAGTTGGTACTAATTAGTTTCTTTCTGCAGTAACAAAGGTAGGAATACATTACTATTATAATTTATTAATGGAGCACCTTGCAGCATCTTTGAAAGTGACTGAAAGATCCAAGTTGGTAGCATGAGCTTTTGTGGACTTGAGCCTTCAGGGAGTATGATCAAGTTCATGCTACCAACTTGGATCTTTCAGTTATTCTCAAAGGTGCTGCAAGATCCCTTTGCATACTGAGTTTATGGGAAGGGAGTTCAAGAACCTGGGAGCGAACAGCCACTGCAAAGGCCCTCTCCTGAGTTCCCACCAGATCTACCTGTGAAGGTGGTCAGACAGAGAGAAAGGTCTCCCCAGCAGATCTCAAAGCCTGGGCAGGTTCCTAAGGAAGAATGTGGTCCTTCAGCTAACCTGGACCTGAGCTGGATTAGGCTTTATAGGTCAAAATTATAATGGTATCTTTGAGGCTTCTCCCAACTCTGTGATTGACTTTGCAGCCAGAAGGATTTCTTTCTCTTTGTGTGAGAAGTTCAGTGAAAGATTCATAAATGAACAGAAGATAGAACAAAGACTTATTTCAAAGCATGTGGAAATGCTTAGTTCATGTAATCTGGGAAGCAGCTGCACCCAGTCTACATCTCAGATTGCTCACTGTAATTTCCAGCAAATAGGCCAGTAGTCTAAATTGTGAACTGAGAGGCAAAAGTTCAGGGTGGTGGGCTGAGCCTTCAGTCTGAAGCTGTGACTTGTTGCCATTGGTAGCATTTGATAAGAGAGGAGAAGCCCAGCCCCTTATGAACCTCCAGCTAATCCCACTCTTCTGCTGCTGTTAATCCTGAACAAATAATCATTAAGAGCTGGCTTTATCCTGCTTAGTCCTTGTTGGAGAGTAAATTATATAACGTGTTTTATCAACATCTTGTGCCAGCATAATTTCAAGTAGTTTACCATGTTTCTTTCAGAAAACATATCCAGAGATAGCTGTGTTGGCCATATAGCAAAGTACAATGACATCCAAAATCCACAAAACAGTGATCCCTTCATTGATATTATTTATTAGTATTTATTGGTAATACTTAAAAAGAATACCTGCATTGTTTTAAGCACATTTATCTTTTTTCATTCTGTTAATGAGTAATGTGTTCTAATACTGTAACAGTTTAATTCTGTTTTTAAATTTTTTTATTTTTATTATAAACACGTATACATACAAAATATAGAAAAAACAGAACAAACACATAACAATACATTTCTACATATTTCATTTGTGTATGGCTTTTTTTAGTTAGGATAAACCTCCTAGTATCTCACAACTATCCTTTTTTGTTCACATTTGTATGTTTTTAATTGTATTCTTTTAAATTGTAAGCCAGTTTGACTTCCAGCTTTCGGGGGTGGGGAGCGGAATAACAACAACAACACCTTTATTGGTCTACCGAAAAGCACAAAATATAAGTTGCAAGCTTTTGAAATACCACTGGCTATTTTATTGTGCAAAGGTGTTAAAAATCATTCAGGTCAAAAAAAAAATATATGAAAATGTTAGTCACAAGCCTGCATTTTGTCAAGATGTTTTTGTTATTGTTGTTCTGAGTTAAGATGGTAATAGAGGGATATCTGTGCAGGCGGATCCCTCCTCCATGTGGCCATGTAGCACTGTAAGATAAAGTATCTTAAAATCAGTGGAGCTTCGAAAGCTTTCAACTTGTATTTTGTGCATTTTGGTTGGTCCAATAAAGGTATCACTGTTTTGTGGATTTTGGATATTGTATTTTGTTTGAAGATATCACATTTTAGCCTCAAGAGGGGATTCCTAAAAAGGGGGCCAATGGATGGGACTTTACAGGAGCTGACACAGTGGTTAAATGCCAGTACTGCAGCCACATGGTTGTGAGTTCGATCCCAGACAGGGCTCCAAGGTCCACTCAGTCGTCCATCCTTCTGTAGGTCAGTAAAATGAGTATCCAGCTTGTTGGGGGCAATTGGCTTACACATTGTAAGTCACTTAGGGAGTGCTAGTTCACTGATAAGTGGTACAGAAATGTACTTGCTATTGCTATTTGAGGTTTCTACCTCCAAGGTAAAACATTTTTTTAAAAAATTGGGGTTGCAACTGGCATGTTTTATCTGAACGTCCTCTAAAAGTTTTCCTGAATCAAAAGCATGGCTGCTTCTTGAGAAACTCAGTGTTCTCTGCCTAACAGAAAAGCTTGTAACTCACAAAGGAAAGAGACAACCTTGATCTCAAAGGAAGTATCTTTTTGTGTTGCTAATGGAATTTGAAATTTTATTTCCTGGACTTTAAGATACTTTGTCTTCTGGTACAGTGCGCCCTGAGCTTACGTTCTGGACACACACACACACCCTGTGCGTAAGCCGAATAGTGTGTAAGCTCAAGTCCCATTCGATTAAATGGGGCTCGGGCTCATGGCATGAGACAGTGTGCATGCCACGGGCGCGCACACCATTCATTCTCTCACTGTGTGGCTTCCATGTAAGCTAGAAGCTGTGTATGGGGCGTCCGCCTATAGCGCGGGCGCAGTGTACTTGCATAGCCAGAAGTGGCCTGCCTGCATGGATATCCTGTCATATCATCTCAACTCAGAATAACAACAACTCTGCTAACAAGGGAATATGAGATGAGGATTGAACCTGGGACCTTCTGTCTGTGAAGCAGAGGCATTACCAGTCTTCCCCAATCTAGGCTTTCTAAGAATGTGGGAGTGGCTTGCCTAAAACCATGTGATAAGTTCATGGTATAAATGAGATGAATTAAAGAATAAGTTTCTTAGCTCCTATGCTACAGTAGTTTTAGCAAAAGAATGGCGTACACTTAATAGGTGTGGGGAACATCATTTTTGAAGACCATCACTTAATCTCTCTGTCCCTTACACAAATCACTTGATTTCTCTGTCTGTTATTGCTATATTTTTAACTAGAAGCTAGATGTGTGAAATGAATTCAGTATAATGAAATACATTACCATTATGAGATTAGAGGCAATTCTGCTCAGAAACAACTAAGCTGAGAGTGGGCAAATGTAACTCTCCGGATGTTGTTGAAATGTAGTCCCAGCAGGTGCTTTGGAACTCATAGTTTTTAGATTATTTTTTCTGATTTAATGCTGTCAAATCAATGCTTTCAAATAAATGTGTGACATGGTTTTAGTTCTTTAGACTAATATGATTTTAATCTCATTTTTCTATAGGCTTTTGGTTACTTGTGTTTCTTTTTATTCTGTCAGCTTCCTTGAGTCCCACACTTCGGGGGGAGGAAAGCAAGATATAAATAAAGTGATCCATTAATTGATTTACTCAGTCTGTATAAATGCAAGGAGCCTAGGCTGTAGTTGAGACACATTTGGGGAACTGGTCTGTGCCCAATATCAATATGTTACAACTGGTATGAGATTTTAAACCAGTGATTGACCATACACACATGCATGTCATCACCGCCTACATAAAGTAAACTTAGAGAAGGAAGGACAAGTTATTTCCAGTATTATTGAAGAGCATTTCTACCAGCATGTCTAACATAAAAAGATCTCCAGAAGCCTATTCTAAAAAATCATAATTTTACAATAAATTGTTCACATCCATTTCAAGGAGAGCTCCCCATAATATTCACCTTGCACATAAATGCTGCTAGGAAGCCAGGACAGAAGGAGCCAGGAAAGAGGCCTCTTCTTCATCATACATCCCAATGCAACCAATTAGATTTTCCTTATTCTGTATTACAAGGGGGCAGAAGTGTTACCCTTTATCTATTCTGTGCTGTCTTTCCCCTGTATTAAAAGGGACAGTTGTTCCATTTGTACCAAAGCTTTTTGCTTCAATTTCCTCTTTTCCTTCCCAAAAGATGAAGGTTACATGCCTTCATTACAGAGCAGGCTGGTGACTTTAATGTCCATAGAGCAGTGAATCCTCCCTGGGTTTCAGTTTTTGTGGTAAATGAGCTATCCAAGGTGCTGAACTCTATTCCTAAAGCAGGTTCAGTATAGCCAATGATGAAAAATGCTATGAGATGCAGTCTAACATCTGGAGGGCCATACTTTGTTCATCCCTAGACAAACCAATAGATTTCTCAGTGGCGATGTGTGTATGTTCATGCATGCAGGGGCCTGCTTTCAAGTTGCCTGTCAAAAGGCATAAGGTCACCACAACATCACAGAACACTAACCAGCTCCAAGGAAGCCACCTCCCAGATCACACATCAAGCAACCTTCAAGTCTTCAGGGCCAGATGAACTACATCCAAAAATTAAAAGAATTGTCAGAAAGCATCTCAGAAACACTGGCAATAATTTTGGAGAACAGGAGAAGTCCCAGCAGACTGAAGGAGGGCAAATGTTGTCTCATCTTCAACAAAAAAAAAAAAAAAGGGGGGGGGGGGAGCAAGGCCAATGAACCTGATATCAATACCAGGAAAAATGCTAGAGCAGATCATTAAATAGAAAGTATGTAAACACTTTAAAAGAATGCTGTGATCACTAAAAGTTAACATGAATTTCTCAACAACAAAAAGGTCATGCCAGACTAACATTAACAGTTACAAGCTTGGTAGATGAAGGGAAAGCTGTGTATATAGTGTATCTTGATTTCAGTATGGATTTTGACAAAATTCCCCATGATATCATTGCAAAAAAGCTACTAAAATGTGGGCTAGACAATGCAACTACAGTGGAACCTTGACATACGCTGCCTTGACATACGCGGACTTGAGCGTACGCGCTCAAGCCGCGGGGCACACGCGGGGCGGAAGGGGCGGTGCATCCCATTCAATTGAATGGGTGTGTGTGCCTGTTGCGCGCCTGCGCCGCCGCGCTGCCGCGCACGAGCCCCATTGTTTCCAATGGGGCTCGAGCATAGGCGGAATTCGCCTGACGTGGAGCGATCCGGAACGGATCCCCGCGTAAGGCGAGTACCCACTGTGTCAGGTGGATTTGTAGTTAGTTGACTGATTGAACTCAAAAGGTGTTTACCAATGGCTCCTTTTCATCCTGAAGAGAAGTGACTAGTGGAGTGTCACAGGGTTCTTTACCTTTCAGATACAGATAATGACCCTTAAGTGGTCTGGGCAGTATTTTTTTGTTGTTGTTGTTATAATATTTATTTATATTCTGCTTTTTTCCTGAAATTGGGAAAGTAGAGACAATGGGCTGCGTACACAAAGCAAAAAACAATCAAATTTAGATATTTATCCTCTTTCAAATTCAGATAGGTTGCTCAACAATACTCACAATGGGGAATGTACCATTCTGAATTAGTTTGGCTGTTCTCCATTCCATGCAGGTAAATAAGACAGTTAAGACAAGGAATCCATTTCCATGTCAGCAGGAGGGGGGAGTTTGGAGTACAACTGCCAGTACTGTACTTTAGAATAAGACTTGGCTTTTTCCAAGGTGCACAGGATCCAGGCCACAGCAGCCCTACATGATCTTAACAATTTGTGCCTTATGCATCAAAGCCAGCCAGACAAGTTCACTCTTGTTTAGGGAACTGATGAACATGACATTCTCCAGGGCTTTTATATCCAACTCAGTGGGAATCAATAATAATAATAATAATAATAATAATAATAATAATAATAATAATTATTATTATTATTATTATTATTATTTCCTGCCTCTCCCTGCGGATCGAGGTGGGATTACAACAGTAGAAACAACATTACAAGATAAAAAACTACAATTTCATATAAAATACACTCAAAACAGTAAAACCACTATCAATACAATACATAGACTAAATCATCATTTAAAATTTATATCTTTACAAATAGAGGTGGGGTATTTCTAACTCTCTTATAGCAGATTGGGTGGATAGGCCTGCCGGAATAAATCTGTCTTAAGTGCTTTCTTAAAGGCATCTAAGGTGGTAATGAGACGGATCTCCTCTAGCAAGCCATTCCATAACTTAGGAGCTACAGCATTAAATGCCCTGTAGGAAGTTGTTGTTAACCTGGTGTTTACAAACAGGATTTAGAATAGAAAGTCTAAAATGAAGAAACGAAAACATCACAACAAAACAAAAGAAATGCTGCAACCCACAAAAGTGACCATATTTCTATAGTGTTGCTGTGGAAAGGAAAAAACAAACAAAACAAACAAAACTTTTTACCAAAAAGCAAATAATTATATGCTGTTTGGGGTGAAGGCTGTCTCATGTCTGCTTAATCATGCAGTAAGTTACATGATTAAACCAGAAATGAATGCGTTTCAGAAAATTTCATGCACCATAGAAATCACAACTCCAAGTGAGGAAAAGCACATGCCGTAACTTCTCTTCTTCGTGTCTTTTGGATTGCAAGCCTGAGGGCAGGAAACCGTCTATTATCCCCTCTGTTGTAAACTGCTCGATTCCCAGTGATTGGGCGGTATATAAATAAATCCTATTATTATTATTATTATTATTATTATTATTATTATTATTATTATTACTATTATTATTATTTCTATGGGAGGTGGTAAATGGAGTCTTCAAACAGCTTTTTTTCCTCCTTTTTCTAAGCAGACATTTTCCCCTACCAATCACTTGTTTACTGTTTGCTCTCAAAGGAAATGTGTAAACTGTGTTTCCATTGCCTATTCTAGTTCTCGGTCAAGGCTTTTAAGCAACATCCCAGTGGGCATTGGGATTTCTCTGGGAAGCTTACAAAGGAAGGTCCTTCTGTGAGAAGGACTAGTTTGAAGACCCAGCTACCTTTGGCCAGGCTGAGAAGCCATCCTTGCCAATATGCTGTGTCTCCAGCACTGTCCAGCCTTTTGAGGAAGTTTATTTGCTACCCCTGAAAGTGAGTGCCAAGGTGTGGTGGAGAGGCTAGGATTTGTGTGTTCGCCCCCCTTTCCTTCCTTTTTGTTCTTTCCAAAGGCAAAATCCCATGGCTGGTGGAGTTTTTTACTTCGGAAGGAACAAAGTTAAACCCCTTTCATTTCCCTTTGCTCTTTCAAAAGGCAAAATCCCATATATTGCCTCAAGCAGGAGGGACCCTCAATATATACATGTAGATGTAAAGGGGGACCCAGAGGGTAAAGTTTGAGAACCACTGCAATAGTCCACTCTTGTCATCATCACTTCCATGAAAGGCTGGTGAATCCAATGGTCCCCAGCGATTTCCATGTCCCTTGGGTGTTGAAACATTAACGGAGCTATCCAGAGTTCTGAACTTCATCTCCAAAATAGGTTTAGAATCTCAGATAGCTCATATAAAGTTTGGGATGGATCCGGTGCATCACTGACAGTCATGAAACACCAGCTGCTATTGGGTGAGCCTGGTGGGTCCCTTCTCATTCCTGAAGAGAGCCAGCAACAACCCAGAGCCACTGAATACACTGGGATATGTAATCTGAAAATTAAATTTTCTAAACTCTGCAACAAACTATATTTAACCTTGTAATGTACAGTCATGGGTGATAGTTGGATGTGTTACAATGTGCACGCTTAGTTCACCCAGAGTGAGACTGAGGGCTGGCATATTAGCCAGTTGACTGAGTTTTAGCTAGAATCTAGACATGCCATCTAGTGACCATTTGCACCAAGCTGGCCCAGGTTCCAAGCATTGTTTTAAAGAATGTCTGTAACCTTATGTAGTCAGTATTCTCACTAAATTTTGAGTGATGATGCAAAGGTTTGACAGGCACCTTCCCACTCCTCTCCTACTGGGCATCAGGAGACAGAGTGTTGCATAACCACAACAAACCTGTGGTTATTATACTCTGCATAAGCAAGGGAAGAATGGCAAGAGACAGCAAATGTATGTGTACTGAGCTAGCAAAGTGACAGCAGCAAAAACAAGCACAAGCAGCAAATAGCAGAAGCCTTGCAGGTGAAATGTGCAAAATGTTACGTCACTGGTGGTGCTGACAGAAATTTAGATTAACAGAAAAGCTATCATTTTATAATTTCACTGCCAGGGGCACAGGATCCATATCCAGAAGGTTCAGGTGGAATCTTTGAAAAGACCATAGGATAAGGCAGACTGATAGCACAACAGCTCAACAGAGTGATGGTGACCTCTTCAGTTGAAGTGTGGTTTGTTGTTTCTGTGAAGGCCAATGCTCTACCTAAACTAGGCTTTCTGTTTCAGATTATTCTGCTTAAATCATCATAAATAAAATAAGATCTTGGCAAAAATCCTTGGAACCTTTTACTGCAAATGGGGGGGGGGGGAATCAGCTTTCCAAAGTAAATTAAATATACCAAATCTTTGCTTGGTAGTTCTTCCATTCCAAACATTAACCTATACTAATGAGCATTTCAATTAAAAAAGCTTGACAAGAATGCAATAACATGATCCCTGAAGATGGGCTACAGTTACTTTCATTCTCTCTGAAAATAAATATAGTGAACAGAATCTATAAGAAACAATCCAAAGCTGGAAAACTGAGAAGTCTCATTGCACCAAGTCATCCTGCATTTGCCCACTATGGATGCACCCATTATTCAAAGAAATTAATAGCGAATCACTCTTTAAAACATGGAAAACTCATGACGTTTATAAGATAAGTGACCTGATTCCTAAGGAGCCCTGGTGGCACAGTGGTTAAATGCTGGTACTGCAGCCACAGTGTTGAGTTCGATTCCAGGACTCCAAGGTTGACTTCCATCCTTTTGTAAGTCGGTAAAATGAGTACCCAACTTGTTGCGGTCATTTGACTAACACATTGTAAACTACTTAGGAGTGCTGAGCTCACTATGAAGCAGTATAGAAATGTAAATGCTATTGCTATTGCTTCCTGGTTGGTCCTGCTTGTCAATAACTCATCTGTGACAGAAATGAAAGACATAGCCATGTTAGTCTGGATTAGTATGCAAAGGGATCTTGTAGCACCTTTGAGACTAACTGAGAGAAAGAAGTTAGTAGCATAAACTTTTGTACAATTAAGTCTTACGTCATTAGATGAATTTGATGAGGTAGACTGAAATCTATGAATGCTTATGCTATGAATTCATCTGCCAGAGAAACAAAGGAACTGGTTTAATTTGCTGCAAGTACATTCTTTGCAAAATCTAGGAGGTTCTCCTCATTCAGTCACAATGTCTGATGACTTTTGCATAGTCCTTACAAACTCTGTCAGAGGCATGGTGTCTAGAATGACCTTATCCAGGACCAATTTAAAAGTTTTGATGAAATAAGGAGAGCTTTGGAAACTAATCTTGCAGCCTAAATAACTGGAAAAAACTGGAGGAGCATATTGCCTCCTATTTCCTTTAAAGCTTTTTTGGAACCCGTAAAAGAACATGTCTAAAAAACTGCTTATACCTGACACCTAACACTGTTTCAGTCATCTTACATTCCTTTTGCTCTTGGAGAGGGTGCAATCAAATAAGAACACTACTTCATCTCTGATAACCAAATAACTAATTTTTGCATCGGATATTAGACTATGGGGTGGACTCATATAGAATGATTGAAATGTCCCTGATTTTGTTCTTTCTGCTTTTATACTGGGTTAAAATAAACTGACCTGAGGAACTGATATAAAAAGTCGCTGATTATTCCAGGATTCTGGAACAGAATCAAAATATGTAATCAGTCCGGATGAGATGTACATTAGACAAATTATATATGGCAATAGACATTTTTGTTGTCTCTTTTTGTAGATTAAACATACGTATTCCACTGTGGTTATCCTTACTAAGATTCTTAGTGACTAGGAGTTAGAAAGCAATTAATTTTTATAGTGGAAAAAGGTATAAGATGTGGCACTGAAGGCAAGGCTAACAAAATTAAGAAGCACCTTAATGGGAGAAAAAGAAGGCACACTTAATGAAACATGTTGTTGTGTGCCTTTGTTTCTGATTTATGGTAACCGTAAGGAAAACTTACCATGGGGCTTTCTTGGCAATATTTGTTCAGACAGGGTTTCCCATTGCTTTCCCTTGAGGCCGAGAGCATGTGACTTGCCCAAGGTCACCCAGCGGATTTCATGGCTGAGCTGGGAATTCAACCCTGGTCTCTAACACTCAAAGCATTATGGCATGCTGGATCTCTTACTGAAACATAGATGCTATTGAGCAAACAATAGATGTGGTTGCTTTGGCCTGACTCATCCATATTGGAGATTCTGGAAAGACTTGTTGAATGTGACTTAAGTTCCTTTGTGATTACACTCAGACAGGATCACTCTGTTATGATGCACAAATTTTTTTTAAAAGACAAACATGAAAATGACAATGTGACAAAAGAATGGCAACACAAATTCTGTAAAAATCTTTGATCTTGTGAATGTATTGTAGAGAATGCTGATTTTTGTGTTTTTCTGGATGTCTATTTTCATTTTGTTGAAAATTGATTTTGCTTACTGTTTATGTAATTCAGTAAAGCATTTCATATTATTTTAAAGAAGAAGCTGGAGCCCACACCTTCAGGGAAGCTGTACCATCTGATCTACAGTGACAGTCTCCTCTTTACAGGTATGCAGGGTCTGCAATTACTCATTGATCAACTAAATATTTTATGCATTGCAGGAAATATTAAGCCAAAATATAATAGATGAGAATAATCCTCTTTAATTTGTTTTACTCACTTTTGAGTGTTATTTGAAGAACGTGCGGGGAGAAATTAACCTGACCTCCCCCTATGACTGCATCCACACTGGAGAAATAATCCAGTTTGACACCACTTGAACTGCCATGGCTCAGTGCTGTAGAATTCTGGGAATTGTAGTTTTGTGAGGCATTTAGCCTTCTCTATCAGAGAGCTCTGGTATCAAAACAAACTACAGTTCTGAGAATCCCATAGCATTGTGTCATGGCAGTTAAAGTGATGTCAAAGTGGATTGTTTCTTCAATGTGGCTGCAGCCCACATCTGATATTTGCTTCCTGGGAAGATTTTATGAACACATGATAACCTTTTCAAAAGCTATCATGACACATACTCTTACTTTTATAGAAGAGCGTTTATCAATTAAGATAATACTTTCAAGTGTTCAAAGCACTTGGCAAATACTATCAGTTTGCATTCCTTATGACAGTACTGTAAGGTAAGAGTCCAGCAGTGTGAATGACTATTATCATCTCATAAGAACCTGCGTGAGCGCTGCAGCCTTCATAAGTAGCCCTTCTCTAAGGGTGAGGATGCAAGAGTTACTTCTTGGTGGCTGCTCCTGGGTGGTAGGACATCCTTCATGGTGGGGCTAGACGGCCCTATTCTTGCTGTCCTTTCTTTGACAGGAAAACGTTTATTCTTACAGGCATTCTGTGTGTGCCTTCAAGTCACCTGTTGACTTACAGTGACCCCATAAATTTCACAGGATTTTCCCAGGCAAGGAATACTCAAAAGGTGGTTTTGGCAGTTCCTTCCTTTGAAACTTAGCCTACAGTACCTGACATTCCTTGGCAGTCTCCCATCAAAGTACTAACCAGGGCTGACTCTGCTTAGATGCCAAGATCAGGCCTTTAGGGTATTTAAGCATTGGAAAACTGTTTTTAAAGAAAGACCATTTTTAACTGCATGCTGTTTTCCTTTAAAATTGTTTCACATCTTTATTTTTAATTTGAAACTGTTTTAATGTCACCATTTTGTCTGTCATGTCATATTTGTTTTAATTTTGTAATCTGCTTTGAGTCTTTTAGTTGTGAAGAAAAGGCAAGAAAGAAAGTGAGGGATCTTCTTCTTCACTGCATATTGTAAGACTGAGAAGAATGGGTTTCCAAAGGCCAACCTATGAGTTCATGTCAAAAGCAGGGATTCAAGACAGGGACTGATCCTAAGCAGGATCTCAGTGTAGTAGTGTGTGAATTTTGTCTCCCACTCAACTGTCCTTTGCCCACCTGACTATGTGTGGGAGTGCAGGAAGATGAGTTAAGTGTTGTGAGCTTTCAAAGTGTGTTTGAGCATAGAACACAGGAACATACTATTTCTTTATTATTTGATTGTATCGCATGATCCTGTGATGTGGACTGACATTCTCTGGTAGTTAGTTTCAACTGAGCCATCATGTACTCAAGCTAGTTATTTAATGAGAAGCGTAAGTGTCATCAACAACGCCCTAAGCAGGTATAATAAAAATACATTCGAAGCTGCAAAACGTAATATGAGCACATCACACGATTCCTTTCCCCTCTTTATTTTTATTTCAGTTTACTTTTTACTTCTATATTAATGTTGTCTTTCAAAAGTCAATTGACTTAGTAAAAGGTCTGCAAGCACTGATACTAGACAACATGACAGTTTTCCAGAGCTTAACAGACTATGTACTTGTTCCATGTTTTCCCAAGCTCTAAAGAGTTTTGCATGGCCCTTTTTGTTCCAATTCTGTCTTGTTAGCACAGCGTCTGACTGAGAGCAAGAAGTAGTCATGACCAACATTATGTCATCCCTGTTTATTTTTAAGCAGCATATGGGCCCATACAGAGTAAGAGCAGTAGCTGTACCTATGTCAAACCAAAGTTTTAACGAGACTAATCAGACTATAAAAGCCTTCATTTACATATGCACATATACAGTGGGCCCTTGGTATCCACTGGGATTTGATTTCAGGATCCCCCCCCCACCCTGGATACCAAAATCCATGAATGCTCAAGTTCCATTATGTACAATGGCATAGTAAAATGATGTCCCTTCTATAAAATTTCAAAATCGAGGTTTGTTTCTTGGAATTTATATATTTTACAAATATTTTCAAGTCTCAGATGGTCGATAAAGAATCCATGGGTATGGAGGGCTGGTGGCACAGTGGTTAAATGGCTTTACTGCAGCCAGTCACTCACAGACCACAAGGTTGTGAGTTCAGTACCAGCCAGGGGCTCAGGATCAATTCAGCCTGGCATCTTTCCATAGATTACTAAAATGAGTACCCAGCTTGTTGGGGGCCATTAGCTTACACATTGTAAACCGCTTAGGAAGTGGTTAAGTGCACTGATAAGCAGTATAGAAATGTACTTGATGTTTGATTTTAACTATATATTGAGAATTTCTTTCATAAAGGTGAATCTGTTCACTTTTTCATTAAAACTTTCCCTCGACTTATACATGAGGTCGACTTGTACACATGTATATACAGTACTTGGATTATGGTGATGTTTATTGGCTTCTCTGAAAGCCTTACTGTCATGATTCGGTCTGACTTTACGTTATATCCTTTGACTGATTTTGCTATATTTTTGCTCACTATTATTGCTATTCCATTTTTCCTCCTTTTTTCATTTCTTGAGGAGAACACTGTGTAGTCATCTGAGTCAAAATGTCCCATTCCTGTCCATTTTAACTCATTCACTCCTAGTATTGCTGTGTTTATACATTCCATTTCCTTTTTTACTATGTCTAGTTTCCCTTGGCTCATGCTTCTCACATTCCATGGAGCTATAAGATGAACCTATAACTAAGGCCATTAGTGGGGGAAATCTGATACAAATACCCATAAAAACTATCAAACAAACAAAAACTCGGAGAAATCTTCATTGACAGAATGGTAGATAAGTCTTCTGGAGGGGCACTTCATGAAGTAAGATGGGCTAGTGCCAGTATGAAAAATCAACCATATACTCAAAACATACAAATTTCTTCTCTGAATTCAAGATATACCATTCATGTTCGGAAATGGTAAGAAGATTCAGAATCAAAGATTCCAGACTATTGTATGTAGGAATGGCACAAGACAGTTCTTGAGGTAGACAATATGGTGCCAAGCCCTTTATTCCTAACAAGACTGGCAGTTTAATCTTATTTTGATACTCGTGACAGCATCCTGCACCACACCTGAAGGCATCAGGCTAGCTTTGTGTCTGCAGAACAGGTTGTTGATGCACAAGGCTCTGTCTTTCAACACCTTATTAATGCTCCCTGCCCTCTGGCACTTGTCACTTGAGGTAACCACCTCGCTGTCTTCCCTTATGCCAATTTAAATTTGCCAGCTTAAATTGCCCTGCCCTTCTAAAATTAAAAACCATGGAGAGGGAGATAGGTTGCTTTTCTTATCCCAACAAAGTATAAAAGTATGTCTATCCACATTCTCCAGTTCTGATTTAGGGAAACAAAATAAGTAAGCTCTCAGTACATAAAATAATTAATTTTAATTAGTGGAAATAGTAAAGCTGTGTTCAGATGACATAGAATTCGTGATACAATGAGGGAATATAGATTCTTATATTTTCTTGTGTGTACATCCAACTGCTAGTCCCCAGAGTAGACACATTAAATGAGTATGATCTACATAAATAGTGTTTTTCTATTCATTAATGGTTTCAGTGGGTCAATTCTTGTTGGTTCTAACAATTTGCTATAAGTCCTGATTTTAAACATTTTTTAAAATGTTCAAACACTTAAAAATACAGTCAGTAAACCATTACCCCTTTCAAATTATTGACAATTCACAGTAAAGCAGCAGAACAGTTATAGTCATTCTTCTTGCTTTGACCAGGACCCATTCACATTGAATAATAATAATAATAATAATAATAATAATAATAATAATAATAATAAATCTTACTTTCCTCTCAAAACTGGGTCTCAAATGTTAAATAATAATACAATGCAATTTAAAAAGTTAATAAAGCTCTTCAAAACATTTAACAATACAGCACTCCCTAGTGTCAGAAGCTAAGCCTTTCAGCTTGCCTGCCATGACTGATAGGATCGGGTTTGCCTTCCATAGCTTTGCTTACTTATAACATATATTGAACTGAAGTGTTCTTGTTCATGAAACCTAGCCAATTATTTAAGACCTATCAGTTTAAAAAGCCTGTCTGAATAAAAATGTTTTAGCCTGCCATCAGAAGAACAATAAGGAGGGGGCCATTCTGGCCTCTCTAGAAAGAGAGTTCCAGAGTCTTGGGGCAGCCACTGAGAAAACCCTCAATGAAGGCAACAGCAGAACATGAGGGCGATGTGCATGCAGCAAGTTGAGCAGCCCATTATTATTATTATTATTATTATTATTATTATTATTATTATTATTATTATTATTTTACCTGCCTCTCCCCGTGGATTGAGGTGGGGAACATCAATA
>NC_056522.1:352457420-352473194 GCF_019175285.1 Sceloporus undulatus | reverse complement strand
ATGAACAGATAGAGAACATCAGTTCAAATACACATCAATTTAAAATGATAAATAACATATACACATATTAAAACGATCAACATTTAAAATTTAAATTTACAATTTAAACAGTCAGATAAGCCTGCTGGAAGAGACTGGTCTTCAATGCTGTTTTAAATTCGGACCACATATGCAGCTGCTGAATCTCTTCTGGCAGGTCATTCCACATTCTAGGGGTGGCTGAAGAAAAAGTCCTGTGGGTCACAATTTCTAACCTAGTCTTGGCTGACTAGAGTAAATATCCACCAGAATACCTGAGTGTATGGGATGGATTGTATGTCAAAAGCTTGCATGTCAAAGGTAGCTTTGGTGTAGCAGGCTAAGGGGCAGAGAAAATCTATTTCTTGTATAACCTACCATCTCAGAGGAACCCAGCAGGCATGCTTAGAAGTGCAAGTAGCTGTTGTTTTAGCCAGATGCAACTTCTCCAACTCTGACAATTGTGTAAGTTTGCTTGAAGTCTTCAGAACCCAAAGCATATGAAAGTGTACTCATTAACAACAAAGGAAAAGTGATAAAACAGTAACAACAGGCAACATTCAGTGCCTTATTATTCTTATAATTAAGAAGACTTCATTTTTCTATTAATTGATTATTGTGTTGCTTGATCATCTACCTTTCATTAAAATATTTCCCTATCTAAATTATCTATGCCATTATGCCTCTGAAAAAGTCTATCTATTGGCAAGTCAGAATTTGGAATTTTTAACAGGAACCCAACATTTTATTAGGGAAAGGACCAAAAATATGGAATTGTATCTCCTTTGTGCATATTGAATTTTCATGGACATATTGTTAAAGTGCTCATTTGTTGCTTTGTAGCACATAAAGTGGCTTGTGGGATAAGTTTGTTTTTGCACACATGCCATATGTTAAATAGCTCAGGGGTGCAGCACTTTGTTCATATACTATATAGATTCTTTCTGTTCCAATGCTAAGATACATACTTAAGATGTGCTATTAAGTTTGTTTGGTTAATCAGAATTTTCTTACTTTTACATAATAACGACAAAATTAGATATTGTTAAATCATTTCTCAGACCCTGGAATGCTCTGACTTTAAATCTTGTTTTTCTATCCATATTAGGCGAAGATGCAGAAGACCTCAAAGTCAAAGGGCCAGAAGCAATAGAGCCAAGAAATTCCATCTAAACAATAGGAAGAACATCTTGAAGGTAAGAGCTGTTCAACAGTGGAACACATGGCCTCAGAGTGTGGTAGAGTCTCCTTCTTTGGAGATTTTAAATTCTATTGATTCTCTGAATCTATGAAATCCGAATCTCTGATTCTGTGAAATCCGAATCGCTAATTTCTATGAAATCAGAGAAATCCACAATAAGGGGAAAGAGTCTAGAATCACCTTGAGTCATTCAGCTTTGAAACTAGATAATAAGTTTTTCTAATATCAAGTATGGTGGCTTGTTGGATAAATGGTTTCCCAGCATAGATGGATAGGATTAAATTGCTTTAGAAGGCCTCCAATGTTGTACTTAATGGTATTATCCAAGATTAAAATAACAGCACATAACTTGATTCTCATTAACATTGGCTGCTTTGTATTACAATCACTTAACAGAAAAGAAAAACACACCCAAGTTTACTTGACTGCTATATATGTAATGAGTTAATCTCTTAGTTAAGAGAAATTGAGTAGAACTAGGATGCTCACCCTCTACCTTTTAAATTCTAATTAAATATTATAGACTTTTTTTTCTTAGCCAAAACCTGGAATTTTGACTGTGTACAAAACCTGGTCAACTTTAACAGATATTATCTATTCTACTGAGATATTAATAGATACTAACTCTTCTATTTCATCTGCAAACAGGGATATCAGTTGAAGGTATGTTGAAGAGAAGGGAAGTCCACAACCTCACACTTGTAAAACCATGACTAATAAATGGAACTGTATTAATTCTTACTAGCCATTTTGCTTCTTTGCAGTCTTTAATCATCCCAACAACTGCAGTTAAACAAAAAACACACATGCACAATGTATCCATAAAAATTACAATTATTTTTACTTCTTGAGCATAATCAGGAATTTAAAAAAAATAATGGCACAACCTGTGAAATATAACAATCTAACTAGCTGTGTTATATAAGAGGATTGGCAGAAGAGAAAAATACTTCTTGCTGCTTCATTAAATGATAAGGAAGAGAAAGATGCTTCAAAAACATGTTAGAAGAGAATAAAGATTCAAGATATGGTTTGGTGTAAGGCAGGGATGGTGAAAGTAAAGTCCGCCCTCTGTATCCACAGATTCTTTATCCATGGATTCAACCACCCTGGGCTTGAACATATTCCTCCCCCCCCATGAGCAAACCCCTCAATGAGCAAACCTTGATGTTGCCATTTATGTAAGGGAAACCCATTAATGAAAAGTGATGAGAGAATTCCTCTCCACAGACAAGACAAGGATGGGATAATGGTGACATTGTGTGATGTCATCTGATGTTCTTGCCCCAATCACACAGTTGTGACAGGAGCCTCCTGCTTTCCTCCCGTAACTTTCAGGTGTCTGATAATCTCCTTCATCTTTTAACCAAACATCAAATATATCAGGGATGGGGAGCATGTAGCTTTTCCAATGTTGTTGGACTACAGTTCTCATCAGTCCCAACCAGCATGGTCATGGTGTGAGTTGTAGTCCCCAGCCACCTTAATCTGGCCTTGACCATGCTCATTAATGGAGAGGGAGATTATGTTTTGCAGAAGGAAATGGAAAACTGAAGAAGAGAGGGAATAAAATGGAAGTGAGTCTACTTTTCTAGGTAGAACCTTCAGCAAAATACTACACAATACAACAACTTGATACAGGCTGCATTTGGTTAAAAAAAGGAAAACGGGGAAAAAAATCAGTAACAGCATGCTGCTCATTCAAAAGAACTTGAATTTTTATTTGCCACATGCTTTCCTTTAGTTTGCGCATAATATATTATATGTTTTTTTTAATCTAAAAAAATCTAAAGGATGCATTTACTCTTCAGAGTTTTCCAGAATTATCTAGTTCTGCCACTTAAAACAAGCAAATAATCCCAATATCACATAGGCAGCTCAAGTATGAAACTGTTTTTCTATTTCAGGGATTCCAGTGTAAGCATAATCAGGAACATGTTCTGTGATATTAGAGTATTCCTTTGATGGCAACACAAATTAAATTTAGCTCGAGTTACATAAAAAATAATAATAACCTTAACACTTTTAATCAGCATAAGAGGTTTATAGATCCACAAGTGATTTAAAGGCTGTTGGCCTGGGTAGTGATGCATTTGCAATATTGTGCATTAGTCAAATCGCAGAGATTACAGAGAGGGGGAAAAAACTCTCCAAAACAGAATAAATGAAATTATATAAAACAATAAGAACTCTGAGATCTAAACAGCAGTAGAAGAGTTCAGCTCTGACTCTGGACTGTAACAGTTTAACTCTATAATGATATGGGACAAGGATTCCATCCTATATGGATCAAAAGTGATAGAGGCTGGAAGTCTGACTGTCTGGCTAATACAGTGGGATTATCCAGCACATTGGAAAACAGATTGCAGTGGATTTTATGCAACGTTAACTTATTTGACCCAACAAAGTGCACAGAGAAAAAGCAGCCCCGTCATCACCTCCCCCAAGCAACCCACAAAACACAGCTGTTGATTCCTCAGAGTAACACAAGACAACCAAGTTACTTGGCAGAAAAAAATAGATGAGCCACTCACTTAAACAAAGACGTGTGATGATAACAAATTAAGACTGCACTCTTCTGCATGCTCAACTTTAGAAAAAGTTCCATGAAATGCACATAGGACAAGACAAAACTCCTCCATTGCTCTCAAATGATACTTCATAATATGTGGATTGCAAAACCAGAATATTAATCTGCATTGTTGCCCAGTCACATGGCCCTATATCTCCAGCTGTTAAATGCTCATTTTAAAGACAGATGGATTATGTAAAGACTGTATTTCCCAGATGTTATTTTTATCATGGATTTAATTGCTAGTTGCAACAGGCTTGGAGTTGTGCAATTCTGGACTGCAAAGGAAAATTTGTTCTATAGTAATAGTTTTATTTTAAAAAATACATTCATATTCAACCTACCTTTTAAGCCATGCAGCCCTCACCTCCCAACACAACCTTTATCAGGCTGGAGGAAGGGAATAAATGCTGATGCTACAGGAAGAGGACTGGATATGTCATTAGTCATCTCACTCCTACTCTCTGGGAATTCAGACATGGCCATATCACTTAGATGGCTTAGAATCACAGAGTTGGAAGAGACCCCAAGAGCCATCTAATCCAACCCCTTGCCATGCAGGAAGACACAATTAAAGTACAAGATGGCCATCCATCTTGTTTAAAAACTTCAGAGGACACTCTACTGCACCTGAGACAGCACAATCCACTGTTGAAACAGCTCTTACCATCAGGATGTTTTTCCTAATGTTTAATTGCAACCTCTTTTCCTTTAGCTTGAATCCAGGGTAGGTTTTTGCAGGGTAATCTTTGGAGATGCAGTTACAAGACACAGCTACATGTCACGATACAGGATCTCAGCCTACGACTCCCACTGGATGTATTGTGGCTTTGGACCTTGCTAGTTTGTATAGAGACCCAGCT
Organism: Sceloporus undulatus; assembly: GCF_019175285.1. NCBI lineage: Eukaryota > Metazoa > Chordata > Lepidosauria > Squamata > Phrynosomatidae > Sceloporus > Sceloporus undulatus. The sequence goes on along the minus strand of NC_056522.1, from coordinate 352,468,540 downwards.
TTTTGTAAAGTTGAAGGATTTCATGGCCAGCATGCATAGTTTTTTGTGGGTTTTTTGGGCTATGAGACCATGTTCTAGAAGAGTTTATTCCTGATGTTTCGCCAGCAGCTGTGGCTGGCATCTTCAGAGAATGCACGTTTTCTTATTGAGACTATAAGACATATGAACTTGCGGAGAGGATAATGGAAAGCATGTACAACTGGGTAACATCTTTATTCGGAATACATTCATTTAAGACTGAGGAATAATAGTTGATATACATACCATTGTTTTCAGAGTTTATAGTTTAAGTCCCACTTAACTTAGTATGTTTGCTATAGTTTGGTTTTGTTTTAAAAAAATGGAGTTTACAAAATATGTCCCAGATATCTGATTTCCTTCTTTAATACTTTCCAAAATGTTCCTGACAATTAAGAATTCTGCTAATCTGCACAGAACACTGTTCCAACAGTGGAAGTGTCAATAGAAGTGGCTGTCAAGTATCAATGATTATTACTTGGGGTGTATTCACACTAAATAATGGCATTAGTTTTGAACCTCTTTAATTTTTCTGGCTTCATGCTATGAAATTATGGGATCTATGATTTTCTAAGATAACTTATGAATCTCTGCCAGTGAGTAATATTGCTGGAGTTCAAGGGAGCAGACAAGGTAATTGTATATCCCTCACCATCTGGGCTTTATCCTGCCTCTTCCACAAAGTGTTGCTGGGTGCTAAAATGGTGGTGTGTGCTGTAGTTTTGCATGTAAGGAGGCTGACTTCCAGTGTCCTATGCTCCAGTCAGCAAGTGGCCTAGGAAGCAGGATGTTAAAGTGCAAGAGCTGTCATGGGTGATTCAAACAAGATGATGAGAGAAACAAGCGACTGGTTATCAACTGGTCTAGAATTCATTACAGCAAGTCAATAGTCCAGATCAGGGGTAGGCAACCTGCGGCCCGCGGGCCGGATGCGACCCAGCGAGGCCTTGGGACCGGCCCCCGCCCGGTCCTGCCGCCGATTGCCGCCGGGACCTTTGGCCTCTTGCGCGCAGGGGCAAGGGGGGCAATTGTCTATAGATGCCTCAGAAACATGCATTTATATTAACATTTTTTAAGAAATCAGCAAATTTTTTTGCGTGTCCTCCACTTTTTTAAAAAAAGTGTCCACCATTTGAAAATGTTGTCCAACATTTGTCCCGGTTTATTTATTTATTTAATTTTTTAAAACATTATTTAATTATTTATTTTTTGGCTTCGGCCCCCCAGTTGTCTGAGGGACAGCAACCCGGCCCCCGGCTCAAAAAGGTTGCCTACCCCTGGTCCAGATAAATAAGCCAGCAAGGAGTAAACAAGACCATAATCAGTCTAAGGTCAGGAAAACAGGAACACCAAAACTAAAATGGTTGCAACAACAAAGATGCTCTTGAGCTGCTGTGAGATTTATAGGCAGTTGTCTTAAGACACCAGGTGCTTAATTAGTCAATGTCTCCTATTTTACAGCTGCTGGAATTGGCACAATCTTACGTTCTAATTTTGACAATCTGTAAAAGATGGCAGCATGTCTTCAGCATCATTCAAATCCTGCTGGAGAACAGGACCCCCTACTGCCTCAGACCCCAGCTGCCTGGACTTGGAGAGGCCACCAACATCAGGAGCTGTAAATTTCTGGCTGTCTGACTCCTCTGAGTCTCAATCTACTGGCTTCAGAAGGTGAGTTATGACATCCAATGGGGTGATTGATTTATTAAGATCAGCAGCACAGCAGATGAACTTGTTTTTCTTTGGCCCCATGCCTCCAGCTTTAGAGGCTTTACACTTCAGTCTGTCTCAATGGTAACATGGCAAAATGACCTGTTCTCTTGCATGCGCCTTTCCCATTCCTGAACATCTTTGGGCTCTGTGTCTACATTGAATGAGCCTCAGATGTATTAAATTTCTACTCTAGATAGAATCGACCTTGACTGCTACCATTCCTTCTGTTTGCTTTCTTTGAGCCATAGTGTATACAATGGTTTCTTTACCCAGCCATGTAAACTCACCAATTTGGGCAACTATTTAATCTGACAATGGGAATTCTAGTCCATGTCAGTACACAATCCTTTGCCTTTTAAGATACCACAAAGCTCTTGATCATTTTTGCTTTGTTGTTGTTGTTATGTACCTTCAAGTTATTTCTGATTTATGGTGACCCTAAGGTGAACCTATCACAATGTTTTCTCAGGCTGAGATTGTGTGACTCACTCAAGATCACCCAGTGGATTTCCATGACCAAGTGAGGAATCGAACCTTGGTCTCCAGAGTTGTAGTCCAATGTGCAAACCACTACACCATGCTGACTCTCTGTGCTACACAAAACTAATTTTGGTCTTTCTCCTAAAGGAGAAAACAAATGTTGGTAAGAGAGAAGCCAGTTTAAAAAAAATAAACTATTTTTAAAATAGTTGCTAGAAGAAAAAAATACCCACATTTCTGAGTTCAATTTCAAATCATGAACTTTATCTTATACAATGTACAGACAATGACAAAGCTTGCAGCAGCTTAAATAACATGTTGAACAATGAAAGGTTCTTAGCCATATGCTTGCATGACAGGAAAACAAAGCACAGCACAAATAAGTCTTTTGTATGGGATTTTGTCATGATGTTCAGCTATTTCCATTTTGTATAGCATACAAAGTAGCTAGGACCTAAGAAGATTAAGTAAAAGGCAGAAATGGTTTGGGGGGAAAATCACTCCCAAAGTACAGTATATGACATATGGCACATCTGTGGCCTCTGACCTATTTTCAAAACCCTTTGCAAGCAATCAAATGAGACAACTGGCTAGAGCTGTCTCCCCACTGGATAAAGAAGATGAGGAAGGAGAGAAAGCAAAGGTGGTGGCCTGCTTATTTTTGGTTCTGGTCCTACCTACTGCTGGCTTCTGCCTGCTTATCAGCATGCATTTTCTGACTGATTTCCCTGCAATATGCAGACCTAAACAGAAAACACCCCCTTCATCTATGATACCTACAAAGGGTGGTTTTGTGCCACGAGAAATAGCATTAGAGTGCCATTCCAATGATCAACCCATCCTAGAAACCTATATGATTTCTTCTTCAGATGGTGGCTTTATAAGAGTCTGGAAGCATTGCTCTTTTCTGAAAAACTTACACGTCAAACCAGCTTAGCTCAAGGACTCTCTAGAGACAATGCATTTTAAGAAATGTGGTATCAGTTTATTGCTTATTCAAGTAAAAGTAACTCTCCTTATGCCCCCCCATCTTTGCTGAAATTCCAGAATCTTTCTGATCATTCATCATTCATCCCATCCTCCCAAACATTTGCTGCCAACAAGCCAGTTTATTGAATTATTTCTTCTCCTTTCTAAAGATGCAAAAACTATCTTGGTACTGACAAAGTTGTTCACGTATAGGTTAATAGAACAGTGGTTTATTTTGTAATTTTGACTTTAAATAGTTGTTCTCTTTGAAATGTATCTTTAATGCAGATATAAAAATCTCCTAGAAACCAACTTTGTGTTATAGTTACTTGAACAACACTGAAAAATGACAACTGGATTTCAGGATAGTGAAACGTTATCACTTGATAAGTTATCATTCTAGTTGCCTGCATTGGACTAACTTAGGTGGAAAGAGAAAAGACACATTACAGTGGACCCTTGGTATTTGCTGTGGTTTGGTTCCAGGACCCCGCTGTGGTACCAAAATCTGTGTGTACTCAAGTGTCATTAAATACGATGGTACAATAAAATGGTGCCGCATATATAAAATGGCAATATTTTGAAGGCATGGATGGATGAATCCATGGATAAACAATCTATGGATATGGAGGGCCAACTGTATTTAATGATACAGTCCACTCTACTACAAAGAACACTTTTACTTGAGGAGGCTTGCAGGTACAGTTGGAATTAATGTGGGGGATGAAGCACAATACGTGCAACTAAAACTAAAAAAAAGGTTTTTGCAATAATCTAAGGTGAAAATGGCACTCAAAGCAGATTGGAAGACAGGTGGGATACAATTTCCTCTCAGTTTATATTCCCCTTCAGAAAGCTTATACAGTACTTCACTTTCAAAAATAATATTCAGTAAAATGAAAATAATGCAATACAATACACTAAAATAGAAAACAGCATTATCAAATACATAAAACTATCTGATTTTAATAAAGCTGATTGAATAATTCCAGATTTAAATTTCAACAAATATTAAAAGGTCAACAACATGTTAACTTTCAAACTCTAGATATGGTGTATCATGTGACACAATACACAAAGCATTCCAGTCATCCATCCCATGGCAAACATGTGAGCCTCCGTCATTCCAACATGGCTCACAGTGAAAAAAATTTAAAGTGTAAAGTATTATGACATATTTAACTGACTAAGGGGCTGTGCAGACCGACCATTAAAGCTGGCCTGGGGGTGGAGTTGGGATGTGGCATCTACATGACACACCACACGGCATGCAGCGCCATGGTGTCCCTCTGGCACTGTGTCCACATGACGCTGCACCAAAGGAACACTGTAAGGCTGTAGCACCAGCAGCTATAGCACCCTTTCCAGGGCACAAAAAGGAGCCACAAATAGAGGCTCTTTTTTGCATCCTGGAAAGGTCAGATTGGGTCCGCAGCATTCAGTTGCCGCAGCCCTGATCTGGCGAGGTTGGAGGCAGCTACAGGCTGTCTCTAAGATATTTAAAGTGCATAAGGGAATATAATGTATACAGAATTCTAAAAATCTTTTTAAGAATTTTTTTTCTCACTTTGACTAAAAGCTCAGTGTTATTGACATTAAAATAATGAAGTCTGACACAAAGGCATACAGTACTTTTCACATAATTATGCAGCCTAGTTCCTCACCTGTCTCCTCAAGTAGCCCCATTGAGTTCAAAGGGACTGATAATGACAGCAGGGCTAAATGCTTAAGCCTACCTCCTCAACTATAGACTTATTGTGTGTCTTCAAGTCATTTCTGACTTGAATTAGATGAGGAAACCTGTTTGAGAAATTCAGCATGCTAGAGTTCATATTTAAAAACACAATACAGCATTCATATTTTGAAAAAGTTGATTTTTTTCCACAAACGATATTCAGTGGATTTTATTAATTGGTATTCTTATCAAAGTGCACAAACAGCTCTGATAAAGTATTTCTAAATCATCAGCCAAGTTTAATTCATAATTCAGTTGTCAAACCAAAAGATGGCACACATTTAAAAAAAAATCATAAAAGAGAGAAGGTGTTCATGAAATGCTTTTTTCCCTTTCCTTTCCTTTTCTTCTAGATCATGCAATGAAGATCTGTGCTTCTCCTAGATATGGATACCATGGAATTGAGATAAAACGCTACAGTAAAATAGATTTAGGAGCCAAACATATAAAGGATGCATGTTAGAAAAGTAGAATTATTAATGAAAGGGACTTGCATGTACCATTAACAACATAGTGAAACTACGGTAAATCAGTGTCTTCTTCAAAGTCTCAAAAAATGATACAGGCAAAAGGTTCTTGCTCATGCAGAAATGAAAGGGTTGGCAATTGTTAGTTACTCAAAGTTCTGCTGTAGTATAAACAGTTTAACTGCCAATTTTTCCCCTATACATTCAACTTATTAAAATGCAGCAGTCCTATATTAACTTGGCAACCATATAACAAAAGTGACAAAATAAAATTGATGTATCTTTCTTTTCAATAAACATTAATGAAATGCAGAATTCTATGGCTTGCATTCAGAGAATTATAAGCAGAAGTAAAAAGTGTTTTAGTGCTCTTCCATCAACTATCACAAAAACTCTAGGACAAGACTGAAACCTGTATCTACCAGATACTGTTGAGCTCAAATGCTATCAGTTCTTCTCAACCTGGCCAACAGCAAGGGATGACTGAAGTAGTTACTCATCTACATACAGATGAGTCACAGTGCAACACCACAATTATGTCAGAACCTGTATCATAATGGGGCTATGGCACTACCTGTCCATGAGACAAGAAGATATGTTGATGACAGCATTACCAATGGTAGTTATCTTCCAACTCATACTGGAAAACATGTGCCAAACATCTTAACTCAGTGAGAGAAAGCTACTAGGCAGTGGTAGTAGTGGGTGTGACACGGGAGGAGACACCAGGAAAACTTTTCAACATCTATATGAAGCTGGTGGGAGAGGTCATTTGGAGCTTTGGGGTTGGGTATCATCAGTATGCTGATGATACCCAGCTTCAACTCCCCTTTACAAATGATGCAAAGAAAGCTCTGGTAGTAATGAATTATTACCTGGATGTAATAAAGCACTGGATGAAGGTGAACAGACTGAGGCTTAACCCAGGCAAGGCAGAAGTGCTGCTGGCCAGTAGGAAAACTACGCTGGGATTGGGACTACAGCCTGCTCTGGATGGCATTGCTCTCCTTCTGAAAGATCATGTTCATAGCTTTTGGGGACAGGGCTCTTGGACCAAGCGCTCTTTCTGGAAAGTTAGGTTTATGTGGTAGTCAGGAGCACCTTTACTCAGCTTTGGCTGGTATACCAGCTGTGCTCATTCTTATGCAAGGCAGATCTGGCCACAGTGGTTCTTGCCTTAGTTACCTCCCAGTTAGACTACTGTAATGTGCTCTATGTGGGGCTACCTTTGTAAAGTGTTTAGAAGGTGCAGCTAGTATAAAATGAGCAGCCAGACTGGTGTCAGATGTGCCTTTTACAGACCGTATAACACTGGTCCTGCAAGAAGCTTCCAAGCTCAATTCAAGGTCCTGCTGTTGAGATATCTGAAAGACTGCCTCCTCCCATATAAGTCTGTCAGTAATCTAAAATATTCAGAGGAGACCCTGTTGCATGTCCCAACACCTCATGAAGCTAGGTAGGTGGATATTCGTAACAGGGCTTTCTCTGTAGCAGTACCTTCACTGGGGAACTCCCTTCCCAAGGAGGTTAGGATGACCCATCTCTTTTAAGCTTCCAGTGGCAGCCAAAACAGTGCTCTTCCGCATGGCATTCAATGTTTGAAACTACTGTTTTAACTGTTTCAAAACAATCATACAATTGTTTTTAGACTGCTTTTAGGAGTTTTAAAAGAATATTTTAAAACTACTTTTATCTTTATATTGTTTTTATTTGTTCATTGCCTCAGGAGACTGTGTGGGCTGGAAGACGATACAGAAATATTTTAAATAAACAAAACTGGGTGACAATACAGAAATGCTTTAAATAAAAAAATCAAACAAACAGCAGTCATGCTTTCTCTAACTCTTGTTAGTATTAAGCAGACAATGGCACTGGTAACCCATTTTGAATGTCTTTTACCTCAAAAGCCCTATAAGGAAACAATTCAAAGCACAAATATGAAGAGCACTATAGCTAATGACGCAACTGGACTCAAGCCAAAAGGACATTCAGCTATATATACTCACAGATGTAAAAGCAAATTCAATGGCTGCACAATACATACACACAGTATAAACTTGCAATGTGAGAAGTAATTGGAATAAGCTAAAAAGCGTTTTAAAAAGGAAGGAAAGAAAATAAATGGAATGTGATGGAATCTCCTTCCCTGGACGTGTTTAAGCAGAGGCTGGATGGCCATCTGTTGGGGGTGCTTTGATTTAGATTTCCTGCATGGCAGGAGCTTGGACTGGATGGCTCTTGCAGTCTCTTCCAACTCTATGATTCTATGATCACCACAATAGGTAGGCACTGAAATGGTCAGGACTGGGACATTTTCAATCACATAATTACATAATATTTGACTATGGAAATGATAATTTAAACCACAAGATCAGATAAAGCTGTATTTTATCACTTCTCTCTGTATAACTTATATGGAGAACGTTATCATACAGAAAGCATGATTAAGGAGATATGAAAACTGAGGGAAGGCACATTCCAGAATCTGTGTAGTTTACTTACAGAAGCTCTCCATACCACTTTCATTTCAAAAGAAGGAACTTCTGCATTTGCACATTTATTTTGGGTGCCTTTAATTTTGTGTGTCTATCTAGTTTAGTAAAACTAATCAAAAACAATTAAATACATTGAAAATATCTATACCCTAAAATACAAAACCAGGATGTATGTTAATTCTTTGCGGTGGGGGTGAAGCAAAACAATACAAAGAATAAACAAAACATGCTGGCATGGGAGTGAGTGGAGTATATATATACTGTGTTGAGAGGAGATGATTTACATGTTAATCTCTGTGTTGATCCGTTGCTGAATGGCAAGGCATACAGGGTGTCTATTTAATTAATGATCCATTGTCTGCTGAGAAACTTCCCTCAGCCTGGCTGGTTTTCATTTACATGGGCTGGGTCTTGATTTTGGTTTTTCAGGACTGGTAGCCAAACTTTGTTTAAGGGGTTATTTTTTCCTGTTGAAGTTGTCCAGGTGTTTGTGGATTTCAATGGCTTCCCTGTGCATTCTGATAGTTATTAGCATGGTCCAGAATTTCAGTGTTTTCAAACATCATTTTATGCCCAGGATGGTTTACAATGTGTTTTGCTACTGTTGATTTTTCTGGCTGACAGTCTGCAGTCTCTCGTGTTCCTTGATTCGTGTTCGGATGCTGCGTTTGGTGGTCCCTGTGTAGACTTGTCCGGCGCTGCACGGTATGTGGTAAACTCCTGCAGCTGTGAGTGGGTCGCTCTTGTCTTTCGCAGAGCGCAGCATTTGCTGGATTTTCTTGGTCGGTTTGTAGACCATCTGGAGGTTGTGTTTCCTCACACAACATTTATCTAAAATCTGTCACTTTTGGTTTTACCAAATCAGTAATTTAAAATTCCCCACAAAATATTTGGAAGAAAATATTTTAATAGCAAAACAGGAAAACTGGTTTTTTGACAAATACAGTTTGCATTTTTAAGCATAACCTTAAAGGACTGGATCCAGACTGAATTTTACTTAGCACCGAAATCAATGAGACAGATTAACAATTACTCAACCCCATCAGGTTCAACAGGAGCTAAATGCAACTTAGACTGAATCCAACTCAGAACAACTGACCACACTTCCAAACCGTCCCCCTCAAAAACAACAACAAAAAAAACCTTGCAAGTGAAATACTGTTAAACAGGTTCTTCCTAACAAAAATATTGAACTGAAAAATAAAACTGGGAAAATATACAGAACATTTATGTAGAGCTACTTGATCTCTGGTATACCTAATTATGTTCTGTCAATGGAAAGGTAAAGGCTATTATTGGTCCTTGTACACATGTGCTCTGAAAAAATTCCATAAAAATAAATCAAGTCCATATGTATCATATTTACAGTTCTCCTTTAGACAATGGCATACTGTTCATATAAAAGATCTCTAATTTTATAGAAGTCTTCACAGAGACAGCCTTCCAATCCAATACGTCCTGTTTCAGTCTGCAACAAATCACATTATGTTGACTTTAAAGTACTGTTTTACTATAAGAGGCACATGAAAAGAACACTGAGAAAGAGAGTCTACTTACTCTGCGTACAGCTACCAAGTTGTTACATACAAGGACTCCTCCTACAAATTCAGCTTGGATTCCTTCTCGCAGTAGAACCTGCTTAAAGTCAGACAGCCTTGGTTCATTCATGAAGACAGACTGATGTCCAGGAACCTTTTGTGGAGAATATAAAAAGTAGAAGCCATTGGAAAGGCATAAGGAGAGTTAAGAAAATACTCTTAATAACATCAAATTAGCTTTGTAACAAGATCGAAGGCAAAGATATAAGGAAGGCAGAAATGTGATAACACAATTCCATTAGCAATTATATTTTTGTGCTGCCATCACAAGGCAAAGCTCACTGAAAATTAGCCTTCCATAAGCTTTACCACTTATTATATTTACAAGCCATTTTATTTTACAAGCAATTATACTCCTCATCACTACATAATGATGTGAGAGCTGGCCAGTGAAGAAATCCAATGGAAAGAAAATCAACTCATTTGAGATGTGATACTGGAGAAGAATGATGAGGATACTGTGGACAGCTGAAAAGTCAAATAACTCAGTTCTTGAACAGATCAAGCCAGAACTCTCCCTGCAGACCAAGGTGATCAAACTTGGCCGTATCATGAGAAGACACAACTGATTATAAAAGACAACAATGTTTAAAAAAAGGTACAGGATAGGTGAAAGAGAGGAAGACCTCATGCCAGTTGGACAGACTCAATCAGGGAGGCCAGAGGCCTGAATCTGCAGTACCTAAGCAGAGTAGTGGAGATGTCTTCAAGATATCTCATCCATAGGGTCCCCATGAGTCGGGAATGACTTGAAGACAATTAACTATAAAGCTTTATTGCAACATGTGGAAAATGGACAAGGCTAAAAACTTCATTTAGATACTTTATAGCAATGTCAATTAGAAGATCTGAGTTCTGTTTTCAGAACTGTAACTTGTAATATGGAGAGTACTCTATTTCACATCTTTGATAAATAAGTACTTTGGGGTGGCCAGTGTGCCACGTTCAATCGGCATGGCCATTTTTGTTTTCAACTATCCTGGCAAACTTTAATCAAGAGCTGCTGCTGCTGCTGCTTCATCTTCTTAACATTAGCATTAGCATTATTACTACTATTATTTTATTCATTTATATCCTGCCTTTCTCCCAATAAGGTGCTCTGGTGGCGCAGTGGTTAAATGTTGGTACTGCGGCCACAACGCTGTAAGTTTGATCCTAGAGGAGGGTTCCAAGGTCGATTCAGCCTTCCTTCCTTTCGTGAGTTGGTAAACTGAGTACCCAACTAGTTGGGGCAATTGGTTTACACACTGTAAATTGCTTAGGGAGTGCTAGTTTACTGATAAGTGGTATATAAATATACTTGCTATTGCTATATTGCTTATAATAATGAGTCTCGAGGTAACTAAGAACACATTTAAAACAATGCAAATTAAAACTATACAAAAACTTAAATAAAAGTATAAATATAAAAGTTAAAATCATTAACATGTATTAAAAGACTACATACAAACCATGAAACAACAGTGGACACTGAAAAACCAATTCCAGTCAGCTACTGAAAGCCTGATGGCATAACAATATATTATTTGCTAGTGGAAAGAGAGGAAGAGCCATCTTAATCTTACTATGGAGGGAGTTCCAGTTTAGTAGCTGCCACTAAAAAGGCCCATTCCTTTTTTTCTCAACAACAAGCCTAAGAAAGTTC
>NC_056522.1:352388431-352457410 GCF_019175285.1 Sceloporus undulatus | reverse complement strand
TGGGACACAGAGAAGGGCCTCTCCAGAAAATCATGGCACTCTAAAGGGCTCATAAACCAAGATATGGTCTTTCCAACTACCTGGATGCAAGCCATATAGGGCTTTATAGGTCATCACCAGCACTCTGAATTGTGCCTGAAAACAGACTGGCAGCCAATGGAGTTGTTGCAACAAGGAAGCTATTTGTTCCCTGTAGCCTATATCCAATGCTGTGACACTGCAATACAAGTGAAACAGGAATTTCTTATCCTTCCCTCTGTGATGCAGCTCTCTACACTATTGAAAAACTAGAAAGGTTTTCAGTCCTCTGGGATTGGGAAGTTTTTTGTGGGGTTTTTTGGGCTATATGGCCATGTTCTAGAAGAGTTTATTCCTGACGTTTCACCAGTATCTGTGGCTGGCATCTTCAGAGAATGCATTTTCTGAAGATGCCAGCCACAGATGCTGGTGAAACCCAGAAATAAACTCTTCTAGAACATGGCCACATAGCCCGAAAAACCCACAAAAAACTATGGATTCTGGCCATGAAAGCCTTCAACTTCACATTTGGGGAGGCGTTCAAGGAGCTGCAGTTAGGAAAGGGTATAACCTGTACTTTTGTTTCCTCTGAATTCTCCTATTCCACCAGCAGAAAATTTAAGATGGAGAGGCAATGCCAAACGTGAGGTAAATTTTTTGACTCATTTCCATTTTAAAGGGAAAAGCTCACCATGCTTGCCTCAGATAAATAGAAAAGTTTCTTACACATATGAAATGCATGTGAATCAAGCTAAATCTTGCCAATTTTAATTATGCAAGACAAAGATTTGCATACACAGGATTTTTAAAATAATAATAACAATAAAAGCTTTATTTTTACTCTGTCAAAAAGACAAATCTTGATTCCAACACTGAAAACTATATAAATAATTTCCTTTCAAGACAAGACACAAATTCCAAAGCAATACAAACTTATCTGAAGAACAAATGAAGTTCACCTACCTCATTTGGAGGCAAGGGCTCCAAAGTAGGGATGATCTCACTCTCCTCACATATTTCTTTGTCATCATCTCCAAAGAGACTCTTTATGACCTTTTGCTGTGCTACAGTACTGGAATCTGAAGAGGAAGCATCCACTTGCATTTCCGTGTCTTCTCCATCATCTCTCAGTTCCCCTTCTTCCAAAATCACTCCAGTGTCCACTTTTGAAACCCGCATGTCTAGGACTCCATCTATCCATGCCAATTCAGCATCTTTAGCTTTGCAAAACTGAAGAGAACTGACAAGGGAATCTTTTAACCTAACCTGATCCACAAGTTTAAAAGAAAAAAAGAAAGAAAGAAAGAAAGATGAAAAAGACCATTCCATGTGTTCAACATCTATATTTCAACAAGCATTAAATCAGTGGAAGAGCTTTATGGATACAACAATGTTAGAAACAGACTATAAAGGATAGTATGCCATGGAACTACTGTGAAGACTGAAAGGCCCAGGTAACCAATGAAACAGCTGGAGAAGTAGGACTAAAAAGACCCTGAGTAATAACATGAATTACTGAAATAGAATTTATGCTTTCTGTAGTTTGTCAGGGTGACCGTCCTGCAAGCAGACATATTTGATCAACCAGATGTCTGTATAAATTAGGATGGGAGAGAAATTTATTACATTTACAGTTTAGTTCACATCCTAAAACATTACACTGTGCAGTTGCTTATCAATATTAGCAAAATCATAAATCTTTGGGGTAGTCGGCCAATCAAATGCAAAAAATGTAATTAACAGAAATGTTCACAACAACACAGCCATCCCTCCCCATTTGCGGCTTTGACTTTTGGACATTTGATTATTCACAGATTCAATAAATGTTCTCTCTAGGAATTTCTAGGTCCACCGGCATGACTCTATGGCCAACTTTTGATAGAAGTCACACTGCGGGACCTGGAAATTCCTAGAGAGAACACTTCTCTAGGCATTTGTAGGTCCTCCAGTAGAATTCTATGGTGAATGTTTGGTGAATGGTGACCCTAAAATTGTATTGGAGGACCTAGAGATCCCTTGAAAGGTGTTCTTTCAGGTAGAAAAACACAACATAGTGTTTTATTATTTGTGGTTTTTCCACTTTCACTGGGATCTTGTGTCCTTAATCCCAGCAAATGTGGAGAGACCACTGTATATACTTTCATGCAGGTTCAAAAAAATACCAATGGATACATAAATGGGAGTTAAGATTGGAAAAGAGATATGGGAACAAGATCAGTTATCAGATTTATTCATGCCCCCAGCAGACTAGTTTTGCGGTAGGAGCTTTATTATTTTTTATTATTTATTAAATACATTCCTTATTTATTTATATTATTATATAGTATATTTTTATGTGTGTGCACTTTCTTAAGTCTGTGCCTGGTTGCATCCCCCACACATTATACAGCCACAATCCATCCAACCTTTAGAGTGAGCACAAACAGTTATGCCTGCTGGAATTCTGTAAGTTCTTTGGCATTGTTTTCCTTTGCTTCATCTTTTACATCCTTGTTACATACACCTAAAATTTACTGTCGACTTATCCAAAGGTCATATCAAAATCCCTAATTTTGGCCCCAAACCTGCCTTTGACTTAAATATGAGGCTGACTTATAATATGGTAGATCATCTTTCCTTGAAGAGAATATAGTCAGTGGATGCAAAAGTCTTTGGAGGGTTATCATGAGAGGACAAGCACCTCAGACAAGTTTGTAATACAGCTTTAAACCCCCTGTTTATTAGTTATATAATTGTCAAACCTTTTTTACCTAATTCTACAATCTTACCTGGTATATGTGAGTCTCACTGGTTGCATCTACAGTTTCATGCAGTTTGGGCATGTAAACTTTGATATCTTTTCCACCAAAAGCTCTACAGGACTCTGCAAGATCCTGACTGGCTTCAGGTGGTCCATGGACGATGACCAATTGCCGTGGCTTCATCTGATTAATGATTTTTTTAATGGAGTCCCCATCTGATCGACCTTCATAGTCTATATATGTAACACGAGCTCTAAAATTTGATGTAAGGAGAAAGTTTACTCAATGATTTATTTATTGAATTTGTTACTGACTAGTTTAAATGCAAGACAGAGAATCCAAGCCCATTATTATTATTATTATTATTATTATTATTATTATTATTTACTTACTTACTTATACCCTGCTCTTCGGCCAAAAGGCTATCATGACAAGGCAATAATGATTCAACCACATTCAACTGAAATAAGACTCTCTGTAGCTGATAATATTAGCCTAGGGGCCCAAAGAGACAGGCCGAAATAAAGCTGCTTCAGGTCACTTTGGAGGTATGCTGTTTAAATGACATTCGCATCTTAAGAGGCCAGAAGCTGCACCAAAGCTGCGTTCCAGTCCTTAGGATTGGAGCATGGCTTTGGCATGGCTTTCGGATTCTTAGGACGCACACATCATTTAAACAGCATCCCTCCAAAGTGACCCAAAGCAGCTTTATTTTGGCCTGTCTGTTCAGGCCCTAAGACAGTTTCTCATGAATTTTATAGCAATTATGCACTATTCAGACACCTTCCTTTTGCCAATCTAAACCTACATGCATCTTTAAGATGTGATAGAAATAATATTTGAATTTTTGAAGAATTGTTGGATATACATCCCTCACTTACAGATCCTGTTGTTACTATTACTAGCTGTAAGAGGACATGTATTTTTATGTATTAACAATAGGTTAATGACATAAAATGAAGGAGAACAACTAACTTGTTTTTTATTATGAAACAAAACAAGTTGTTGGGCACTGCTATTTTCTGTTTTCATTATTTGTGGAGACTTAAAATAATTAACAAAAAAGCCCTGATTCCCCCCTCCAGAATTACCTTGTGTTACCGGATACATTTTAATTTGTGCAACCTGAGAATGTGGATAGGATCCTTGAAGTGAAAGCCACCACAAATGTGTTATACCCATATCCTTCCTGTCTCATAAAAAGTCAGAGGGGGACTGTCCAAATGTGTAAGGAGAGAGATAACATATAATAATAATAATAATAATAATAATAATAATAATAATAATAATAATAATAATAATTATTTGTATCCCGCCCCTCTGAGAACAATTGGGGCGGCTAACAAAGTTAAAAATACAAAACATATAAAATCCCTGGTACCCTCCCCTCCTTAAAAAAGTATTAAATTCAATGCAATATTTAAAAAGATGAATGCCTTGCTGCAGTAAGGCAAGGTTCTATTCTGCTTACTAAGAAGCTCTCCCTGAATCCTACTATATTGGATAATTACTAGTCAGTCTCCAAAATCCCTTTTTTAGGCAAGGGTTTGGGGCATGTGGTGGCCTCCCAGGCTTAAGAGTTCATGGATAAAAGAGATTGTCTAGATCAGGGGTGAACAAAGTGCAGCCCACAGGCCACATGCAACCCCAGGAACTTGGGCCTAAGTTACTTGAGGGAACACCTCTCCCTACACAATCTGCCCCACACTCTCAGAACATCTGGAAAGAACCTATTCGAGTACTCAAAAACCAGGCTAACAACAACTTCTTACAGAACATTCACTGCCATGGCCCCCAGATTGTGGAACAGCTTGCCGGAGGAGATCTGTCTTATCACCACCTTAGATGCCTTCAAGCAACTAAAGATGGACCTCTTTCGGCAGGCCTATCCATCTGATCTTTTATAAGAGATCTTAAATACTCCACTTCTGATCTGACTGTGTGAATGTTAGTTGATAATCTGTTGTTTTAGTGAATAGTAATGGCATTGTTTTAACAATTGTAGTTTATATGGAATTGTTTTGCTGCTGTAATCCCTCCTCAATCCGCAGGGAGAGGCAGGAAATAATAATAATAACAACAACAACAACAATATTAATAATAAACATTGTTTCTAAAAGCCCTCTGTGAGGTATAAGGGCACTTTCACCATATTTTTGGCCCTACACAGGGCTCTTTTAGGTACAAAAATTGTTTTAAAAATCCTCCTCTTGGCCTAAAATGGTCCAGGTAAGGGAGATGCACCCCCTGGAGGTTATCGGGGGGTCCCTTCCCCTTTATGCTAGGGGTATGGTGTGAGTATGTGACTCTCTAAGGTCTCCCAGGGAACTAATGCTGCCTCATGGCCTCCCACAACTGCCCACAAACCATCTAGATTAGTTTCAATCCTGAGGCTGGCTATAGGACAGAAATGACTTTGGTTATCTTGGTGGATAATGGGAGGAGTAAACCCCTATTGGTCTGCTGCATCTCAGTACTATCAACAATGGTATCCTGGGGTTTTTTCTCCAGGTTGGGACACTGGATCCAGTCCTTCCCGAAAGGGATGCACTCAAAAGGAGGTGCTGGGGAAATTCTTGTAAAACAACCTGATTGTTGACCTGTGGTGTCCCTCAGGCCTGTTTTGTTCCTCCTTCTGTTTACTATATATATATATATATATGAAAACACAGAGAGTTTAACATATGATTCTTTGATCCAATATACACGGAGGGAAAACTCCAATGCCTGCTATCAGTAATAAACTGGTTGAGGGTGAACGAACTGAGGCTTGATCCAGACAATATAATTATGTTCTTGGTCAACTGAAAGGCAGGTGAGGGGATGGGAATCAAGCTGTAGGTTTATATATTTAAAAAGAACAATAAGGAAACAATGATTACATAATTTTTCTCAGTATGAAAGGTCAGTACAGCATGATTTTAATACTGCATTTGGAGTTATCAGGCAGTCTCAATTGGTGGGGAAAGTGATAGTTTGCAATGAACTAAGCATAATTACTCTTAGTTGCCAACAGTGCCCTCCAGCTGCCACCAGTTTTAGTGCACCTACTTTATTTCCATTGATTCTGTTGCTGAAATGCATTTGGTAGGAACATCTGATAAATCCTGGTCCATAGGTTCTTCTCCATTTGTAAGCCCTGATTCTAACTTGTTTTTTTCTTCCTCTGTTGCCTGCAATTCTGGAACAAGGAAATCTTCAGGTCTAAGCAAGAGAGGATTATTAATACAAAATAAGACACTATCAAAAAATGTGTGGTGGAAAGGCAGACAAAGTACACACCAATATATCCCTTTATTTACTTAGCAATGTGACACTATCAAACATTTTAAAAAACACTGACTCAAATCCAGGAACGCATGTTTGAGGCTCAAAAATACAACATTCCAAAATCTATACAATGGAACCTCCCCTCCTTCTCTCCTCCCATTTATCTCTCCCATTTGCTCTGAAGAGACCCCCACACTCCAAAATGGAATTTGGGGCAGCAGGGTGGACAGGCACAGAAGGCTACAAGCCATTTGGATAGATGTATACCAAAATATGCTAGAAAAACATGATTTTTTAAAATGAAGACAGACACCGGCCTGAGACAGGCCAAAAAAAGCGGCTTCCAGCCGCTTCAGGGTGTGGCGTTCAGATGTATGCCCCCAAAGTGGCCGGAAGCTCCTCTAAGATTGCCAAAGGCAGCCCAAAGCTGCTGGAAAAAGCTTCAGGCCAATGTTTAACCTCTGCCTTTAAGTGTAAGAGGCTAATTATACGTGCTAGAATAATATCCCCTTTCTTCTCTTCCACATACTTGATAATCTCTCCATATTCATCCCATTTAATTCTCTCTTCTGGAGCTGGAAACATAGGATAAGACTTTTTGGCCTGTTTGAAGAAGCTTCCTTTCCGGTTACCTTCCCCTTTCATCATCAAATCATGTTTAGTTTTATGAACAGATGGTTGATCAATGTCCTCTTCTGCATCACTTTCATCACTGGAATCAATGTCAGCTCTAAAATGGAAGTCCAAAATGGAACATTTATATATAGAAGCAGAAAAACAAAAGTAAATGATTCTAGCCTAATGTTTTTTTACAATACTCCAAGTGGTCCCACTGTTCTCCCATCTGACATTAGACCCACCATCACTTAGAAATGTTCAGATGAAGCATACCAAAGGTTTATCCAGTTCAACATCCTGTTTCCCACAATTGCCAGCAAGATGCATACTGGAAACCCAGAAGCAGGATAGGAGGGGGGAAAGACCTCTCACAAAGTTATTTTCCAGCAAACTGATCCAGGAAGGTGTATCCATATCATGACTAACAGCCACTGATAACCCCATCCTTAATGAAAATGCCTAATCCCTGTTGAAAATAATTTAAACTGCAACCAAGGGAGCAAATTCCACAGTTTAACTGTGTTTAGCCAAGCGAAACTTCAAAAGTTCTGTCCTTAATTTCCCACCATTCCACTTCAATAGATGACTCCAAGTATTGAGAGATGGAGATAAAAGCTCTCTGTTCAATTGCTTCATACCACATCTATTTAAATAGCTTTATCATGTCCCCTTTGACACACTGTTTTTCTTCACCAAACAACCTCAGCTGCTCTAACCTGTCCTTAGAGGGAAATTGCTCCAGCCTGCTGCACATTTTGGATCCCTGTTTTTGCATTTCTCTTGAACAATGCAGCACTAATGAGTGCTCAGAGATAGTTCACTGGATCTGCTGTTCTGAACCATATGGAAAGGACAATGGAAAGTAATACACCTACACTGTATAATAACACGGCTGACTCTTCATTCAAGTTAACACAAATTCTTTTTAGCAGTTCCTTATTTATGTCAATTTAATATGCATAACAGCCTCTGGGAGGAAGTCTGACTGAAATTAATGGGGCTTATTTCAAATGTTAAGACTTATAAGGCATTTAAATTCTGATGTAAAATAAATACTTCCTGGTGCTACAGGAATATTGGAGATTATCACACACAGAAAAATTGATGGAAGAGACATGAGGTCTAAAAGACAAAAATGGGTCTTATCACATTTACCTGTCCTGGGGCTGTAGTCAGCCCGTAACCACCCGGGGAGCTCATCTATAACCCAGACTTCTCCCGCTGCTTTTTCAAGAACGGGCCCGGGGGATACGGGCTGCCTACAGCCCAGGCACGGGTAAATGCGATAAGACCCATTTTTGTCTTTTAGATCCTGAGTCTCTTCTGCCAGTTTTTCTGTGTGCGATAATTTCCTATGAAGTAACAGTGGCAGTATTTACTAAAAGGCTGCCTCAGACAACTTCCAAGAACACATGTGTGATTTATATGCATACATACTCACTCTTTTGACTGTTCTAATTTTTTAGCTGCCTCTTTTTTGAGTTTCTCCTTCTCCAGGTACTCTTCAAGTTCCTTTCCTTCAAGTTTGACCCTTTTCCTCAACTAAAATAAATAAACAAATATAAGAAACAACTGATGATTTCTCAGTAATTTTAATAGGAAACCAGCATTATATATATATATATATACAAGAAAAAAATATCAACATGTCGGGTTCCCAATTCACAATCCCACATCTGATAAAGTTTAATCTTCAGTGGAATCTAACAGCTGATCTTTGTAATAAAGTAATTAGCCTAACACTGAATGGAAATAAACTTGTATTTTTGTATGCCCTGCACAGCTTAGGTCCAATTATTTGAGTGACCTTTTCTCCCCATATGAACCAGCTAGAGCCCTAAAATATTCAGAAGGCTTTCTCTCGGTCCCACCACCATCACAGGCTCGCCTGGTGAGGACAAAAGAGAGAGCCTTCTTAGTGGCTGCTCCTGCCCTCTGGAATGCCCTTCCATGAGGAGCAAGCCTGGCCCCTTCCTTGTTTGCCTTTTGTTGGCAAGCAAAAACACCATTATTCAAGCAGGCTTTTAATGTATAATCATGGGGTGCTTGGCTATTTGTTATATAGGGTGGTTATCATGATTTTAGTGTAGTTTTAATGTCTGTAATTTTATATTGGTTTTAGATGAGATTTTAACAGTTTTATTGTAATACTGTATGTTTTTAGAATTTAAATTTATGGGAAGCCTCTAAAACTCTTTCAAACCTATTTTACATGTACAAAGGAATACTTCATGTACATACAAAATATAATATATGCACATGCCAGACACATTTACAAATATGTATATTACTCAGGCATACACTGTGGAGTCAAGACTACCCAAGATATGCTGCTTGCCAAAAGAACTGGCAAAACTACCTCTAAGTATTTCTTGCCTAAGAAAACCCTATTAAATTCACGGGGTTGCCATAAGTCAACAGGTGACTTGAAGGCACGTATGAATACCAATATATACTGTGACATACAAAAATGTATTCTTGAAGTAGTTCATTATTAGTTGAAGGAGCCCTAGTGGCTCACTGGTTAAATGCTTGTACTACAGCCACTCACTCACAAGCCATAGGTTGTGAGTTCAATCCCAGCCAGGGGCTCCAGGGTTAACTCAGGCTGGCATCCTTCTGAGGTCACTAAAATGAGTACCCAACTTGTTGTGGGCAATTAGCTTACACATTGTAAACCACTTAGTTAGTGCTTAGGTGCACTGATAAGTGGTATAGAAATGTACTTTCTATTAATGTAGGAATCTGTTATTCGAAGCAGAGTAAAGAATGAAAGGGCATGTTTAACAGAATATCACCTACCCAAATGCACAAATGTATTACTGCTCTTATATAAGAGTAACTAAAGAGATATGTTTTGTTTACCTCTATGTCTATAACTTTTTCAGAAGGGTTATCTATTAGAAATCGTGCCAGAGTCCCGGGAGTGGTTCTATATGTCAAAATGATAGAGTTTTTGGGGTCCTGACACCATTGTATAAAGAGATCTCTTGAAAATCCACAGTCCAGATCTGGCTGACTGGCAAGAACTACTTTGGGACTAGGAACTCGAGCCAAATCTGCAAGTCCATGACAGAGAGATAGATGACGAAACTGGAAAGGATTGTTCCTCTTATCTTCAAAGCATCTCATCAACTTGTCACTCATCCATTCTACCTTAAAATAGGAGAGGGAAAATTGGCAGGTCATCATAAAACATTTAGTATCAAGTTGCAATAACCTATTAGCAAAATAAATCTTAATTTATCATACACATTTTGGTGTATGATAATAGTGCACACAGTGCATACATTTCACTCATTAACATAAGAACTTTCATAATATTAAGTCAGACCATATGGTTAAGTATTCTATATTTCAACTGGCTTTCCAAACTCTTTATGTTGTAAGTGAGAATTTCTAGCCCTAAATTACCAATGACCTTCCTGTTTGGATTGTATGCTCACCGAATTATAACACTGCAAGTTCCTGCTCTACAAGAGTGAAGTTCAAGTGCCTAGTAGCACAGTACAATTATTCCCCTGTAAAACACCACAAAGATCTAATGTAATTATAAGCATGGTCTACTATCAAAACAAACCTGTGATTTCGAGAACTCCACAACATTGTAGCTGACATTATTTAAAAGGGCTAAAGAGTAGACACCTAAGCCGGCATCTTTTGTCCTCCATATTTGATCAAGCAGCTGGGCAAGTTCCAAAACTCTGCCTGCAGTGTCCACAGCTATTAGGACATTTCCATCACCTCTAAGTGTTTCCAGGACATTTGCTGAAAACAAGAAAACAATCAGACATTTAATGTACAAGTACTTGGAAGAAGAAACTCTGCTAGAACATGGCCACATAGCCCGAAAAACCCACAAAAAACTACAAGTACTTGCCTTTTTAAATTAATTTTTAATTAATTAATTAATGTTGACTAATCAGAGGGAAATTCCCATTTGCTCAAGTGTTAGGTTGTAATTTGCTTGTGGCATACAGTGGTTTAGAGCACTAAAGACCTATCTCCAAATTACACTTTAATTACATAACATATATTGACCTTTCTTCCACAGAATCCTACCTTTTGCCTCCTTCTGGTGTGGCAGTTACCTAAGCTCTCAAATGCAATGTTAACAAAGCTTGTAGGTCCAACTATGCTGGGCACAGCCCTAGTGGAAGACTTGTCTTCTATCTGAGGACCAGCCTACAGAGCAGCTTGTCAGCCAAATGTGGTACAATGGCCACAACAACTTTGAACACACTGATGTTGTAGAATAGTTGTACCCTCCATGGGCAGAGGGATTACCCAAACCAATAAAATCATTATATCTACTTTTCTCTAGGGTGCAAAAGCTGATAATAAACATAATAGTATAATGTAATAATGTTAAAAAGTATTAGTAATAATAAGAGAATGTTTATGTTTCTGCCACAGCTCTAGGACCATGAAAACGAGACACCTGAAATGGATATTAAGGGGACACAGGGTGTAGGGTAATTTTAATAATAATAATAATAATAATAATAATAATAATAGTTATTTATATCTCACCTCTTCTGGAGGATCAAGGTGGGTAACAACAGAAATCAAATACAATTTATATAAACAAGTATTGAAAATATCCCCTCAATCCCCCAACCCTCTCCCATCCTGAATTAAAATAAATAAAACTATGCATTAAAACAGAACAATAGTAAAACACATTTTAAAATAACAGTGGTAGCGGGATACTTTTTTGGGTGTGCGGTAATCCTACTCTAGGAGATCAGTGTGGGAAGGCCTGCTGAAAAAGATTTTGTTTTTTAATGGCTAAATTGGAATTAATTAAAATCTCTTTCTTGCCTACTATACTAGTACAGCTGGCCATTGGTGTCAGCAGAGGATCTGTTCTGGACATTCCTGTGAACACCAGAATCCATAGTTGCTGAAGTTCCGCTATCCCCAATGGCGGTGTGTGCATATGGCCACACCGCCATAGGGACAATAGGACTTAATGGGGCATGGGCATGTGCTGCCACTGGGGACAATGAGGGCTGTCTCTGATGGCAGCGCAGGCATGTGCATGCGCCACTATTGGGGACAACAGGGCTTGCCATTCAAGGATGCCTGAATCCATGGATGGAAAGTCCGTGGATACAGAGGGCTGACTGTACTGCTGTCTGGTAAAATGTGGGGAGCAAAGTGTGTAGAGGAAAAAGTTAATCAAGCCATAAAAAGAAGAAAGACAAAGACTAGCAAGAAACAAAAAGTGAAGAGTGAGGACGAAAAGACGAGAAAGAGCAAGTGAAAAGTGGAAAATGGTGACAAACAGAAATTCTATTACACCACTCCCCACTCAATTATTGCTACTTCATGTGTTAAAACAAAATACATACTCAGCAGTTGTTCATCTCTTTGCTTCCGTCTTGGTTGTACATAGGTAGCATTAAAGGAATCAGTGATAAGCAAGGAAGGCCTACTTAACATTTCCAGGGAACATCCATTTAAATGGCTGCAAAAAGAAGTCACATCAAACAATTTCAGTGCTCTTGTTAAGAAAGCCAACTAAAGCAGCAGAAATATACCAGGAGTCTATTTGCCTGATTTTCACAGTTTCTCAGTTCCCATAACAAGTACATTTCTATTATAACATGACTAATTTTATTATACTCGCACCTGTATTTTAAAAATGTTATTTGCCAACGCACATAATAACTTAGAGTTATACAAGCAGAAATTGTTCTGCCTCAGAGAGAGGTCTGGAAGCAAAAAGGATAATGAGAGATCAACATACACAAAAGTAGTTGTGAAAGAAGTTACCACAAGATTATATTATTTATCATATTCATATAGGAAGCCATTTTTATATGTGCTCCCACATGGCAAACGTCCTGTTATTTATCACATCCTGTTTTGCAACAAAACCTGCACCTTATCCCAAATGTTGCAACTATCTGAGCCTTTCTGCTAAGATGTTTTTGAAGTATCAGAATAGAAATGTCATGTGGATCACTAAAGAATGTCATGAAAAGTACAATAGGAAGTAGAACCAGCATGACTACAGTGGTACCTCGGGATACGAAATACCCAGGTTACGAAATTTCCGGGATACGAAAAAATCCCATA
The DNA here is from genome assembly GCF_019175285.1 of Sceloporus undulatus. NCBI lineage: Eukaryota > Metazoa > Chordata > Lepidosauria > Squamata > Phrynosomatidae > Sceloporus > Sceloporus undulatus. The sequence continues at coordinate 352,444,676 of NC_056522.1, read as the reverse complement.
GGAAATAATTGTTCCGGGTTACGAATGTTTTTTCGGGTTACGAAAAAATTTTTGGTGCTTTTCGGCTCTATTTCACACGGAATCGCGGCTTTTCCCCATTAGCGCCTATGGCATTTCGGCTTACGAAGGCTTTTCGGGTTACGAAAGCGGCCGCGGAACGAATTAATTTCGTAACCCGAGGGAGCAGTGTACTAGCATACAGGTCAAAGTATTTTAGTATTTTCACTTAAAAGTGAACTATAGATGGCAAATGTTAAAAGAACTATAACTAGATGGCAAATGTTTTTGAAGTCATACTGAAAGTTCTGTTATAATTCAATGGTTGCCTTCCTTAAGAAGTCTGTTACAGAAAATTGTGCTTTAAAAATAACAGGGAAAATGGGATTGAATGCAGATCTCAAAAAATATTAAAGGTAAAGGTTTCCACTTTGATAAAAGGTTGTCAAGTTGCCTCCGATTGCAGGAGGTGGTTTCATCTCCGTTACTAAGCCAAAGAGCCAGTATTATCAAAAATAACTCTGTGATCATGTGGCCAGAATGACTGCAAATGTCCCCACCTCATCCTGCCATCCACCTCACTCATTCCTCTCCCATCTTAAAACCTCATCCCTTTCAAACACTCCCACCCCCTTCCATTTGCCTCAGTCCTGTCCCAGCTTAAAATTTCATCCCTTGCTTGCAAATAATAATAAACCTTTTATTTCCATCCCAGTTTTTGTCGGGACAATCAAAGCAGCGTACAAAGATTAAAGTATCTCAGTCTATACATAATGTGCTCCCTCCTCATCCTTACCTCATTTCAGTCCAACTAAAATCCATCTCTGACTTCCAAATGCTCCATCCCTCTCCTTCCATCCACATCAATCAGGTCAGGACTTAAAATTTCATCTCTCCCAAACACTCCATCGCCCACTTGGTATCCACCTTACTCATGCCTGTCCCAGATTAAAATCTTATCCTTGTAAATGCTCCCACCCCTTTTTCCATCTACCCCATTCACTGCTGTCTCATCTTAAAATCTCATTCCTGGGTTGCAAATGCTCCCTCCCACGCCTTCCATCCACTTCAGTCTCTCACTTCTGAAACCCAAAGGGGTGACAAACTAAATTGCTAAAATGAGAGAAGAGGGGATTGCCTCTTAACAGGTGAGATGCAGAAAGGCACCGGTTTTGAATGCTCAAGACAGAATCATGCTATAGCCAATTAAAAGTAAATGTTCTACAAATAGTATTCCTCTATTAACTAATCGTGTAATTGTCAATTCACATTGTACATGATTCATTACAGTAGAACTTACTGTACTGGATTTCAAAATGCTTTTTAACCTTCAAGTTTTGTCATTCAAATAGGGCAGTTATTTGTTCAGCTACCTTTGCTCTCAAATTGTAATCAGTGCTCATACAAATCCTTGACATTTGCTACATTTTGGCTATTAATTTAGATGTGTAAATAGCTACTCATAATATATGGCAAATAAAAACATTTTCCCCATGACTGGACAAGAAGCATTAGTAAATTGGAAATGAATCAGTTTTCCTCTTTCAGGCCAATTAGGATCTATGTGTAGCTAATGCAGGCAAGCATAAGCCTAATAACTTCTGTGACTATAGTAAATTCAAGACTAGGTATTCTTTGAAATCAAAAGTACTAAGCAATAATAACAGGAAATTAGCAACCATTAGGTACTCACATCTCCCTCTTGTGGTTGAAGTCTACCGCATAAACTATTTCTTCTTCTCCATCTTTGACTATCTTCCAAATTGTACCGCCTATCATATGGCCTGCCGGTAATGGTGTTATGGACAAACCATGTCCTTTCCCTAAGAGGAAAAACAGGAGTATTTTATACAATGACACGCAAAGTTTCCTGTAATCTGTTTTATTATCAAAGCACTTAAAACAAGGCACCAGCATTCCAACTGCCTCCAAAGAAGGTATATATTAAACTGATTTTTGCAAGTAACTCAGGCGCGTTACAGACTGCCCAAAACAGGCGGTCTGCCGCCGCCACAGGTTGCTGCGTCTGGGAACCACAGCGGCCAAACCACGTGGTTCCTGGGCGCAGCCAGAAAGAAGCTCCAAAATGGGCCCCGGAAGTGGCGCCGCGAGGCATTAGTCGTGCACTCGCAACGTCACTTCTGCCGTTATGCGTCTGCGACATCAAAATGGTGCCCCCCGTGTGGACGGATGCTGCCATTTTGTACAGACTCGGTGCGTACTAGGAAGTGACGCCCCTTCTCAACCCTACCACGCCCCTTCCGCGCATCTGTTAACGCACCTCACTTTGTAGCATTTTCCGGATTCCCACTAAAATGTACAGAAATGGTCAAGATCTATTCACAGTAAATGGTTTCTGAACTTAAGAGTGCTTTCTGTCCCTGAAGTGTTTAAATTCCTATTTGCCCGTATAAAAATGCCGTAACTTAAAAAACTGGTAATAAGGTTTGCTTTTTAGTCCCTCCTTTGCTCCTCTTTTTTCCCAACACAGAGAGGAGGCTATACATGACAATCCAGAATACATAAGCATAAAAGGAGAACCTGTACTTTCCATGTTATTTCTGCCTCTGGCACCAAACATTCTGTTACAGAAGTAATACCCAGGAACACATATATTTTTAACTGAGGTAAATCTGTACTAGCTTTTAAAAATTGATCTTTAACCTGCTCCACAAGCTTTTTTAATTAAAGAGAAAGCTGAAAATAAATAAAAGTTAAATTAACTGCAATTTTCTCCCTCCAGCAGTTCATAAACTATGAAGCCCATATGACAATGTAATTTCAATCTATGAAACCACATGACAGTATAATTCCAATCTATGAAACCACATGACAGTGTCATTCCAAACTTGCTAGAAGACATATACTCTCAGTATTTGCTTAATACTAAGTATGGTCCTTGGAGGCTGCTGAATAGAAAGTCAACAAAATCCTTAGGAAGCACCTACCGTAATTCAAACAATATCACATAGTGATGACATATTAATGAATCGCAGAAACAAAGCTAAAGAAAAAAATGACATTTCTTCACAGTAGTTTGTTAACAACAACTTAAGAAAACAAACATACATTTTTAGGAATTTAAACAAAAGAAGCAAAAAAAAGCATCTGGAGCTATTTTACAAGCTTTCAGAAATGTGTTTCTAGCAAATCCCCACAAAGATACAAATCCCATATAAACCATCACTTTTAAAAAAGTTCTTTTTCACCTTTCAAGTTGACAATCTGAGAAAATTTTAATTGTTGTATTTTATCAAAAGCCGCATCCACATCATCCAGGGTAAACAAAGTGAAGTCTTCTGTATTGTGCCGTGACTAATCAACAAAAAGAACATGAAAGTATTTTTAGATTCCATTCACGTACAGATTAACTAATAGATATAAAAAAGTAAACTTTATGCAAACTATACCTGGTAGAGATCATACATGAACATCTGGCCCATTTTGTACACTGGAATGGTTGCATAAATAGCACAATTCAAACCCATCTTTCCTACTGCATATGGAAGTGCACCTAGATGTAAAGGATCTGGGTGTGAAAGAAGTACTGCATCAACCTGATGAACATGTCTGTAAAAGAAAATCAAACATGAAAGGAGAATTTCAAACCATTCTGCCATTTGAAAAATCAAACTATTTCCCTATTTCCCAGTGCTCGTGGGGAAAGCTGTTACCTTCCCAACAAAGTGGTAGCTATTTATCTATGTGCACTTTTACATGCTTTTGAACTGCTAGGTTGGCAGAAGCTAGGACTAGTGCTCTCTAGTGACAGAGCTCACTCCGTCATGTGGCACTTGGGCCTCGAATTGCTAACCTGTCGATCTTGCAATTGTCAGAGTCGGCATCTTAACCACTAAGGCACCATGTCACTATGTCTATGTCAGGGCCTAAATGCCCTAAAGGCACCACATCCTGCCTGATCATGAAAGCTAATCAGGGTCAGCCCTGATTAGTATTTGGACTGGAGACCACCAACAAATGTCAGGTTCTGTAGGCTATATTTCAGAGGAAGGAACTGGCAAACCACTCAGAGTATTCCTTACCTAAGAAAATCTTAAGAAATTCATTTCTTGAAGGCACACACACACACACACAGAGCCTATGTCAAACATGCAATATTTAGAAATGCTTCCAAGTTATTTCCAGAGAAGCAGAACTTCAGTTAAGGTCAGATGCTACTTACTTCCTCAGGGAATCAATGATGTCCATAGAAAAATTCTCATCCCAGCCACAATCCAATAGGAAGCGAAACTCATCTACTTGAAGTAAATAACAGAGAGCTGATTCTTCTTGCACCCCTGAGAGGGTGGTTAACTTGATAATTGATGTCATGGTACCTTTTCAAATGTGCTCACTAAAAGTTGCTGCTGTAAGAGAATTACATGTGTTTTACAACCAACAGAAGACATTTAATTTTATGCCACTGTGTTCCTAAACTGCACCAATCCCTAGAAACATGAAGATCTCATATTGTCCATCTATTAATATCACACAACATATAAGCACTAAAGACACCTGAGTGGGCCTACAGAGACAGAAATGGAAATCACTTCTAATTGGCCTGGGTCATCAGGAATCAGGTTTGGTCTGCACTACTTTCTTCCATATAAAATTTATGAACAATTGCCATTCCTGTTTCTGGGGCAAAGTACAGTACAGTATTCGGGAACATCTAAAACAAGGTCAGAACACAACCTCTGCCTCAAATACAAGACAGGTAAGCATTCATTAAGAGGCATAGGAAAATTCAAATGATCATTTCAGGTGTAAACAGGCTTTAGCTGCATCGGACTCCATTTCTTCCTTGGTATGGGCAAAAGAATATTGGAAGCTTTCACTTCTGCATTGTAGTAGCCATTGTATTATAAAGGTATTCACCACAAAACATAATTCACTTTAAAACCCAAGGTTTACAATAACATACATCAGGGTGTACTCCTATGGGAAAGTGATGAGGGGGCATTTTCAGGAAGGGGAATTATCACCACAGCAAGGATTTAAGATCCCAATCGACTACCACTTAGCGTCATACAGTGCACCCACGTCATATGTGGGCACCACACATGCGCCGGAAAAAGCCCTGACATGCCCTGGAAGAAGTAGTGGGGTGTGCGCCCATGAGCCACATTATTTCTAATGGGGCCCCAGCACATGCTGAATTTCCCTTACGCAGGGGTGTGTGTGTGTCTGGAACGGATCCCCTACGTAAGGAAAGGGCCCACCTCCTTTCTAATCCCAAATTGTCCCAAATTGAGGCACACTGTCTAGGGCTCGATATTACAGATTGAGTCTCCCTTATCTGAGAAACCCCCATTAATTGCCTTAGGGTCGCCATACATTGAAAATGACTTGAAGGCACACAAAAACAATCAGATTAAAGATTTTGTCCCCATTTTGTGACATCAAGGGAGTCTCGGTGCATCACCCTCCAACTGAGGCAAAAAGCAGCACGCACACAACCCCCAAATCCTCTTAACCAACCTAACCCAGCAGTTGATAGAATCATAGAGCTGGAAGAGAGCACAAGGACCATCCAGTCCAACCCCATTCTGCCATGCAGGAACTCTCAGTCAAAGCATCCCTGACAGATGGCCATCCAGCCTCCGTTTGAAGACCTCCAAGAAGGGAGACTCCAGTACACTCCTAGGAAGTGTGTTCCACTGTCGAACAGCCCTTACTGTCAGGAAGTTCCTCCTAATGTTGAGGTAGAATCTCTTTTCCTGCAGCTTGCATCCATTGCTCCCGGTCCTAGTCTCTGGAGCAGCAGAAAACAAGCTGGCTCCCTCCTCAATATGACATCCCTTCAAGTATTTAAACAGAGCTATCATATCACCTTTAACCTTCTCTTCTCCAGGCTAAACATACCCAGCTCCCTGAGTCGTTCCTCATAGGGCTTGGTTTCTAAACCCTTCACCATTTTTGTCGCCCTCCTTTGGACACGCTCCAGTTTCTCAATGTCCTTTTTGAATTGTGGTGCCCAGAAATGGACACAATATTCCAGGTGGGGCCTGACCAGAGCAGAATATAGTGGCACTATTACTTCCCTTGATCTAGACACTATACTTCTATTGATGCAGCCTAAAATCGCATTGGCCTTGTTAGCTGCCGCACCACACTGTTGACTCATGTTCAACTTGTGGTCTACTTGGACTCCTAGATCCCTTTCACATGTTGTCTCCTTAAGCCAGGTGTCCCCCATAATCCTATATCTGTGCATTTCATTTTTCTGCCCTCAGTGCAGTGCCTTACATTTCTGCCTTTTGCCTGAGCTTTCCCCCTGAGACTCAGGGCGGGGGTTGCTCCATGCTGTGAGGAGTCCATGTGAGGAGGCGCAGGAAGGGAAAGCGGAGCTGAACCCCTCCTGCTCCTTGCCCATAGTTTCCTGCCTTACCTGTAATCACAGCCGCTGGTTAATCCCCAGCCCCTGAATCTACTGGGGAAAGGAAGACAGCCATGCTAAGCCCCTCTCCAGCCTCCCTTCAGGCGCCGCCATTTTAGGTCCAGAGGAAGAGGAAAGGACTGTACCACTCTGTTCATAAAAGGGGGGGGCAAATCCTTCAGGAAAAGGCATTTTCATTCCAGCACCCTCTTAAAGGTTCTCTCGTGTTTAAAAGAGCCTCTTAAATATATCCCCCGTTATATGGAGCGAGGGTCTCTGGGAAAGAAACGTCTCCGCCTCCGGCTCCCCCCCCCGCTCTAGTCAATGGACTCTTCCGCCCTGCAGCTCCCTTGGGATCTTCTTGGGGAGGTCTGCTCTGCTGAGTGCTGCCAGAGACAACCCTCGTTTGGGGCGAAGGCCTGGAGGAGAGGTAGGGCTGCCTGCTGTGAAATGGGGCTCTGAGGGAGGGTTGCCCTCAGCGAGGGCCTAGCACAGCCAGCCTTCTGGGTTGGGAGGCCTGGGGTAAGGCTGGACTTCCAATTTCGTGGCTGTTTCCGTGTGCCTCCAAGTCCTGGCTTATGGCGACCCTGCCCTGGGGTCCTACTTCTGGCCATCTTCTTCAGGGGAGAGGGGTGCCACAGCCATCCCCTGAGGCTGAGAGAGTGTGGCTTTGGCTGTGTGTTCCTGCATGGAAGGAATAAATAAAGACAAATCATTACCCATTTGCTCATATGTAGGTTAGCCCTGTTTGCCACACTGGCTAAATGTGGAGCATTCTGATAAATGGTCTGGTGTGACACCACATTAACTGCCATGGCTCAATGCTGTGGGGTTCTGGGAACTTTGGCTTGTTGTGGCGCCAGAGCTGTCTGACAATGAAGGCGAAATACCCCACCAAACTACAATTCCCAGCATTCCATGGCATTGAGCAATGACAGAGTGGTGTCAAACTGGATTATTTCTGCAGTGTAGATGCCGCCTTAGAGACAGAACTAGTAGGCAATACAAGCAACATCAAAAGAGGACTCTTGCCTTTAATCCCTGCTTGTGACTTTCTCTTTGCTGTCTGACAACATCCAGGGGTAGCCGTATAGCAAATCCAACAGTGATAGCTTTATTGGCCATCCAAAATGCACAGTTTACATGTTGTAAGCTTTTGAAGTCTAAAATATTCAAACCCCCCCCCCAACTGTATGGTTTTTAACACTTTGCCTGATGAAGAAGCCGATGGAGCTTTGAAAGCTTGCAGCATGTATATTGTGCATTTCAGTTGGCCAATAAAGGTATCAGTGTTTGGTGGGTTTTTGTTTGCTGTCTGGCCAGTCACTCTGTGGAAAAGAATATCAGACTAGATAGCCTGCATTTCTTTTTCAGATATACCAAAAGAATACTGAAAGGAATATACCACTGCCACAGTCATCCTCTTGACCAGTAGTTCCCAAACTTTGGTCTTCCAGATGTTTTGGACTTCGGCTCCCAGAAGCCCCAGCCACCTTGGCCATCGGTCAGGAATTCTGGGAGCTGAAGTCCAAAACATCTGGAGGACCAAAGTTTGGGAATCACTGCGTCTTGACTATAAAGAAAAATAATGGGAAAGTATCTTAGCGTACCTAATCCTTGTCATGTATGCTTGTTTGTTTTGCAGTTGTACATTACTCATTGGATGTGTGGTCTTTTAGGAAATAAAAATTCCTATACAACATTGTGCTTTTTATTAGACAGACTTACTGTGGATTGCATTATGTGAAGCACATGTGCGTGTACCAGGAATAGTATCCTTGGCATTGACCTTTGTTGTTCTGCTACTTAAGGTGAAGGAGGGTAACCGCACAACATCTCCTCAGACTGTGATATAGCTAAATATACAATAATAATAGTTATCCATCTTCAGGGCAGTCCTGAATTTATTTGTACCCATTTACAAATAAGGTTTCTTGTCCAAAGAATGGATAACCTTGGATTTTCTGGGGATGTTCCTGAGTTAATTACAGGGGGACCTTGGTATCCAGGGGGGTCCATTCCTGACCCCCTCCCCACAGATATCAAAATCCACAGATGCTCAAGCCCATGTTGTCCCCAGTGGTGACACGTGCACACAGTCGTGCCACTATTAGTGATAACAGGACTTCAGGTGCATGTTGTCATGTCCCTGGGCACAACAGGGGCTGTCCCTAATGGCAGTGTGACTACATGCATGTGCCGTTATTGGGGACAATGCAGACTTGCCGTCCACAGATACTGTCCGCGGATACTGTACCAAGGTTCCACTGTATAAATATCCATTTAAGGTAGGTACATACAATAACTTCTTCTGTTTGCAGTATAAGCATACCCTTAACAGAAGCCGCTGTACATTGTGGCTGGAATTAACTTGGAGACTTATGTCATTGTAAATTGACTTATTTCTGCAGGAAATAGAAGCAGTAAGGGTAGCAAGCGGAGTGACAGATGCTCAACAGGACCTGATGTGCCTCAGGACCCCAGTTAGGGAGGGCTGATATACACCAGTCAAGCCCAGTGTGCATTGAGACATTCTTGCTGGTGACCCACTGCACATTTTTGCAGTTCACTAAAAGAATTCCTTACCGCTTCTGCTAATTTGTGTAAAGTAGCAACATAGAATTCTAGCCTCTTATGGTAACTTGCAGGTTACATTTTAAAATGTTTTCCACATAAAGGAGAATTATATGTAGGAATGTTGCTACATGTGAAATGGTTTACATAGTTTGAGCCTCAGCACTGAAATTTTCTCAGAAGGAAATCCCATTGATTCAGTGGAACTTGCTTCTTATTAATCATGCTTAAGGTAATCATAGAAGTAGGAAAGGTACAGAAAAGAGCAACCCAAATGACCTTCTTTCCTATGAAAAGTATTTGAGAAATCTTAATTTAGGGGGAAACACAAATTTTTCCCATACTCATAATAATAAACTTGGGATCGTCTGTTCAAATTGATTCATTAAACCATTAGTAAGTGTTTCTGCCTAACAACTTTTCTGGTAATATGTGATTTATATGTTTTGAGCATGTATAAATGTTTTACTGAATGGAGTATTTTCGGTTCTCTTTCCTTTTAGTAACTATGGTGAATATTATCCAGATTGTGCGAGATCACTGGGCCGCGACTTTGGTTCCCATAGCATTTGTGGTGGGATGTTACTTTGACAGGAGGAATGATGAGAAACTGGCACTCTACAGAAACAAGAGCAAATTATTTCAAAGGTTAGTTACTAAGAAGGGAATCCCTCTGAGAGACATAATACTAATATTGTATTAAAATTTCAAAACCTGATGCTTTCTACAATATATTTGTGGAATGTTTGTGGATAAACACAGCTGCTAATTCATTTTTACTGCTGTGATCCATGCCCTCCTACCCACAGATTATTTATTTCAATGTGTTACATTGAGGGCTGATGCTGAAGAAGATTTAGAAGCACCTGTTAAAAGCATGTCAAATATGGCTCCAAGAATCTTGGCTGGAGAAGTCTAATTCATCCAAATTATGCCAGTTGTAAAGTTTCACCAGTTACATTGAATAATAAAATTGTAGAGTTGGAAGAAATCTGAAGGGTCATCCAGTCCAGCCCCTCGCCATGCAGGAATAGAATCCAACTCATCATTAGGAGGAACTTCCTGACAGTAAGGGCTATTAGACAGTGGAACACACTCCCTCGGAGAGTGGTGGAATCTCCCTCCTTGGAGGCCTTTAAACAGAGGCTTGATGGCCATCTGTAGGGGATGCTTTGATTGAGAGTTCCTGCATGGCAGGGGGTTGGACTGGATGGTCATTGTGGTCTCTTCCAACTCTATGATTCTATAAACATTTGTCTATATTTTGAGTAAAAAAGTAAGTTATAAACATGACTTTATTTTTTAAAGTAAGGTTTCATTTTTATTAATTTGAATCTTGTTGGAGAAAGTGTAGAAGTGAACTCTTCTTCATATCTGTTACAGAATAGCTAATTACTTAGCAGAGCATACTTTTAAATGTAAAAGGTTTTTTTTCTGGAAGAAGACTTTCCTAATTTGGGCATCCTCTTATTTTCACAGGGAATTGAAACCTGGAGAAGAAGTCACATGGAAATAATGCGTCAAATGAGAAATACTTCCATACAATTAAATTCACCTGTTTAAGAAGTGTATGATTGTGTCATCAAGTGAAACAAAAATCTTTAGTCAAACACCTTTCTCCAGACCCATCTCTATTAAATTCATGACTTTAGTAGAAGCTTGGGAAGCTGCTTTTAATAAGAAAAACATAACTTTCACTCCAGTTATGGATGAGGTCAGTATGTCATTACATTCTCAATCAAGGAATTACAGACCCAATCAAGAAGCCACAGCTCAAATCTGGAAGACCAGAACAGGGATAGTGATGAGAGGGTGACTTGGAGGTTTCTCATTCATAGGGTTACCATAAGTTGACGAGACAACAGTAACCAACAATAATCTGTGATGTTCAATATATTTTTGTAACCTACTAATTTCTCTGGCATTTGACATCCTTAGTCACAACACAGTATATAGCACCAGTATTTTCATTGCTACTCCAAAATTGACTGTAGCATTAAATTGATTTCACTTTATACTCACTAAGGCCTGGATAAAAGAAAGACACTTCAGCTCTAGTTTTGTCAGAGGCTTTTTATTTATTTATTTATAGTATTTATACCCCACTCTTCAGCCAAAAGGAGAGAGGCTTACATTTTTTAAAAATTAGTCATTTTCCTGCGCTCAGGCTTACAATCTAAAAAGACAAGACACAAAAGGAGAAGGGAATGGTAATGGGGAAGGGAGGAAAGTCCAGCAGATCTTCTCTTCCTCTGATGTCTGGACCACGGCAGATGGACTGGAGGGAGGGCCCTTCTTCTTTTTCAGGCAAGGCTTGGCCTGCCCATCTCTCCCTCTGGATGATGGCTTAATCCTGCTCAGATTCCTGTCTCTTGACCTTAGTTTCCCCCAGAATCTAGAATGTGCATGAACTATTGCAAGAGTAAGGAAACTACACTCTAAAAGCTTTTTTTTTTTTTGCAACACTGCATCCGTCTCTAAATTTGGGGGGCAAAAATCACCCCACTTGTTAAATTGCCATTCCTGAAGACCTCCAGGAGTGAAAATGGATAGCAATGCACCCACAGCAAAATATAAAATCTTAAAATTGGCCATAAAAACTAATTAACTTCTAGTTCCTATGTACATTTATTTTCTGCTGATTGGAACAGGACAGCCTGCCACAAGGTAAAAACTGACTTCTTCAGTTGTCTTCCCTGACCCACTGCATGGGATTATTCTAGAGGAAACAGTACCAAGACTGTTCTTTCCCCCTTTTTTAAAAAAAATCAAAACCTGTTATAAAAACAAGCATTAAAGTGTGAGTTCCAATCCTTCCTTAGCACATCATCTTGATTTATAGTTTTAAATGTTTCATTTTCACTAGCAGTGTACTGATAGTGTTAAATTTGTTATTCCTTTCCCTCTAGTGCTGGTGATGCCTTCAAGAAACCAAACTCTGGGGTTTCTGAAGGCCTGGCATTTGGTAGAAGGTGGTAAGGCAAAAGTGGCTGAAAACAAATATAAATACAATCACTCACAAGCAGAAAAGGTTAGAGGTTCCCTTCCACTTTTTTCATATTTCACAGGCATATATGAAACAGATACAACTTTGTCCCACTCATATACCTTGGTATTGATTGCCTGTTAAATTTCTGACCATCAATACAGGCCTTCAAGGAAAAAGAGTTGTCTAGATAATCTCCAGTAGCAGCTGAAGCACATTTTACTCCACTTTCAGAAATCCATTGTACAAAGCAAGAGATCCCATTCTGGCAGGACAGATAACAAACGGCATATTGGGTTGCAAACCTGTACAAGGCATCCTGCACTTTTCATTGATCCACTTTTCAGTGATATGATCTTTTGACCCTTTTGAGTTCTATCTGAAACCCATTCAAAGCCTGATTCCTTCTTTCAACCTTTATCACTTACACTTAGGTGCATTATGAATATTACAATATAAGCACAAATATAAGTATGCACATGATAAAAGCACCATGAATGACTTCTATATTCAGGCTGGAGAAAAATATGGCACTTTGAACCATGCTTCTATGACCATGTGCTTGGTTTGTATTTTTCTCAGCATCTTTTCATTCAGTCTGAGTACAGTGCATTGTGTTATTGTATGCTTATAATACAGTACAGGTATTCAGGGGAAGGCAATGGAAAACCTGAACCAATCTTGCCAAAAAAAAAAACCATGATAGGTTCACCATAAGTCAGAAATGACTTGAAAGTACACAACAATTCCATACTTAAATTTGTGCTTATATGTACACTAATATTAATAATGGCACCCAAGCATACTGATAAAGATAGAAGAATCCATAAGATTTTTCAGTGGCCAAAATGTATTTGCATGATTAAAAGAGAGAAAAAAAGAGGGCTCTGCAATTCAATGGTTTCCCCTTTCTGACAGTGCTCTGGTTCCCAACCTGTCAAGCAGAGGACACCTGTATCTCTTTACCAGCCATTATGCTTGTGTGACTTAATCTAAATAGTTTTGAATGGGATTGCACCAGAGAGATGGGAATGGGGATTGAGATCATTGCTTCCCCATAATAATTCTAGCCTTTCAGAGTGAGCCACTGAGAATTGTTCACACCTAGAACTCACATTTGCTGTGTCCATGTTCCCTTTTTGATTTTATCTGCTCCTTTTCTTTGGATGCCAAAAATATATTTTTAAACACTCACCTGAAATTTTTAGGTGACTACAATGGTAGGAATCCTGGGTACTGAAGGAGAAGTTCATTGGGGAAAGATTTCTTATTTGTAAGGCGAATACCCTTATTTTGCTCCCCAATTAGGATTGCCATACCCCGGCGCCCCCGTGACAACCACGCTTTTGGGGGGCCCCTCCCAGTCCCGGTCTGGTTTGGGCCCCCATCCGTGCCTTGTTCCCGGTTTGGGGGCCCGCTCCGGCCATTGCCGCTGCCGCTAATGTGGCTGCTGCGGCGCCAACCCACCTACTCCTCCAGCTCCGCCTTCCTCCTCCTCCTCGGCGGCAGAAGCGCCGCCACCACCACGCCTCCAGTGTGAGGGCTTGCGCGCCTTGGCGCGCGCCCCCTAGGCCTCAGCAGGGGCCAGTGGCAGTGCGCGTGCCTGCCCCGCTTCCCTCCACGCGCGCCAGCCATCATGAGGAGGAGGAGGGAGCCGGAGGAAGGTTTGCTGAAGGCCAGGGCAGAATTGGGCCCAGAGGAGGAAGGATGAGGAAAAAGCTGAGGCCATTAGGTCTGCCTTGGTATTTTGGGGTTTTTTAATTATATTTAAAAATATAAAATACTTATTTTATTTAATTTTTTTAATTTTTATTATTGCTTTTTATTTTTTATTTTACTAATTTTTATTATTGCTTGTTTTATTTTATTTTATTAATTTTTATTATTGCTTGTTTTTGTTTTATTTTATTAATTTTTATTATTGCTTGTTTTTGTTTTATTTTATTAATTTTTATTATTGCTTGTTTTTTATTTTATTACATTAATTTTTATTATCAAATATATACACCCCTGCCTTGTTTTTTATTTATTTTTTCATTATTTTTTATTATTAAATAAAGTGCATTTTCTGTGTATTTATGGCGCTTTGAACTAACAAGCCTGCCTTTCTTGGCCAGTTATCGTGATGATGATGATGGTGGTGGTGGTGGTGATGGTGATGGTGATATTGATATCAACAAGCCTCTTAGGCACGGCCAATGTAACTTGCTGTGATTTTTACAAACTCATGCGCAGTGAAGAAAAACCACATTCCCTTGCCCAAGTACACACTTCTGAGAAGTTCAGTTGAACCCGAGGGCAAGTACATTTCTGCCATCTGTCTAGGAATAATGCCAAAATGTCCTCCATTTTGATCATGCCTAAAAACATGCATTTACATTAACATTTTTTTAAAAAAACTCAATTTTTGCGCGTCCTCCATTTTTAGAAAAACGTGTCCTACATTTGAAAATGTTGCCCTACATTTGTCCTGGTTTGGAGGTCCTCACTTATGGCAACCCTATCCCCAATAGCTATGCCCTGTCTTACAGTGTTCTCTTAAATGCTATACAACAATTTTGATTTAGAGGAAACTATTTCCTCCCTTTTCTGTCCAGTGGGTCAATGAAAGTTTCTTTAATGCAGGGATGAGAAATCTTTGGTCTTGCAGTTTCTTTGACTAAATATCTTTTTATTGTGAGTTTTGAAACTATTTTATCTGTGAGCTCCATTGGGTCCCTTTCTGGGAGGAGGGCAATGTATAAATAAAATAAAATAAATATAACTTCTATCATTTTCTATAAACCAGGAGTTGTGTCCCTGCAAGCTGTTGCTGAGATGCAGTACAGCTGGCCCTCCACATTTGCGGCTTTGACTTTTGCAGATTTGATTATTTGCAGTTTTGATTAATATGTTATCTCTAGGAACCTAGGTCCTCCACCACAATTATGCCAGAGGTTGAGCATACAAATCTTAGGATTCCATAGGATGGAGCTACAGCACTTAAATGTGATGTGAAACTGCGTTATTTTTACTGTGTAGATGCACCTGAACTCAGACTAGCTCTATCCTAATTGACCTTCCAGTGAATAGCGAAAGCTGTACTGTTCTGTGCAGCCTTTGGTCCTTAAAAACAAGGTGCTTTTTCTGGTTGTATTAATGTGTTTTTAAACTGGATTTCAAATCGTTGCTTTGGTCTGATTTAAAAGAACATTTTATGGTTCTAAAGTACTTCAGTTAACAAAACAGATGTGTTCCTAGGCATTACTTTGTTAACAAACAATTTGGTACCTGAGGCAGAAATAACACGGAGAGAGTACGGTTAGGATCCTACAACCACAAAAAAGGAGTAGTTCAACACATTGCAGCAAATGTTATTCAGAACTAACCGTATGCACATGAAACAACCTGATCAGCTAAACTTTGCATAATAAGTAAGGGGAAATATCTTGCAAAACTACAAATCCCATGATTGCGTAGGATGAAGCTACAGCACTTAAAGTGGTGTCAAACTGCATACAGGACAGATGCACTTGGGTTGGCACACAGCCAACAGCACAATTGCCTTTCTAACACACACATGTGTTTCAGGACAGGCTCAACAGCCAATTATAATCTGGCCTCATTTGCTCAAAAAAGACCTTACTTTGAAGGCTAGGGAGTGACTTATGGGTGCATCTACACTGCAGAAAACATGTCACGGCTCCATCCTACAGATTCCCGAAATTTGTAGTTTGTTGAGGTAGCAGCACTCTTTGGTAGAGAGGGCTAAAGACCTTGTCAAACTACACGTCCCAGGATTCCATGGGATAGAAGTACAGCACTTTCAAAATGCATTGTTTCTACAGTGTAGATGCATTCCTACGTCAAAAGGGTCTCTGAGAAAGAGAACCTATCATACAGCAATTGTTCTGTCTTCTCTCTGGCTGCATCCGCACCTCAGAGATAATCTGGTTTGATACCACTTTGCCTGCCATGGGTCAGTAATATATGAATATAGAATTATATTAATATATAATATATAATATAGTATAATATAATAATACATAATGCAATATTAATATATTAATATCAGTATATTAACTGTAATATATTAATATGTATAATATTTATATTATATAAATTATAATATGTTATAATATATAATAATATAAAATACATTTATATTATATAAAATATAATATTAATATTAATACATCTTAACATTCACACAATAAAATGTAGCAGCAGACAACAAGTTAGAATAAACATTGGATAACGCTTGTGTTATTATCTACACTGCAGAATTAATGCAGCCTGAGTCTGACACCCCTTTAGGTTTCCTATTGAATTCTGGGACTTGCAGTTTTTGTGTGAGGCATTTAGCTTTCTCTCAGAGTGCCTGTGGCCCCAACAAACTACAATTCCCAGCATCCCATTGCATCGATTTTCCAGAGCAGGAACAGGAAATGACGGATCGGGACTGGGCCGATCTGTCCGGGCCGCTTCTTCTCTTCCGCGTGTGTCTGTTGTGCTCATAGATGGCTTGAACCCCCGCCCCTAAGAAGGAAAGCGCGCCTGGGGATTGGCTGTAGCTGACGAAAGGGGCGGGGCCTCGGCCTTTGATTGGCTGGAGCCTCCGTCATTTAGTGCTGCGGCTCCCAGGCAAACAAACATGGAGGCCATCTTCCATGAGAGGGTAAGCGAGCGCCTGCGAGGGGGGAAAGAAGCCTTTAGGAGGCCCCCGACACGGGAACCGGGTTCCCACGTTACGTTTGCGAGGAAACGGTGGCAGCTCTTGCTCTGAGGCGACTGGGAGCGGGCTTGGCCATAAAAGAACCCTTCCCTAGTAATGCTATCCTTTATTATTATTGGTTCGGCTGTGACTCTGGGGACCTGGGTTCGGATCCTGACACTCTTCCGCCACACTCTCTCAGCCTCAGAGGACAGCCCCCTCTGAGCCAATCTTGCAAAGAAAAGCTGCATGATCAGGTTTGCCCCAAGGTTTGTTGGGAAAGGACAACATTCACTAATAGAACGCAATCAAGGCACAGGGCGCTTTACAGAGAGAGAGTTACAGAACGAGACAGAGATCACTCTTCCAATCACACAGAATAGTAAAATACAATCAAAACACACACAACGCAGAATAATACAGAACAGGAGGAGAAGGGCGCTCCTTGTGGGCCTCCACCTTTTCAGACTCTTAGAGCTGCATTGTCACTGCGGAAATAACCCCTTTTGACAGCGCTTCAAGTGCCAGGGCTCCAGGCTCCAGCGTCCTGGGAATAGTAGGTTTTGGGGGCACCCCCCAGCGCCCCAACAAACTACCATTCCCAGAAGGCTGTACCCTGGAACCCTGGCACTTGAAGCGCAGTGAGGATGCAGCCTAAGTGAGTGTTTCCTCCTCTGGCTGATCTCTGGTTGGTTTTGGTTGTGGGTTAGTTGTGTTGTGTTGAGTTCCAAATCAGGAGGTGTGTAAGGGCAGCTGGTGGCAGCCTTGTTCTGTCAGACATTTCCTCACAGCCCTTTAGGAAGGGACATTTTGACATTTTGCTCTCTTTCTGCTTCCTTCCACTTTTCCTAGCATTATAGTTTTCTCCAGTGAGTCTGCCTTCTCACAGTGTGGCCAAAGTACAACAGTCTTGGTCTATAGACTTGTAGCACCTTTGAGTCTCAAAGATGCTACGTACTGATTCTGCAAACTAACATGGCTATATCTTTGGAGTCTAGTCTAGCCATCTCGGCTTGCAGCGATTTCTGGTTTGATCTGTTCTAGCACCCAATTTCCCAAACTACAAATCCCAGGATTTTGTAAGATGCAGCCATGATAAAGTGGAATCATAGAACTATAACTCTGTTGTGTAAAAGGACCTTCTGCTCTTGTGTGACTCTGACTCTGAGTTCTTTGATATATCATTTTTCTCCCATAGATGTGTCATAGAATCACAGAGTTGGAAGAGTCCCCCAAAGGCCATCCAGTCCAACTCCTCTGCCATGCAAGAACTCACAATCAAAGCATTCCCAACAAATGGCCATCCAGCCTCTGTTTAACAACCTTCAAAGAAGGAGACTCCATCACCCTCTGAGGGTGTCGAACATCTCTTACTGTCAGGAAGTTCCTCCTGATGTTTAGGTGGAATATCTTTTCCTGTAGCTTGAATCCAGTGCTCTGTGTCCTAGTCTCTGGCGCATCACAAAGCATGGACTCTCACTAGAAGCCAAAATGACCAGAGGCAGGCTATCATACTTTTGGGCTTATGATAAGATGACATGACTCATTAGAAAATATTATATTGCTCAGTAAAATGGAAAGTAATATACTGCATTACAGGTGACTTCAGCAAGTAAGCCATGACCCTGAATCTGCAAGACCTGAGCAGGCCTCATAGAGTCACCATAACTCAAAACCAACCAATTAATAACAACAACACTTGAGACTTGTTTAGTATGATCCACCATCTTAGGTTTGCAATATGACACAATAAGGAAGACATCTGCAGCTCTCTCATAAAGAGCAGTGTGGACCAGTGGAAGTCACTTAACAAAATCATTGAGCCAACAGCAGGCAGTTTCTCTTCTGTGGTTTGTTTTCTGCCAAGTAATGAAAGGCCTGATACAGACAGGCTAAAATAAAGCTGCTTCAAGTCACTTTGCAAGTATGCTGTTTAAATGATACATGCGTCCTAAGAGTCCAGAAGCCGCACCAAAGCCATGATACAGTCCTAAGGACTGGAGTGCAGCTTTCAGATTCTTAGGACGCATGCATCATTGAAACACCATACCTCCAAAGTGACCTGAAGCAACTTTATTTTGGTCTGTCTGTATAGGGCCGAAAGAAGCCAAGAATTCTTTCTCCAGTTTGTTGGGAGAAAATGGAAGCTGCCAGATGATGCCCTTGATGTCTGCTGGGATTTGGTTCCAGAACCCCTCGTAGATACCAAAATCAGTGGATGTTCAAGTCCCATTAAATACAGTGGATAGTAAAATAGTATTCCTTATATAAAATGGCAAAATCAAGGTTTCTTTATATTTTTTTGAATATTTTCAAACTGTGGATGCTTGAATCTGTGAATAAAAAATCCATGGCTACAGAGGGCCAACTGTAGTAAATTAATCAGAAACTAGAGCTACTTGGCTTGTTTTGTTGCCTCTGCTGCATGCAGAGACTTGGCTTGGCACATTATATGAATCCAGTAAGTGATTTGAGATATCAGCTGGTCTAAAATGCTAAGACCAGGCTATTGACCAGGGCTGGGGCTGGTTATTACATAATAGCAAAATATGGCAGGTCATTTCAAGATCCTTATCCTATATGACTGCCTGGGTTCTGGATTATTTGAGAGAAATTCTTTTCCAGTCCCATCTCCCTCAAGAGCCATGTGGTACTTAGTGGAGATGTAAGAGTGCTTTCCTAAGCCTGCTACAGTGGTGTCATCAACATGGTGCAAAGGATACGGAGCGCACTGGGTGACACCATGGGGATGGTCTCACCTGGATTTCCAAGGAGACTTCGATATTCTGGGTGACGGTGAGGCAAGCAGCAAGTGTTCAGGTGCCTGTATGCTGACCTCTATTGTCTTTGTCCTACCAGCTGTTCTTACTTGGGAGAAGGAGGATCCACCATTCCATCACTGTTCAATCTAGCCAGGCCAACCCCTGAGGTGGTACCTGGTGAGCAGTGGCCCTGGCAAGCCAAGAATGTCAGGGGAGAGGATGTTTTGGGGGGGGGGGGGGGCTTATCCAAGGTGCCTGGTGCATGAGCATTGGTGGTAGGGAGTGTTCGTGGTGTTGTGCCTGTGGGCTCCTCAATCCCACTTTCAAGCTGGCAAGGGGTGCGGCCATGGTAATGACACCATGAGCCACACTGAGTGACACCAGCCCTAATGATGAATGATAGTTGTTTGTTAAAAATTAATTTATCATTAATTCATTTCATTTTCAACTTTTCGATTTAAAATTATTTAAATTGTTAAATGCTAATTTCATTACTGTTACCTGTAGCAATTGGTGTTTCACGTTATTTTAATAGATTCTCTTACTTTTTATTAACTTGGTTAGGCTTAGCCCTTGTGAATATTTTTAATAACTTTAAATGACTTTTAGTTTCAGAATTTAAAGTGTAATGACTTGTATTATAAATTAATGCAACAAAATTAATTTTATGAATTAAACTGTCTTTCACACAGACATTCTTAATGAGGCAGGTGTTACACGATTAAGATGAGTTGCTGAGGAAAGGGCTCTTAACTGGGTGGATTCTCCTTTTCCTTTTATTGATGAGTGGTTTTGTATGTGCTTTCAATCTCTTTTATATTTTAATTGTATCTGCAATAGATGACTGAAATCATTAGCCAACTTCAGCATCATTCTGGGTGGCCTATTTTTTTATAAATTAATAAAATCAGAGATATAAAAGTGCTGAATTAATTAAGGAAGGCTCTTGTGAAGTATGTAAGCGTGCCTTTTTTATTCATTTCTCAGGCTCTGGGAAAACACAGTAGCAGTAGTATACCTGAAAAAGTAGAATTGCATTTCTATTTTAAAGACATCTCATTTGCGCAAAGAGTCATGACAAGACGTCATATTGCTTACAGTAATGTTTTGTCTTTGTCTTTGTGTTTTGTTATTTATTTACATTTAATAGCAAGAAGGGTCCCTGTGTGCCCAGCACTGTTTGAATAATTTGCTGCAAGGAGAGTATTTCAGTCCTGTAGAACTGTCCTCTATTGCACAACAGCTGGATGAAGAAGAGAGAATAAGGATGGCAGAAGGAGGACTTTCTAGTGAAGAATATAGGACATTTTTACAGGTACACATTCTTTAGACAGCCTGGCTTATCCTGCAATCTTGTGTTATGCAAATTTACTACAAGTATGCTCTGGTTAGGATAAATTCATTGCAGAATTGGAATTGTATACTTATCTGTGATAATGGATTCTGTTTAACATTTTTAACACAAAGTACTGTTCCAGAGAAACTGGAATAAAAAGGGTTTCTTTTTCCTGCTTTTGAGTCGGTGCCCACAGATAAGGTGATACTGGGGAGTCGGGAGCTGTAGATTCAAGCTGATAATTATTGGGCATGGTAGCTTCAGTTGTGCTCTCAGATTTGCCTTAGACCAATTATTTATGTGCACGCGCACACACACACGCGCACACACACCACCACCAATACGCTTTCTGTAAATGTCAAGCCTGGATACATCCTTTAGTGGAAGATGCTCCATCAAAAGATCCAGGACAAATGGATGTCCATCCCCTATCTTTCCCTATGAATCCACAAAAATACTTTCCCCTCCCTCTCCAGTCTGCCTTTACGTTGCCTGAAGTTAGGCTCTACAGACTTTGAGAAACATATGTGAAAATGAGTACAATTTTAAGAAAAAAAGAGCTAAGATTAATCCATGGTCACCTGTTTTATGTACGTACAGTCCTAGAATGGTTTGTAATAGAGTGTGTGTTCTGGAGTGCGAAAGTGTTAAGGGCATTAATCTTACACTGTTTTTTTATTTCTCAAGCTGTATGAGCAATATGGATTAATTACATTTCTTTTCCCTTCTTCGTTCAATAGCAGCCTTCTGGAAATATGGATGACAGTGGCTTCTTCTCGATTCAAGTAAGCATTCTTCTGTGGTCTCATTCTTTTGAAAAGATTCATTAAGATTTCAGTAAAAGCATTGTCCACATTTTAGAGCAGTTTAGGAAATATTTGGACATTTGGATATTTCAAAATGTGTTTGCATTACAAATGTATAGTTCAGAAATTAATGCTCTCTCTATATATATATATCACTGTATTGGATCCTAGTGGTTGCAGTCTTGAAGCTATATTCCAAAGATTTTCAACGGCATTAAGGCAGCCTGATAGTGTGTAATGGCTGAGATGGGAATCTATATATTGCTGGACTGCAGGTCCTAGGAGCCTTAATCAGTATAGGCAATGGTGAGGCATGTTGGGAGCTGTAGTCCAGTAACATCTGGAAGGCTGCAGGATTCCCATACCAGCATAGAGGATTGTTTGAAATCAGGTTCTTCTACATACTTAGGGAGGACTTTGAAAGTGTTAAAACCATTAATACAGTGAACAGTCCTTTAAATGCTCAAAATATGGAGCTGTACAACTCTAGGTTTTATTGAAGGGAGGCATGTAAAAGAATTCCATTCAGTTGAGTCCCTGGTATGTAGACCAGCCCATGGGGTAAAGCCTTTTGTTTAATGAAAGTTGCTAAAAAAAATGGAAAAGCTCACTTTATAGAGCATGCATGTAAAGTGTTGCTATTTATGTAGTGTTCTTGAATCAAGTGTGTAAAATGTGGTTGACATAAGTTTTGACCTAGTGTTGTGCTAGCAGATGTCTTCTAGTTCAACGAAATATTCTTTCCCTCCCTCCAGCCCTCTGCACCACAAGAAAGCCACCCACAGAGGGTTTCCTATCCTTCCAGAGCAGGTTTTACAGTGGACAGGGGGCTGCAGAAGTGAGAGGATATTGCAGGTCAGCAGCAAAACCACCCTATGGGATTATAACCATTTATAGAAATGAAGAAAGCATTTTATTTATCTTGTCCTTATAGCTCTTTTGTAGGAATGTCAGAGTGAAAGGTGGGCTATGCTTTTAGTAAATCATCAGGATTCAAAACCCCAGTGTGTGTGTGTGTTTGTGTGTGTGTGTGTGTGTGTTCCCCACACTCCTATTCTGTATAGTTTTGCTGCAAGAAACACTAGTGTGCAAATAGCAAAACAAATTTGTGGTATAGTGTAGAGTTACCCTGTATTTCTAAAACAGATAGAAATTACTGAAACAAGAAGACTTTCTCTTGTGGTTCTATTTTGTTATGAATTACTACATCACTCTTCTCTGCAGTGTGTCTAAGGTTAAGGAGAATTTTCTTTTTAATTTCCCAGATGTGTGAAGAAATTTGATAGTAACCATGTATGCCAAACTAAAAATTTAAGATTAAACATATGTAACATTTTCCAAAAATGTACAAAGAATGTGTATACATTTAGGATTTTGCCAGGGCAAATAAAACAGTTTCAAACTGGATTATTTCTGCTATGTGTTTTGAACCTCTAAAGAGCTTCCCAATATATAATTCAGGCATGTAGCATAATTTGATGCTTTAAATGGAGAATAAAGTGATAGCTATACAGCCACTTATAATACCAGTTCTGGAGTTGTGTGCTTTCTGAGACTCTCTTGGTTAAATTGTGTACTCGTGTTTTATATGTGGTCTGCTGAATGTAGATTCATGAAGGTTGATTTTGAATTTTCTCACCCCAGTGGTTTCCTTTAAATGAAACTTAGAAATTTTTCCCGTCCCAGCTTTGTGAAAACAATATATTTGTTTTAATAGTGGCTAAAATGGTTGCATTGCTTTAAATTTATAACTAACTGGTTTGTTTCATGAAAAGTGCTGTTTTTTGACAGGTTATAAGCAATGCCTTGAAAGTTTGGGGTTTAGAACTAATCCTCTTCAACAGCCCAGAGTATCAGAGGCTCGGAATCGACCCTATGTAAGACTTTCTATTTAGCTCCCTTTTTCCATTATACAGAAAGTTCAAATAATGCCAGAAAAAGAAACCCTCAGAGAGTTCCTTTTGAGAATTACTATCTGCAGTTTTGGCTTTATCCCCCCAGCTTACTCTTTTTCATATTTTTGAGGTGTTACATGTCCATTTGTCCTCTGAGCCTTCATGACATCTCAGTATCTGTGGCATCACAGAATGCTGACTTTGAATGGTATGTGGCATCATATCTGCTTTATGACATCACTGTGTTTGTCTCTATTTATAAAATATATTACACATTAAATATATTTCCAAAATAATATTGTTAGACTACTTTGAACCACCAAAGCAGATCAGATGATCAGATAATCAAAATTTCAGTTCTATTTCCTAAAATGTTTTTAAAATACAAAATTGTACCACTAATGAGAGCAAAAACCCTCAAATATAAGCTCTAATATTTAATTGTATTTTTCTTCTTTCAGAAATGAAAGATCTTTTATTTGTAACTATAAAGAACACTGGTTTACAGTTCGAAAATTAGGAAAACAGGTGATGTTCTCTCTTTTTTACTTGTTTAAAAATTGATTCAAACATGTATGTAAAAATATTCCTTTTGGGAACTGATGCTAGTTTGAATAATTAGGATTGTAGCTAAACATGCTTCATAGTGTATAATATTATGAAACAGCCATGTGGTTTGGTATAAATTAAGAGCAATTTGACAATGGAATGATTGCCTCAGAAGGTGGTGGACTCAACTTCTTTGGTGGTCTTTAAACAGAGATTTAAAAAAACTAAAATCATTTAGTTGGTCATTTCTGTATAGCAGGGGACTGAAATTTATGGCACTTAACATTTCACCTCTATGAAGTTATGATTTTATGACAAAGCACATAGAATCACAGAGTTGGAAGAGATCGCAAGGACCATCCAGTCCAACTCCCTGCCATGCAGGAAATCTCAATCAAAGCACCCCTGACAGATGGCTATCCAACCTCTGTTTAAAGACCTCTAAGGAAGGAGACTCCACTACTCTGTCGAACAGCCCTTATTGTCAGGAAGTTCCTCCTAATGTTGAGGTGCTTTTTCTGCCGCTTGCATCCATTGTTCCGGGTCTTAGTCTCTGGAGCAGCAGAAAACAAGCTAGTTCCCTCCTCAATGTGACATCCTTTCAAATATTTAAACAGGGCTATCATATCACCTCTTAACCTTCTCTTCTCCAGGCTTAACATCCCCAGCTCCCTAAGTCATTCCTCATAGGGCATGGTTTCCAGACCCTTCACCATTTTAGTCGCCCTCCTTTGGACACACTCCAGTTTCTCAATATCCTTTTTAAATTGTGGTGCCCAGAACTGGACACAATATTCCAGGTGGGGCCTGACCATCATATTAGATTCATAGTGTTCAATTTTTTGGAACTTCTTAAACATTAAGAAGAATTTCCGGACAGGGACAAACTGTTCAACAGCGGAATGGACTATCTCAGAATGTGATGGATTCTCCTTCATTTGGAGGTCTTTAAACAGAAGTTGAATGGTCATCTTTCATGCTTTAGTTGTGTATTTGTGCATGGAAGGGGATTGAACTAGATGGCCCTTGCAGTCCTTCCAACTGTATGATTCTATGGAAGATGCTGAGTAGTGAGAAGCATGTACTCATGGGCTTAGTGTGGCAACCATGAATGGATATTCCAATAGAATTTTAGCCTTTGCACCAAAGTCCCAATTTTTTTTTCTACAATATGGTGATGTAATGTCCAGCCCACACATAATGGGAAGACTAGAGAAATACCTGCTGTTGTTGTTTTTTTTTAAAGGACTGTAGGGCATACAAAGAACTGAAGTTATAGATAATACTGAAATAAAAGCAAATGTTAAATATTTTTGCACCCTTGGACTTGGGATACCATTGAGTCTCTTTGCTACTTTAGAAGACAAGAAAACATTAAACTAAGAAAGATGTCATGGTGGATGAATTTTGCTAATCATCATTCCTATCCAAAACTATATACAGTGCTCCCTCGGGTTACGAATTTAATTCGTTCCGCCGCTCCGTTCGTAACCCGAGTAATTTCGCAACCCGAAAAGGGCTTTCCGTTAGCGCTGGAAAGCCGCGCGTTTGAATTTCGCGCCGAAAAAAAATTCGTAACCCGAAAAAAACATCGTAACCCGGAACAGTTTTTTCCAATCTAATTTTTTCGTAACCCGGAAATTTCGTAACGCGGTCAATTCGTATCCCGGGGTACCACTGTAGATAAATGCCTGTGATACTTTGTTTCACAAAGCAATTACAATCATAATAGTTTTTTTTCCTCTTGCACTTTGCAAGGTATAAATTAATGCAGCTTGCATGCTCAGGTAATAGGGTATAGTATTTCTGTACTGGAAAGTTAAGATATTTGGAACATATTGAACAAACTGCTTATATATTCATAACTTCATCTGGATTAAGAAAAAAAAAACTTTTCCATAGTAACTAAGTGTCCAGAGCAACTCACACCACTCAGAAATCATATACAGTTCTGGTGATAAGTCAGCACAAGTATAATAAGATACAGGTCCTGACATTTGATTTTGCCAAAAAATTATATGTACATTGAAAGTAAAATGGAGGGAAATGTAGAGAATGTAAAGGAACAGAGATCAGGTTGACATTACCAGAAAGCAATGTTGGTAATACTAAAAACTAGTATGTCTGCAGTGGTTCTTAGTAGGATCTCGCCATCATTGTTCCAGTTTCCTGAGGCCTACCTAATTTAGCAGATGGATCTTACTATAAAGCACAAACCTTCTCTTCAATGCGGTCACAGCTTGAAAACCAACACTCTAAATGCAATAGGGACTATGCATAATGTGCTGAACAGCAGACTAGAAGCTCTGACCACCTGAGGAACAACTTGGAGGCAAAATATCAAGATATATTCAGGTAGTTAATATTCAGATTCCTTATTGGGACAGGTGGCAGCCCTTCTGTTCAGATTTTTAATAAAGTACCACACAGTAAGAAACAATTCATTTGTGCTTTAAAGTAATATAGTCATCAGTTGATCAGAAAACAAGTACTGTAGATCTTTACCATGGACAAAAATAGACTGATTAAATCACATGTTAACCACCTTTATTTGATATCTATTTTTAAAATTACAGTGGTTCAACTTGAACTCTCTCTTGACGGGTCCAGAACTAATATCTGATACTTATCTTGCACTTTTCCTGGCCCAGTTACAACAAGAAGGTAATTCTGACTTTCAGATACCAGACTATTTTACAATAACTCTTGTCTGTCTTAATATTTGAACAAAACAGTGAAATCATTAAATGTTACCATTATAAAGAAGGAAAGACAGAATTGTACAGTGCTGGCAGCAGGTTATTGCGCTTTTGTGTCTTTGTTACATTTATTGATATTGGACTATGCACTTTTATTTTCTTTAGGTTATTCAATATTTGTTGTAAAAGGTGACTTACCAGATTGTGAGGCTGATCAGTTATTGCAGATGATTCGGGTGCAGCAAATTCAGCGACCAAAACTGATTGGGGAAGAGACTTTGCAATCAAAAGATCAGAGGTAAGGTAAATAAAAACTAACATTATAATAAGTGCTGAGTTTTGATTGTGAGTACTTCCAAATCCTAAATGCAAGCATAGATGTAATCTGGGAGATAACACCGGCAGTTTGCAAAGGGTAATGAAGGTCACCTTTCTCTCTCTGCACTTTTATCTGTTTTTGTTTTGTCTGTACATCTGTTTTATGTAGGATAGAGATGTGCTCTTCAGCTTCCCTATATCCAACTCTATGCAATAGTCAAGAATATGTTTGCCTTTATGATAACTGTATATGAATAATAACAATTAAACAAAATTTGAAATCATATGCTTTCAGATATGTCTGTTCAGTGTCTTAAGAGAAGAAAAGGAAGATTTTTTTTCTTATGACCTTCATTAGGTGATCTTCATTACCTACTAGTTTATAGTAATACACATGAATGAAGTTCTAACAAGGATTCCAAGTGAAGTGAAGCATCATAACCCACCCATAACCCTACTGACTGTTCTGAAGGTCATCTGCTTTCTTCCTGTTACATTTTTTTCAGTCATCCCAACTAATTTTTGCATGATATCATCATGGTATTTTGATTACTACCTACCTGTTCAGCAGTGATGCTTTGCTCATGCTGGTTACTGTATTACTATAAACTGCATCTGTTGTTATTTGTAAGATAATAAATATGGTGGAAGATTCCTAACACAGTGTATCAAAGTGAAGAACAGTTTAGTAGTTATTGGCAGAATTGTCTTAATTGGGGAACAGAGCTTCTCACTTTTTCATAATTCTTGAGATGAAAAGATATCCTTTCATTTGTCTAGGTAGAGATTGAAAAGGAACTGACTTTGATGATTCTTAGCATTTTCTTTTGTGAGGCATTATTAGCTGTCTCATACTATATTGTGTTCTTATTTGTCCTATAAGATGGTTTTGATAATCTTATTTGAATTTTTTAAAATTATTATTACAGTATTTTTAAAAGAGACTTTGGCCCGTTACAGATGGGCACCCTAGCATGTGCTCGGCACGTACTAAGGTTAGAAAGGGGCATCCTTTCCGGATGCCCCTAATCCTAGTACGCGCCGAGCGCGTACAAAATGGCAGCACCCATTCTACACAGGTGCTGCCATTTTGACATCGCGGACGCATGGCGTCCGCATGTCGTGTGGTGGAAATGATGCCGCGAGTGTGCCATTGGCGACTTGCAGTGCCATTTCCGCACTGCAAGAAGAAGCTGCATTTTGCAGCTTCTTTTTTGTTGTGTGGAGGAGTCGCACGGTTTGGCCGCTGGGGCTCCACCGCGCAGCAAATGACGGCGCCGGCAGACCACCCTTTTTGGGCAGTCTGTAAAGCGCCTCTTTAAAGGTTTTCTCTAAGGGGAAATAATGTTATAGAATGTTTTAAATACTTAACAGTAGAATCAAAATATTTATCTTTGCCTTTATAATTTTTCCAGGGTACAAAAACCAGACGTAGAACAAGCACTAGATGTTAACCAACCCTTTGATGGTACACCCATGTTAGATGAAGATGAAGAAAATTTGCAAAAAGCACTTGCTCTCAGCAGGCATGACATTGATATGGAGGATGAAGAAGCTGATCTCCGTAGAGCCATTCAACTTAGTATGCAAGGTAAAAAAGGTCTTTAATTGAAAATATGCTTTTCATATTTTATCAAATAAGATTGCAGGACAATGTCCAAAATACGAAACTTACAGTATAATAGAATAAAAAAGGGCAGCAGCAGAATAATGGATTTTCCTCATTCCAGGATAAACAAATAACCTAAAGGCATCAGATCCCATCTGATTTTGGAAATAAAGCAGGGTCAGCCCTGGTTAATAGGAGACCACCAGCAAATACCAGGTGCTGTAGGCTATAGTTCAGAGGAAGGAATTGGCAAAAGTACCTCTGAGTGTTCCTTGCCCAAGGAAACCCTATGAAATTCATGGGGTCTCCATAAGTCAACAAGAAACTTGCAGGTGCACATGTGAACATACACATACCTAATTGAAAAGCTTCTAATATGGTTACCAGCTATACCTCCTTAGAATGATAGTTCAAAGCTATAGAAGTCAGGTTTGGAAAATAAAAATGTCATCCCTATGTATTACATAACACTACAGAGCATTTAACCAAAGCTTGAGTGCCAGCACTGAAAAACTCCTTTTTCATTACATATTGCACTACTGTCAACAACAAGAGACACTTGAAGTAAAACCTTGATAGTAGATAACAGGCAGGCAGTTGTGGGAAATTTTCTATATTTTTATCTCCTGGACTGTTCTAGGGCCGGAAGAGGTGTTCCTCCAAAACAGGAAGTGATGGGAATCACTTCCACTTTGGGGAGAGGGAAACTGGCCCTAACACAGTCTATGAAGGCCAAAAACATTGCAAAATTGTGCCTGAGACCCCAGCTAACAGAGTATATCTCGATTTAAAAAAAAATCATTTAAAAAAAAATAAAACTAAAATGTTTAGTACAGTGGCTGCAGTATCCCCGCCTTTATTTTATATACTAGCACTTAGAGTTGGACATGAAAGCAAAATAGCAAGCAGTACAGTTCTTATTAGATGAGAAGGATTAGAGTTGAGATGACTTTATACTAATATGAAGTTGCAGAGTCATTGTGGTCCCCTCATATATTGCACATTTCAGTATTTCAAATTGGAAGTTACTTTCAGCTCATAGATAACTGTTGGTACATTTTTAAAATGTTTATATGTAATTTGTGTGCAATGTAGACCAGGGTCCACAGTCCACAATCAGTTTCCAAATTCCACTTTTGTGGCCCGCTGGGTCCCCATTTTTGGCATGTTTTTGTGACAGTTTTCCTCCTGAAAATTGCCCAAAACTACACACAAATGCAGGGGCTTAGGTTTCCCCCAGCTCCCTTTCATTTCCATGCTTGGAAGTAAAGTGCTATCACTTAAGTCCTGTCATTGTGGCTGGGCCTGAATTGCTGCAGAATTGCCCCCCATTCCCACCCCATTGCCTACCTCTGGTGTAGATTCACAGATCTTCTTAGTTGATTAATTTTTCAGATGGTTAATTTAAATATGTATTATGCTCCCAAAAAACCTACAGTTCTTGAAAATGATCCTTCTGATTTGGTAAGCTCCAGGCAGAGGTACTGTCATCCATTGGACCTTTTTTTCTCTCCAGGGCTACTTCAATAATATGTTTTATCTGATTTTTTTTAATAGCTTTTGCAGCTCTTTAACAGTTTTGCTATTCACATTTTATGAGAAACAGGGAACATAACTAATATTGATATTTTAATAAAAACATAGTAAATAAATATCATCTCTCATTGAAACTATTCTGTCTCAATAATGGTGCATGTGTGTTAATTTCAGGAGGCCCTCGAACTGACTTTCCAGAGTCTTGCACACAGAACGTTCCACACTCCTCTGGAACAAACCCTTCTGAATCTCTTACATCAGAAGAACTGAGACAAAGAAGACAGGCCTATTTTGAAAAGTAATGTAGACTCTAAAGTGGGATTTTGTGGGTTGATATTCCCAGAAGCCTTTTATTAACTAAAACCAGAAACTTGCATCTTTAATTCCTGCACTTTAGCCTTATAATCCTTGAATAAATATCAGTCAATTATCCTAGACTAATTTTCACAGTTCAGTGTTTGAGGTTTTCCATCAGATGACTCCTCAGTTGTGTAGGTATCTTGATTCTTTTGGTTTTGTGTTGTAGCTCATGAGTAGGCCATCATATTGGCCATAGACAGCAGTACTTCCACAGTTTCTCATATCGCATTCTACATAACTTAACTCATTTTCCAGTTATCTATTTTGTAATGCAAAAGGATATAGAGATGGTAGATTCTTATCACATATGCTTTTTTGTGTAAAGTCATAAATTACAAGCTCAGACACAATGGATCAAAGGTCTTCTCTTTAGCTACTTTTGTTTGCTGTTCATTCCTGACAAATGTCATACCCTTTTATTCAAGTGAATTGTAACATAATTCATATTCACTTGGGAATGCCAAATGCTTGTTAACATAATTCTATTTATTGCTCACATGAAGCCTCTACTGCACAAGCATACTGGTGTCTCTTCACTCATCTGGATAGTTATACTATTGTAATTTCTTCTAGAATATAAAATAAGGTTCTCGAATTAAATATGCTTAAGACTGCCAATTGGATTTAGGGCTTAATTTTAAAAAGGATATAACTACCTATTAAATAACATTTGGTACAAAATTGAACAGGAAGAAATAAACATAAGACCCAGAAGAATGATAAGAAGTGATGGAAGCAGTAGACTTTTCTTTATATAATCAAAATTAAATCTATCTATTTTGATTCCTTTTCTAAAACGATTATTGATTCTTTTAGACAGCAACAGTTACATCAGCAAGTTCAGAATCCAGAACTTCATGACGCACCAGTTACAAGTCCAAATGCACTAGTTACAGATCCAGGTACTATTCAGTGCTTAGCATTCCCTTGCATAATATGTTGCAATACTTAAAATAGCCTGCTTTTCCACTCATGGTTTTTGAAAGAATTGTTCTCTTCTTCTGATAATAAAACACTCAACTCGGAACTTTTCAAGGTAGGTAGTTGCAGTGGCATTAAAAAATTTTAAAAAGTGATGGAGGTCTTTAGTGTACCCATTTATAGAATTGTTTCTCACCTTCATATAATTCAAAAGAAAATGTACAATGGTCTTTGTTTCTACAACTTCTTTTTAGCATCACGCACCATTGCCAGTGGTTACTGACCACTAGAATCAATACCTGCAAACATCTAGAGGAGACAGGGTTTGGGGATTTCTAAAGGAATACCACCTTATTTTCTGATCAGCAGCTTCTCATCATATATATACACACACACACACACACACACACACACACACACACACACACACACCAGTGCAGTGATGTTTATGACAGTAAAAGTCAATGGGGGCTCACTTGCTCCCCAATCTATTTTGGAAAGTGTGCCCAACACCTTGTACTGTGCCTGGAAACTAATAGGCAGCCAGTGGAGGGATTTCAAGATAGATGTAATATGGTCACCCATTGTCTTTCCATTGACCAACCTGGCTGCCATGTTTTCTACTAATTGAAGTTTCCGGACGAGGTACAAGGGTAGCCCTATGCATTACAGGAATCGAGTCATGAAGTTACCAGCGCATGTACTACAGTTTCTAGGTCCCTTACTTCCAGGAAAGGGCACAGCTGGCATATCAGCCGAAGCTGATAGCAGGCACTCCTGACCGTCGCATTCACCTGATTAGTCATGTGAAGCAACGGATCTAGAAGCACCCCCAGACTGTGAACACAGTCCTTTGAGGAGAGTGTGACCCCATCTAGGACTTGAGGTTTGGTGGCCCCTACTGTAAGTACCTCCATTTGGTCTGGATTCAACTTGAGTTTGTTTTTCCTCGTCCAGTCCATTACCACTTCAAGACACTGGCGGGTTACAGACCGCCAAAAAGTGGCGGTCTGCTGCCGCCGCTGGTTGCTGCATCCGGGAACCGCAGCAGCCAAACGGCGCGGTTCCCGGAAGCAGCAAAGAAGGAACGCAAAAATCGCGCTCCTTCCTGGGCCCCGGATGTGACGCCGCGAGGCGCTTGTCGCACACTCGCGGCGTCATATCCAGGGCGCAATGTACGGACGCAGAGCGTCCACTACCTCAAGATTTTTTTTTATTTATATATCGCTATTCCAAAGATCATAGCGGTGAACAGCAAGTGAGCTAATTAGCACATAAGATAATTACATGTGGAACGGCCACTACCATTTCATACGGACTCAGTCCGTGCTAGGGTTAGGGGCGTCTGGAAGAGACGCCCCTTTCTAACCCTAGCACGGACTGAGTCCGTCCTAGGGTGCCCATCTGTAACGGGCCACTGATTGACAGGATAAATACCATCTGTCGCCTGAGCTGCTAACCGGGACATGGAGAAATAAATTTGGGTGTCATCGGTGTATTGATAACACTGCGCCCCATGTCTACGGATGATTTCTCCCAGTGGCTTCATATATATATTAAATAGCATCTGGGACAGAATGGTGCCTTGAGGGACGCCACATTTAAGCTCTGCCATTGGTCATGATGGTAGAGATAATAAACATTGTCTGGCACATCTAGCCAATACCAGTTTGAGAAAGACTATTTCTAATACATGTTCAGTAGCCCTTACCTGAAATGCTAGTAACTAGAATTGTTTCGTATTTCTTTTTTATTATCATTTTGGCATACTTATATTTGTATATACATAATACACAATACAGGTAGCCTAGTGTGTACTGCATTTGTAAGGCTAGAGAGAGACGTGGGCAATAGCATTTACATTTCTAAACCACTTAATGGTGAACCCAGCACTCCCTAAGCAGTTTGCAATCTGTAATCTAATTGCCCCCAACAAACTGAGTACTCATTTTACTGATTTACAATGGGATGGAAGGCTGAGTCAACCTTGGAGACCTGGGATCGAACTCACAACATTGTGGCTGCAGTACCAGCAATACTGGCATTTAACCACTGTGCCACCAGGGCTCCTCATGAAAGACATGAGACTGGAAGTACATGGCTGGAGAGAGACTGAGGATTTTTGAAATGGTGGGAATCTAAGCATAGTGCTTGGACTGAATCCACGCTTCCCACCCTTTCACAAATCCTTACGTTTCTTTCCAACCTCATGCCTTGTTCATTTGCTACTTGTATTATGTATGAGATGTGAGTCTGCATAGAGTCTGGGAATGAATGAGGAGGAGTACTGCAGTAGTCGCCTTGAAGGCAGAAGTGGGCAACTGGTGGCAAAAAGTTCAAGATTTTGAGTTTTTTTTGTTCTCCGAATTAACCTGAAGCAATAGTTCAAGCCCTGTAATCATCTGCATGATGAAAAATAAAATTACTTTTATTGGGCAGGGGTATAATACATTCAATAATATATCAAGAAAGAGAGATGTCACAAACATTGGCTAGTTAAAATAGTTATTCTTGCTTCCATATACTGTAGTTTACTTTTTTGACTGACAGGTTAAGCTTGAGTTCCCTAGTACAGTGGTACCCCGGGTTACGAAAATAATCCGTTCCGCGGCGCCCTTCGTAACCCGAAATCTTTCGCAACCCGAAAAAGCCATAGGCGCTAGCGCTGGAAGCCGCGATTTCGTGCGAAAAAGCGCCGAAAAGCACCAAAATTTTTTTTCGTAAGCCGGAAAAAAAAAACATAACCTGGAACAGTTTTTTCCTATTGAATTTTTTCGTATCCCGGAAATTTCGTAACGCGGTGCTTTCGTATCCCGGGGTACCACTGTACTGTATATTCTTCTGAATTGAAGTTATGGCCTTCAAAGCCCAAATGATCACAGTAGGAAGAGGGAAGGGAAGTGGCTGGGGAGTAGAGCTTAACCACAGTGTTCTTTCTTCATAAGGCATTATTTATGACTCACTGAATGTCTGAATTGAGCAGTTTTCTTACGATATTCTAAAATCTAATGCATTTTTCTTGTTTCCTGCCAGGAGGTGATATGAGTGAAGATGATATGCTTCAAGCAGCCATGAATATGTCCTTGGAAACTGTTAGAAATAGCATGAATGCTGAAGAAAAGAAATGACAAAAAATGCCTATTTTTATTATCTTGAACACTAAATCCTGTATTACCAGTAATCTAGTGCAGGTGGTATGAAAGTAGGGTTCATTTCACTGATGTACCAAAGCAGGATACAGTCCTGAAATCCTTGGGATTCATGATCAGAAATAAAAGACAGCCTTCATGTAACACAAATAAGATATTACCAGTTAAAGGTTTTAGCTTTGACCATATGACTAGTTCTAATAAAATTGGTAGGGATTCCTCATCTCAGTAAAGAGGTACCCCTGTGTCTTTAAATCTAATCCAGTATTTTTCCACCCTGTAAACATTCACAATATCTTTACAATATTGGCAAATAATTGCAAAGTACCACAGCCTCACTTAGTTATGATGCTATGCTCTTATGAATTTCTTTTTCTCAGAGCAATATTATCTATGCACAGTTACAGAAGTTGTGTGCTGTCAAGTCATTTCTGACTTATGACAGTCCTAAGGTGAACCCATCACAGGGTTTTCTTGGCAAGATTTGTTCAAAGGGGGTTACCTTTCTCTGAGGTTGAGAGAGTGACTTGCCCAGGGTCACCCAGGCTGCATCCACATTGCAGCAATAATATGGTTTGATACAACTTTAACTGCCATGGTTCAGTGTTATGGAATGCTGGAAATTGTAGTTTGTTGTGGCAACAGAGCGGAGCAAAACAAACTACAATTCTGATAATTCCATAACATTAAGCCATGGCAGTTAAAGTGGTGTCAAACTGGATTATTACTACAGTGTGGATGCAGCTCCAGCGGGTTTCCACGGCTGACTGGGGATTTGAACCCTGGTCTCCAGAGTTGTCCAATGCTGAAACCGCTACACCATTCTGACTCCTAAATAATCATGAGGCTCATGTGTTAGGATTGTATTAGCCAAGGTTTGACATCTGAAACTTTTTAGACTTGCATATATGTTTACTGGCATTCTAACCTCTTCTGTATTCTGAATAACGTAGACTGAATAAATTTGCCATTCATTCCTGAAAGGTATTTCAGTTACACTGTAAATAA
The DNA here is from genome assembly GCF_019175285.1 of Sceloporus undulatus. Classification (NCBI taxonomy): domain Eukaryota; kingdom Metazoa; phylum Chordata; class Lepidosauria; order Squamata; family Phrynosomatidae; genus Sceloporus; species Sceloporus undulatus. The sequence goes on along the minus strand of NC_056522.1, from coordinate 352,409,099 downwards.
ACAGAATATTGACTAGCATTTTTTGTTCTTTCCAATATGAAAGCATTTCATGGGTGAGATGATTTAAAATTCTTTTATCAGTATGTGCAAAAACAGCGAAAACTCTTGTGAAATTCAGTCAATTAAGCCACATTTTGAGTTCTAAATCTTGCAAGCCATCATGGATCACACTTAAAATTGAACTATTAAGATAATGCTAGAGCTTTCTTCCTTTCTTTTAAGAAGGGAGGAAAGAGTTTTGTTTATATTCTTATGCTAAATTTTGAGCAGTCTTTACCATGATGCTCTGTCCTAGCACAAACACACAAGCATATGAGTGCTAGCTGGATAATGGAATTTGGAAGTGCTGGGCTATTGTTAAACAATCATCCTTTTCTATTTGGAAATTAATTCTTCATTTTACAGTTTCTCTTATTGTTTTATTTCTGTAATCATTAAAGTGACTGGTTGAACATACATAGCTGCCTTATACTGTACTGAGTACAGTCTACTCTGATTGGCAGCATGTCTCCAATATCTCAAGTATAGTAGTGATCTTTTCTGATCTTGAGTTGCTTTTGACTGGAGATGTCTGGGATTAAACCTAGGATGTTCTGCATGCAAAGCATGTAGTCAGCAACTGAGTTATAGTCCTAGAATTCCAGGCTGTCCAGAATTGAGGGAAGAGAAGGAAACGTTTTGATGCCATGACTTCAGTGCCACATTATGAATGTGCATACCAGATACGTGAAATGAACCCTGCATGGATGCTTATGTGTTAAGAATGAATATACATAAAGGAATGTTTGAGTGGGTGTGTATTCTATTGGAAGTTAATGAATGTCTTCTGCTTGTAAGAATTTTGCAGCTTTTCATGAATGGCCTTCGTTCATGCACCTTACAGTTTTTTCTGTCATTGTTTCCGTTACTGAGGAAAAATAGGGAGCAAATGTTGAACTACTTTTTTGTTAGTCAAATTGTACTTTTGATATACGAGATTACTATGACAGGATGGCCAAATGTGGTATTCTGTATTAAAAAAAACAGTTTTTCTGTTTTGAAATTGGTGCTTTAAGCATACATTCTGTTTACATACTATATCTTATTGCTATGGTTATGGATTTTTACAGTGTTCAAACTGTATTCTCAGTCCATAGGCATTAGCCAGATACAGTAAGAAAATCTTGGAAAACCTATTTGTGTTTGCTACTTGTTTCAAAAATATTATTAATACACCATATTGATGTGTCACCCCTACCTACTGAATAAAAAATAATTGTATGCAACTATATGGTACAATAGGGAATGATATGATATTAAAAAGAGCACTTGGGTTTTGATGAAGTTGGTTTACAATAATGTTCTTTAGATGGGCTTGGTACATGTAAGGTGCCAAATCCCAGTTATCTTATTTGCATGCTTCATGTTTTGTTGATCTCTGTGAAATTGGCAATGGGATGTGGCCCTAAGTATGAACTTTACTTTTAAAAGTGTATCTAGCTTTACTACTTCCATAACTGAAAGGCAGCACTGTTTGGCCCTACTTCATTTATTAACAGTAGGAAACTTCATACACAAGTCATTGATTTTTACGACTCCAGCATTAGTTACTTAAAGCTTTCTGCATTTAATTTCGTTGCTTTTAAGCTATTACTTGAAAATCAACATGTGAAGGGATTCGTACAAAGCATGAAATGAAATCATACCACTCTGTATAAAACATAATTTTATTTTTTCTTTGTACTTTTCCAATAAATGGCGTTCTTCTGGACAAGCTGAATCTGGATGAATTTAGGATGATTTCTTTGAAAGATACAGTGTATTTAGGTGCAGACATCCAGTTGTAGCACACATGCCATGTCAATTATGTAGACTGAGCTTATTTTCTAAATATTGCCTCCATTTAAAATTTGCACACACACACAAAAAGTAAGTTAAATGAGTTCTGTTTCCATTCCATTACAAGTGAAGCTATGGTTGAAACTTAAAGATGCCATACAGAATTGAGACAATAATGTGTACTTTTTGTGGTTTCTGGCTATTTTGAAGTGCAAAATTTCTTTATGGTGAGACAGACTTTAAATCAGAGACGGGGAAAGTGTGGCTGGTGGATTACATTCAGCTCCTCCAAGGAACTTTCTCTGGCCAGCAGCCCCTCTAGCTGGACAAAAGTCACCATTAAAGAAAATGCTGTTTTGTGGCAGCTTTGTGATTCTTCAAGGTGCCAGGCTGCCAGTCCCTTAGAATCCAACCCCTATACTATAAAATGCTTTGGATGACTATGGCCTTGCAGAGTTCCAGGCACTGAAAATTGGCCCCTAGACTTAACTTGCCTACTCTCCCCGCCTCTGTTACCTGCGTTTACAAATTGTGAATCCTCAAAACACTTTGATAATTAGCGCCCTGCTATCTCAGCCACATATACTCCTAATTGGAAGTTGAGGAAAAGCCTTGATGATTATTCTGTCATTTCCGATGACGTTACCCAAGTCTTCGACTTTTTAGTATCCCACAGTCTGTTTACACTCACTAACTGAAACATGACAAGTGTGATGTGTAATTTTCTTACACAGTCTTAATGGCGTGATTTGCAAAATGTAAGATCCAGTTCTGGTAGGAAGAAGGGAAAAAAGTAAATTTGGATTTCATGCTAATGAGTTGTTTTTTAATGGCTAATGTTAAGGTTGTGTTTTTGTTTACTAGCTATCCCCGCCCCCGGCCCAGATAGCCAAGAAGTCAAACAAATGGGTCCTAGACCAGATCAAACCAGAAATCTCTGGAAGCCAAGATGACTAGACTGAGGCCACATCATGAGGAGGCACAACTCATTGGAAAAAATAATAATGCTAGGAAAGGTGGAGGGAAGCAAAAAGAGAGGAAAACAGCATGCTAGATGGATGGACTCTATTAGGAGGTCATGGGTATGAATCTGCAAGGCCTGAGCAGAGCAGTGCAGCGTAGGGAGTCTTGGAGATGTCTCATGGCAGATTTGGGTGTGCAACGCCGGTACACTGGTGAGATCAAACTCTTCTACCCAAAAAGGCTCTGATGCTGAGTGTAAAGTTCAAAAAGGGGGAAGTTTAATTTAAAGAACAAAAATAAAGAGTTTTCTCCTCCTCAGCTCTAAATAACTTGAAATAAAAGATACTTTACAGACTTTCAGCAATCTTCAGGGTGTCATCTTTCTGGGTCTGATCTTGGTTTGATCTCCTCTCTCAATGGAGCTGGTGCAGGGTCTTTCAGCTCCTGATCTCTTTGTCTTTTTTGATGCTGGTAACTGATTTCACTGATTTGTTTCTGGTAACTGATTTGGCTAACTAGTTCCTGGTAACTGATTCAGCTAACTAGTTCTTGGTAACTTATTTGGCTAACATGTAAGAAATGCCCTTTCCGGCTGCCTGGGCCTGTTTGCCACCAAAAGATAGCTCTCTGCCAGCTCACAGCAAAGACTGCCCCAAACTAAAAGCCTCTAGCAAAAAAACAGAGCATGCTGGGAAAGGGCAAACCAAACCTGGAAAAATGCAGGGAATCCTACAGCTTCTCCCACAACTAATACAATGAATTTTCCTACACTAAAATATTCTATGGCCTGAACCAACACGAAAGAAAATGCAGGAGGAGATTCAAATAGTCCTGGCAGGACATCACAACTGATTTAAATGGCCCTTGCTTGCACTTCAGCCAAATTGCTGAAGCGGTTTGGAGAGGGGAGCTATGTGCTAGACCCATTTAACGTGCTTCTTTTTTCCACGTCTTTTGCAACAAATCGATTCAGCGCAAGTGTGAACAGGATGTGGATTGGAATTGGATTCTTTTATGACGTGATCAGATGATCGTCCGCTGAAGAGGGTTCCTTTGTCAATGTGAAAGAAGTGGGTTATTTTACACTTCTCAAGGACTATTTTATACTACACAACAAGAAAGTGCAATTGGGGCAAATGCAGTGTGAACCGGTTAAATCAGTCCATTGATTCTGATCGCAAATTGATTTATTTGTAAGTGGGAATGAGGCCCAAGGAAGGGCAACCAAAATGGTGAGAGGTCTGCAAACCATGCCCTGTGAGGAGCGACTAAGGGAGCTGGACATGTTTAGCCTGGAAAGAGAAGATTAAAAGGGGACATGATAGCCCAAGGTCACACTGGGTTTTCATGGCTGAGTGGGGATTTGAACCCTGGTCTTCCTGAATCCTAGATCCAAAACACACAAATAATTGTATGATTGGGGGTCACCACAACATGAGGGATTCTATTAAAGGGTTGCGGCATTGGGAAGTTTGAGAACCGCTGTTTATGTTTTTAACTTTTGTATGTTTTGAAATTTTAACTTTGTAGTTTTTTAATTTAGTTATTTAGGCCGGTTACAGACCGGTGTTTTAGTGCGTGACGAGCACGCACTAGGATTACAAAAAGGCGGTGCTTCCACACCACCCTAACCCTAGTGCGTGCCCGTCATAAACGGGCGGCGGCCCCCCCATATGGCCGCCGGCGGGGACGTCATGGCCGCCGCCTCTAGACGGGGGGCGCGATGTGAGTCCTGCTACCGTGCCAGGGCTCTTATGCAACCCTGAACACGGAGCAGGAAGGAGCTCCGTTTCGGAGCTCCTCCCGGTTTAGGTCCGCTGGGGCGCAGCCTTCAGACGGCTGCACCCAGCGGACTAAAGAGAAAGGGGCCAAGCGGCCCCTTTCTTTCTCCCCACCGCCGCGGGGTGGCCCTTGGGGCTTGAAGCCCCAGGGACACCCCTTTTCAGGCTGCGGGGAAGCGGCATTTTGCTGCTTCCCCGCAGCCCGAAAAGCGGCGGATCGGGGCCTCAGCGGCTGCCGGTGTAGCTACTGAAGCCCCAATACTCCGGGGGAAGGGGTGGGTCCAGACCGCCCCAAATGGGCGGTCTATAACCCGCCTTAGTTAAGTTACTCAGGACAGAAAGTGGCCTTGCATTGCTCATCTCTGGAAGTAATTCAAATACCTGCTAATTGAAGGTCTGCATTTTGGAAAGAAGCTGTGATCAAGCACTTTTCCTTCAGGTCAGCCAGTTTCTCTAAATCAGCAAGTTTCCATTGAATTGAAATATGTTTCTCTAGAAGAAAACAATTTAGTTTTTGTTAATATTTTTGTGCTGTGTAGAAACGCCCAGCCAAGTGGGACTTAATATTACTCCTTTAAAGAGTGGTAGTCATGAGGCCCTCCAGATATTGCTGAATTTGTCATTGCCATCTATGCTGGCATAGGGTTGAAGTAAGCTGCAGTCTAATAGTATCAGCAGGCCCCCCCGATTCCCACCTCTTTTAAAAGAGGGACCACTCTGCAGCGGTGTTTTCTGCCTAGCATCACTAAAACCATTCTCCACATGGACATTCACCTGAATATATGCCTCCAGTACCAGTCATTACCCACTGCTCTCCTAATATTACTGCATCTCTTTAAAAAAAAATAAAGATAAAAAATATTCTATAATAATATAAAATTCATGGACAGACTTGTGTATGGAAGTGACTTAAACACTCTGTAAGCGGACTTACACATGTAGGAATTAGAATTTGGCAGTTTCGTGACTTCTGTATCCTTCGCTGCCCTCCATGATAACTGACATCCTTCGGTCTGAGAGAGTGACCAGGCAGGTCCAGCTCCATCAGGGCTAGCCTTAAGATAGAGAGCCCTCCCTCCAATCCATCTGCCTTGGTCCAGGCCTCAGAGGTAGAGAAGAACCACTGGACCTCATCCCCTTTCCCTCCACCATTCCCTTCTCCTTTTGTGTCATGCCTTTTAGATTGTAAACCTGAGGGAAGGGAACTGTCTAATTAAAATAATAATTGTTAAGCCACTCTGAGAGTCATTTTAGGGCTGAAGGGCGGAGTATAAATACCATAAATAAATAAATATTTTAATTGTCATAGAATCATAAAGTTGGAAGAGACTGCAAGGGCCATCCAGTCCAACCATGCAGGAACTCTCAGTCAAAGCATCCCTGACAGATGGCCATCCAGCCTCTGCTTAAAGACCTCCAAGGAAGGAGACTCCACCACACTTCGAGGAAGGAGTGTGTTCCACTGTTGAACAGCCCTGACTGTCAGGAAGTTCCTCCTAATGTTGAGGTGGAATATCTTTTGCTGTAGCTTGCATCCATTGCTCTGTGTCTTTGGAGCAGAAGGAAACAAGCTTGCTCCCTCCTCAATATGACATCCCTTCAAGTATTTAAACAGGGTTATACTTGAATGATTGTTTTGTTTTTATGTGCTTTTATACTGTAAGCCACCTTGGGTCACTTTTTGGGAATAAAGGCGGCATATAGAAGTTAAAGAAACAAACAAACAGGGAGTGTTTTTAGTTTTTTATTGGGTCATGCCTTCCATTTTAGGAGACCTTATTCTCTTTCGAGGAGGAGAGGATATTGGCCACCTGGCCTCAGGGTCGACATAAGTCGGAAACGACTTGAAGGCAACAAACAAGAACAACAACGAGAGGGCGGTTGCAATCCAGCTTCAATCGATCTTGGATGAAACGGATTATCTAGACCCATTTCAAACTGGTTTTCGGGCGGGTTACGGGGTTGAGACTGCCATGCCTGGTAGCCCTGGTCGATGATCTCCATCTGGGCATTGACAGGGGTAGTGTGTCCGTTAGTGCTTTGGACATCTCAGCGGCTTTCGATACCATAGACCATGGATCCTTCTGGAGCGCCTGGCAGAGGTGGGAATCGGGGGGCATGCGGTCCAGTGGTTCGATCCTACCTCTCGGTAGATTCCAGATGGTGCAGTGGAGACTGTGTCCGATAAGAGAGCCCTTACAATGGGGTCCCTCAAGGAGCCATTCTGTCTCCCATGCTATTTAAATTACTTAAACGCTGGGAGAGATCACCGGAACATGGGGCGCGGGTTATCTACGCTGATGACCCCAAATAGTTTCTCTATGTCTCGCGATGGCAGTGACTGAGGTGGTCTCTCCTCTAGATGCCTGTCTGGAGTCTGTAATGGGCTGGATGAGGGAAAACCGACTCAAGTTGAATCCAGGAAACAGGAGGTACTCGTGATAGGTTCCCCTGGTCCAGGAATGGCGTGGTTCCACCTGTCCTGAATGGGATCACGCTTTCAGTGAAGGACTCTGTACACAGTCTGGGGGTGGTGCTATTGACGTGTCGCTCCATCTTATTCTCAGGTGGATGCGACGGTCAGGAGCACCTGCTATCAGCTACGGCTGATACGCCAGCTGCATCCCCTACCTAGGCAGAGGGACCTTGAAACTGTAGTACACACTCTGGTAACCTCTTGATTGGTTCTGTAACGCGCTCTCACATGGGGCAACCCTTGTACCATACCCGGAAGCTGCAATTAGCAGAATATGGCAGCTCGACTGTGTCACCGGTACTTCCAGGGCCAGTCACTAACACCTGTGCCCAAAGCCTTCCATTGGCTCCTATTTGCCTTCCGGGCGCATACAAGGTGTTGGTTATTACCTATAAAGCCCTAAATGGCTTGGGCCCAGGGTACTTGGAGGACCGCCTCTCTCCGTACAATCCGCCCCGCACCGATCCAACGTGGCCGCAATTATGAAGAGCTCCAGGGTTCAGATTAGTTATACCACAACAGGAGGGCCTTTACCACCTCGGCCCCAACCTCTGGAACTCCCTCCCACTTGAGCTCTGCTCGGCCACCTCCCTGGCCCAATTAAGAAGGGGTTAAGACATATCTTTTCGAGCGGCCTACCCTGATTACCCCAGCAACTCCTTCCTCCTTGTCAGCTGGTGAGCTGGCAGAGTTGCTTGTTTTTGTAAGTTTTATGTATTTAGTTAGGGTTGCATAACCCGGGGCCCCGTGACATTCCGGTTTCGGGGGGGCCCTCCCGGTCACGGTCCGGTTGGGCCACCCGGGCTTTGTTCCCGGCTTGGGGGGTCGCTCGGCATTGCCGCTCTGCGGCGCCGACCATCTCCCTTCCTCCTCGGCTCCCCTCCCCCTTCCTGGCGGGCCGGGAGAGCGCCGCTGGCCACCGCTCCCCCCACTGGGAGAGTGCGCGCTGCCTGCCTCAGTAGGGGCCAGTGGCAGCACGCGCGCCTTCCATTCCCTCCGCGCGGTTGCCTGCTCCTTCCTCCGCGCGCGCGTGCTTGCCGCTTCCCTTCTCCCGCGCCAGGCATCCTAGGGGGGAGGGGAGAGGAGGAGGAGGAGGAGGAAGGAGCCGGAGGAAGGGTGCCTGAAGCCAGGGCAGAATTGGCCAGAGAAGGAGGAGGAGGAGGAGGAGGAGGAGGGAGAGTCGACTCAGTGGCCATTAGGTCGCTTGGTATTTTGGGGGTTTTAAATTATTTTTTAAATAAAATACTATTTTATTTATTTTAAAATTTTTTCTTGTTTTATTTTTTAATTTTTATATTGCTTTTTATTTTATTTTTTATTTATTGCTTTTTTTTTATTAATTTTTTTATTGTGTTTTTTATTTATTTATTATTTTATATTGCTTGTTTTATGTATTCATTATTTTTATATTGTTGTTTTATTTTATTTCATATTTTATTATGTGTTTTTATTTTATTTCATTAATTTTTTTTTGCTGTTTTTATTTTATTTCATATTTTTATATTGCTTGTTTTTATTTTATTTATTATTTTTTATATAGTTGTTTTTATTTTATTTTCTTTTATTATGTTGTTTTTGTTTTATTTTATTTATTTTAATTATTGATGGTTTTTTGTTTTTTTTATTTATTTTTATTATGCTTTTTTTTTATTTTATTAATATTGTATTATAATATATCTGTTGTTTTTATTTTATTATTTTTTATTATTTTGGTGTTTTTTTTTGTGTATTTATGGTGCTTTGAATGTAACAGTCTGCCTTTTCTTGGCCCAATTTAGTGATGTGTGATGATGTGGTGGTGGTGATGGTGATATTGATATCAGAAGCCTCTAGCCGGCCAATGTAACTGCTGTGATTTACACTCGGCAGTGAGAAAAACCACGTCCCTGCCCAGTACACCTTCTGAGAAGAGTAAAAGTTGAACGCGGGCAAATACTTCTGCCATCTGTCTAAGAAATGCAATGCCTCCATTTTGATGCCTAAAACATGCATTTATTACATTTTTTTAAAAAACCTCATTTTTTGCGGTCCTCCTTTTGAAAAATGTGTCCTCATTGAAATGTGCCCTACATTTGTCGGTTGGAGGTCCTCACTATGGCAAATTTTAGTATGTCTGATTGTGGATTGCTTGTGTACACCGCCCTGATTTCTGAAGGGCGGTATAGAAATAAAATGTTATATTATTATTAAAGAAGGAGAGTCTCCTCCTCAGGCGAGGCGGGCGCCTGCCACTCTCCTCCTCTATCCCGACATGTTGCGGGCTACCTGCTCCTTGTCCCGACATGCTTTGCGGTGTCCTCTCTCTCAGCCCCCCCTCTCTCCGACATGCCTTGCTTCTGGGGCCACATTCCCTGAGCGGCGCCTTCTCGCTCGCTCCTCTCTGTGGGCCTAGCGCGCGGCCTCTATGGTGTGGGAGGAGGTCTGGCGGCCGTTGAGGGTGGGAGCCTAAAGCGAGGCCCTCCGTTGGACGGAAGCCGTCCGCCGAGGAAGAGGGAGCCGGCGGGGCTCATGGGCGGCGGGGTCCGCTCCTTACGCTGACTGCCGCCGGTTTTCTCTGGGCGGGGGCTCCTCGGTTGAAGGAGGGAGCCGGGCGAGGGGGCTGCCTGGGCCCATTGGCGCCTGAGGAGCCGAGAGGAGGAGGGATGGCCGTCGTGGCTGGGGGCCTGGGCGAGGGCTGGGCCAGTCCCTGGTGGGGCAGCGGAGCAGCCTCTCGACCCTGACCGGGCAGATCTCCAGTTCACAGGGATATGCTGCTGGAAGGCAGCGAGGAGGGGCAGGTGAGAAGAGAGCGCGAGGAGGGAGCCTCGCCCATCGGGAAGCATTGGGATCTTGCCACCGGAAGCCATTCGCCATTGAAGAACTTGGGGAATTCGAAGGATACTGACCAGATTAGGAGGGAGTGCTAATCCCCAGGAGAGGGCATTCATTGGGCAAGAGGCTCACCGGAGTGGGAAGCCCTTCAGGAGGTGAAGCTGGGGAGGCTTTCAGGGATGGTAGCCTAGTTTTTTGTGGGGCTTTCAGGCTCAGGGCCATGCTCCTCGAAAGTCGGGGTCTAAACAGGCGGCGGGAGCCTTTTTTTTTTTTTCTTTGGGGGTAGGGATGCTTCACGGTGAGTCTTGGGCTGGAGGCCTTGTGGTCTCTTCCCTCTCGATCTGTGATGGGCCCTAAGTTTAGTGTTGACTTATACCAAGTAAATCACAATCTATAAGTTGGCCTCCAACCTTCTTTCGGACTTCTTTCGAGGGTGACTTTGGTCAGTATATGTTGGAAGTTTTCCTTTCCATGGAGAAATATAGATAGTGGATGAAAAGTTTATACATGCTTAAAGCATGTTTTAAATGTATTAAATATGTTTTCAGGGTGGAACCGCCCAGGGGCAAGGCGTGGTGTTGTTGTTGGGTTGCCTTCAGGCGGTTCCTAACCCTGTTATGGGGCTTTTTGGCCAAAATCCTCAGAGGAGGTTTTGCATGGCCTCTCCTGAGGCTGAGGGTGTATTGCCAAGGCCACCCAGGGGTTTCATGGGCTGGCGGGATCAATGCGGTCCAGGTTGTAGCCCCACACTCAACCACTGCGACAGTGGCCTCGGTGGAAACTGCCTGCCTTTATTGTAATCTTGCTGCTTATTTCTATAGTGTGGCAGAAGCAAGCCAGTACCTTAAAAACAAGGCATGCCCCCCCCTGGTATCTTCATGATAAGCCCTATTCCCGGAGGTGGGGAAACTGCAGGCAGCTGTTGATTAAAGCAGACAAGAATAATGTCAATCCACCGCAACAAACAGGTGTACTAGTTCCATTGTACAGGAGCCGGCTTTTATGCTCAATTGGTACTAACTGCCCCATCATGCCAGCCGCCAAATCAGGGCGGGAAATTAGTTTTTTAAAAAGCTTTGTTTTTGTTGTTGTTGTGTGGCCTTCAGTATTTCCAAACTTGGAGGTTTTCTTGGCAGTATTGTTCAAAGGAGGTTGCCATGGCCTACCCTGGGCGGAGGAGTGTGACTCAGTGGTTCCAGGCAGAGCTGGGAAGAACCTGGCTCCAGATCTAATCCGCATTGAGGGGGTGGCAGCAGGTAAAAGGGACTGGCAGAGTGGTTGGAGGAGAGCCAATCCGTTCCCAGAGTTCAGAGGAAATTCTGTCTTGAAAGTGGGGCATCCTCAATAAGAATGCAAGGGTTTGGCCATAAATAGACTGGTATTCTAGGGGTGGTGGGGGAGGAAAGGCATAATTGGTGGTGTTGGCTTCAAACTTTCTGACACAGCAACAAAGTGAAGGGGTCTGGAAAGTCTTGGGGGGGGGTGCCATCCCATCCTGAGGCGAGGAGTGTGCGCCTAAGGTCCCCATGGGTTCCAGGCTGATGGGGATTTAAACCCTGACCTCGTGCTCAACCACTAGCATCGGCTAAACCACAGCACACTTAAACGGAGGGCTAAATTCCGGGGTGGGAAAAGATGGTCAAAATGACGTCATTCTAAAAACAAGCAGTTTTGAACCTAAGAATTTGTTGTTGTGTTATGTAGTGGTGTGCCTCAAGCTTCAACTTTCAGTGACCCAGATAAATCTATTGTAGGGGAGGGTTTGAGGTGAGAGGATACTGCCAGGTCACCCAGTGGGTTTCTGTGGCGAATAGAGATCAAACCCTCTCCAGAGCCAAAACGTAAACCACTATGGCCATACTGTTAAGGAGAAAACCGGCTTATTCTTAAAAAAAAGTAAGAGTCTTGGACTTGCGATGGTGGCAGAGTTGGTCTGTCCTCATGAACGATGAAACTCATTCGGTAATCATTTCCAGTCACATCTTCTTCAGCTGGCTTACCCTACAGGTTGTTGGTGATCTGAGGAGAGGAGAGCTATGCACACAACTTTGGTTGATAAATAAAAATTCATCTTAAGGCATTTGAAGAAAACCAAATCGCCAGGAAAATTAAAAACGAAAATTTGTCAAACACACAGCAGAAATGACGGTGAAAGAGCCAAACATCAGAGTTGAGGATCAAAGTATATAAAAACTAGAAATCGGTTGAGAGTGACTTTTTCAGCTGCCCAGGAAAGGCAGCCAGAGGGTAAGGCACTATCGAAGAGATCCCGAGTTTTCCACGATGGGTTTTCCCTGTGAAAAATGTTATGATTAGCCGTTGGCCATTCAAACAAACACAAAACCTAAACAAGTATAACACACTATAAAACCCATAGAAATTCTTGCAATTAGAAAAGAGAAAATGTAATAACACAGATCTGTCTCACAGCTGGGGAGTTCACAGCATGGAGTGGTTCATGAGCACTTTCCCCAGGGTTTTAAGTGTGCGGTGGGGATACTGTCAGAGATTGGGTTGCAGTGACCCCCCCAAGGAACTTGATGGATGTGCCCCATTATCCCCCCACACCCATTCCAGGTTTACCCACCCTTGCTAATTTGCTTTTTTGGGGGGGGGGGTCCTCTATGTGGCTCTTTTCACAGATCCCATGTTCCCTACCCTGGCTTACGGAGTGCCCCCATGATTTAATGGACTGAGGCATAGGTGTTTTCTCATACGCGGGGGTGGAACTGATCCCCCGGAAAAGGGTCACGCTCTGTGACTGAGCCAATTGAATCAGTGGGCTTACTTCTAATTAACGGCATGCTGTTAGACTCCACATTACTTCTAGAAATTCATTGCACTCAATTGTCTACCGTTCTCTTGAATGCCCTATTATTTCGGCAAGGATCCATTAACAGGGAGGTGTTCGGGCTAGATTTCACTGGGTAGCTTATTAATTGGTGAAGCATGCATGTATTAATTATAATTTAGATAATTGCAAGGGAAAGCTGAAAGTCCTAGTCTAAAACAGGAGTCTACTAAGCAAAAGCACTGACAAACTATGGTTAACCGTGCCTCCAGAGGCCATTCAGGGGGGGCACCAGTACAGCACAGTAAAATAATAGGGGCAGGCTTTATTATCCTAATTTCCGGACTTTGTACGGCTGTGTATATTACAGCGCTATAGAAATAAGTTTTAATAATAATCATAATAATAATACACCATAGAATATGAATATAGAGTAACACCTAGCCCGGTTCTTCAAGTCCACTTCAACGCATTGCACATTATGAGCATGAATTCTAGAGATGGAAGAGACACAAGGGCACGTCAATTCCTGTGTGCAGGAGTACAAAGTCCAAGCACTCTGTTATTGTTTAAGCTGTTTAAATAGGTTCGTTTAAAAAACCCCAAGAAAGAGAGTCACCACCCTCTGAGGGAGTGTCTTCCACACTGAACGCACTCTTACCATCAGGAGTTCTCCATGTTAGGTGGAATTCTTGTTTAGCTGGATCCATTGCTTGTGTCCTAGTCAGTGGAGCAGCAGAACTTGCTCATCAACAAAACAAGTCATTTATACTGTTTAATACCCTAAGCGGTTCAGCGGTTTACAACGTAAGCTAATTGCCCCAACAATAGTATTCATTTGCGACCTGGAAGGATGCAAGCCTGAGGTCGAGCTTGAGCCCTTTGCTGGTCTGAATCATACCTTGGTTTTGAGTGAGTGGCTGCAGTAATCTTTAACCACGTGCCACCAGGGGCTCTCATCCTCAATATGACTTCCTTCAATTTTAATGGCTTCATATACCTCTAAACATAGGGTATGTATCTAGATAATATAAGATTTAGCACTTGACAAGCTACATAGGAGTCATTGGCAGAAAGGTCCTTGATGTGTATCCTGCTTTCGCTAGAGAAAAGCAGTTCTGCGACAAAGGTGTGATACCTGTTTCCCCAGTCCTTTTATCTTATGCAGCCTCTTTGTAACACACAAAAGGCTGCCTCTTATGGGACAGTAGTGCCTCTGAAAATTACAGCAGGAGTGGGAAGTATCACTTGGGCCAATATGTGGCTCCTGAAGCTCTAGAGGCCTAAAAAACCATATTGGACTCTATAGCAAATAAAAGGTAAAATTGAACCTATTCACTTTTATATAGATTGCCGCCCCCCCCCCCCCACTATTCAGCATTGTATAAAAAAAACCCCACACCCGTTTTCATACCAGATCTGGAATTGGTGCACTTCTATTTTGGAGTGGGAAACTGACTCCAAGCTTTGGAATAAATAATAGCCCATTCCTTCCAGACAAGAATATAACACGAGAGGTGTAAGGATGAGAGCAGTATAGTAAAATAGGCTAGCAAAACAAAAGCAACTTTTCACTCATGCAAGGCTACTGTTTGATAGGAATTTGTTGTCTGTGTGACAAAAAGCTGCTTCTATAAAGGCTGGATTTGTAGCCTATTGGCCCCTCCTATTATTTTTGAATTGCATTCCTCCACCAAAAATTGGGAGTCCTACAAGGGCTGTTAGGGAGTCAGCTGCGAACTGTGTGTATGGCACTCGCTATGCAGTTTGGATCTCATATCCAGTGGGGGGATCCAATTCCAGCCCCCCCCCCCCGGGGGGCAGTAAGAAAAAACATAGGACCTTCAAGTCCTGTTGTCCTAATGGAATGCACAGTGTGCGTTGCAGCTGTAGGTAACACACTGCCATTGCGGACAGTGGGGCTTGCCATCCGTAGATGCTCAATCCATGGCTGGCAAGCCTGCAGAGATGGCGGCCATCCCCACCTGCCTTCTTCAGTTAGTAGTGAGCATGTAAAAACAGTTCTATTTTATTTAGCATTAAATGTACATCACTAATGGAAACTGTTATCATTCATTTAAACTGAGCTGTATGCTACATCTGAGTAAATTATTGGGTGGCAGTACCAGTTGGTCGCCATAGCTTACCAGTTCTGCCATCCCGAGTCACCATGCCGCGGCTTTCTGTAAAATATTAAAAATACATACATAGATAATTATCCAAAAGGCACCCGTGATTTTGCCATTTCAGGATAAGGGCTACTATTTTATTGTGACATGTATGCAGTGGAATTGTGATGGCCAAATGGCTGTAATAACGTTTGTGTTGATGCAAGGTAACGTGCGCCTCTACAGAATTTGGTAGCACTATACTAATAGTACTTTAAATGCCCTAAGGATTCTTGCTTCATTTATATTATCTGTAATGATTTTCCGTCCAGGGCTACTACCTTAAAGACACCTGCTCCCACTGATCTTGTAAGCAAGATCAGCCCTCGTTAGTACTTGGATAGGAGACTGCCAAGGGAATACCAAGTGCTGTAGGCTATATTTAGAAGAAGGCACTGGCAAAAGCACCTCTGAGCATTCTTTGCCTCAGAAAACCCTGTAAATTCAGGGATCACTATAAGTTACAGGAACTGGAAGGTTTGCAGACACACACATGCAATGAATTTTCAAAGTTGGCTGTATGTAGTGTGCCAACATTTTGGAAATTGGTACTTAACTGTTGCCAGGGGAGTAGATCTTTAGTACCGTGGTACTCTGGATACGAAATCCCCAGGCTTACGGACATTTTCGGGATTACGAAAAAATCCCATCGGAAATCATTGTTGCGGGTTGGTTCGAATGTTTTTTCGGGTTCACGAAAAAACTTTTGTGCTTTTTTCGGCTTTTCTTTTCGTCATCGGAATCGCGGCTTTCCCATTAGCGCTATGGCAATTCGGCTTACCGAATGGCTTTTCAGGTTACTGAACGCGGCCCGCGTCGGAACGAATATTTCGGTTAAACCCGAGGCACCCACTGTAATAGGCAGTTCGAACTCCAAACAAACAATTTACTAAATTTGTGCCCATTTCTATATTTAATATTAATAATATACTATAAATAAATTCTATCTATCTATCTAATTCTATCTATCTATCTATCACCCGCCTCGCCCATGATGGGCGGGGACATACACAACCCATAAACTATGCCAACATTCATTTACAACGTATAAGAAAAACAGGTAACAGTTAAAAGGGCAAATAAGACATATGCTTTCTAACATATTCTGATAAATAATATCTAATCTATTATTTAGATATTTATAAAATCTACAGTCGCCCCTTCTTTTTGCGTGGGACTCTGTTCTGGACCCCCTCAAGGAAAATGGAGATTTGCTTGTCTCAGAGCCTCATTCGTGGGAATTATAGGACGCATTGCGCACGGGGGCCTGCCCATTCATTCCCCCTCTGTTGTATCCTTATGACCATAGCGAGGGAATGCCGAGGTCTGAAATACCATGAGGCATGGAGGGGAGAAACAGTATATCTGATTTATATATTGTTGTGCGCGGTGTGTGTGTGTGCACGTTGCACTATGGTTCATTATATTATGATATATACTTTCTCAGTTATTGCCAATTGAAATAATGTTAATGTGGCAGCGGACTCAGTTCAGTGTAAGTTTTTAGATGGCAATATCCATTCATTCACTCCAGGTATATGTGGGGAAATCTTTTTGTAATAATACACAAAAGCAAAAGAGATTTAACCTTATCTGAGAACATTTTGTTTTATTGTGGACACGCCGAAAGCCAAAAGTTTAAGCTGTAAAGTTTTCTGCAGCCACTGTGATGAACATACATCCCAGGGATGATAGTCTTCGGATATTATTCTGGCAAATACAGCCTAATACAGATGCCTAAAATTTGTATAAATATACTACTTTTAGGAAGTGAAGTTTTAGTGCATATCTTTGACTGGAAAATAGGTAGGAATTTTATTGAAATATTGGATTTTTAGGAGCTCAGACTTTATCAGTGCTGATAACAACTGTCTTTGATGTAGTGTTAGACATGCAAAACTTTCAAATGAACCTGTGAAGACATTTTGGCTTTGTGCTGACAGGAAAACTTCAGTATTGCCAGAGATGTGTTTAGACACAAAAGCAGTTATTGAGGGTGATTTGTACATAAAATGATAACGCCGCATTCCTTCCTTATCCTACTTTATCTTGACTTAGTATGTGCAGTGCCTACAAGCTGTTCAGTTTCCCCTGCCTTGGTGCTTAATGAATAGTTGAACAAAGGAAAAATCAAAAAGGTTTTTGTGAGATTCAAGTTAAGTTTTTCTGGGGGATTGCTCCAGAATAAACTGCATTGTACGCTGGCAATAAAAAAACCATGGTTTCTGCTTCATGAATAGATTGTTGGGAACTACATTTCTCTTTTCTATAAAAAAAGTATGACTGTGGTGGCAAAATACAACAGGGCCTTTTGTTTGGAATTTCAGCAGATATTGAAAAGGGAGTCGCTTGTTTTGCAAGCTTTTCTGCAAATAATCTGCTCCAAAGGGCTGGGAACTGGGAGGAAACCTTACTGAGTACTTTTAAAGTGGGGGTCTGGAGTCTGTAGATGTGTATAGATGGAAAAACGTTCCGTTAATGTTTATGCCCAAATAAACAAAAACAAAAGCAGGAGAAATTCACATCTACACAGCGTACTGCTTGTCTATGGTTAGATAAAACCAGCCATTGTATCCCAGCAAATAGTGCTTTCTGATGTGATTTCTCCCCTCTTTTTCTAAAAATTTAGATCAGGATGGGCAATATGCGACTCTCCAACTGTATTAAATTACCAAAGTCCATCGGGTTTTTTTATACAGTAGCAAGAAAGCCAATGGTCAGATGTTATGGCAGTCTGGCAAACATTTGGAAATTGTTCAACTCATACTTCATCTGCACTGCAAGAAGTATCCAGTTTGACACCACTTTAACTGCTATGGTTTCAATGCTATGGGAATTTTGGGAATTGTAGTTTCGTGAGGACATTTGATCTTCTCTGTCAGAGAGCTATAGTGCCACAGCACACAAATTTCCAGAATTCCATAGCTTTGAGCCCTGGCAACCTTAAAGTGGGTTAAATTGCATTATTTCTTACAGCCTCAGGTTTTTCAAGCATGTAAGTTTCCAAGAACAGGAAAATATGTATCTTTGCAGAAAGCTAATTGTCCAGCTTTTATTAAGTTTTTAATTGTATTGTTTTGTTAAGACTGTAAGCCACTTTATGGTCCCAATCTTTGGAGAAAAGCGAATAAAAATAAAGATAAGAATAATTAATAAGAAGAGACGGGGGAAGCAGATATGAATTCTCTAAATATGCGTCCCTTGTATGTTGTTCATTTTTAAATCCACAAATTGAATTCTGAGATTGTTAGGGGGAAATATACAGTTGAAGGAAATTTAGTCTGCAGATACGAATTTTAATCTACCTTGGGACACCATTGGAGGGCAAATACATTCAATCAAGTTAAACAGTCATTTTCAGAGATGTGAAATATCATTAATTTATTTTTCATTAGGTACAGTCTTATGAGCAATTTGCTGTTTCATTTCCTTCCCTTCTTATTCTTTTCAGATGCTTGCAGCCGGTTTTCCTGATCTAGTCAAGTCTCCGAGATGTAGAAAATCTTCTTGCCAACTGGATCAGCGTGTCGACATTAATCTAGAAAAATAATGATGTTTTAAAAACTCATTTCTGTTTTTCACAGTTTGAAGATTTTCTCATATTCAGGATACTGTTATTGGATTTAAATTACATTACAGTTTATTGAATGGTCCAATACTTTTTCTACCATTTCGAACGAGAGGTTGAGGTTGGAAGGAAAGTTTGTAGTGACCTGAAGAAACAGCTGAAGCTGCAGGGAAATTCAAATAAAGCAGCAGTCATAGAAACCGCAATCAACTTCAGCAGAGACAGCAAGTGGTACAAAAAAAGTACCGAGAAGTGCTTAACAACATCACTCTGTCTGATCTTTTATTACATTTGTAAATTGGTCATAAATTTTAATGCCAAGTTATACATCAAGTTTTTCTAATTGTGCATATGATTCTTTTATTGAAGCCCTGGCTCAGTACAAAATTTGGCCTGCAGGACCTGGATTAGCCCCCTTCCCCTCCTAGAAGGGAGTGGATTGGGGAGAGCAATTCATATGCATCCCACCTGCTCCTCTCTGCTTCTCACCTTCTATAGGGACCTGCTCCTTGAAGCACAGCTAGCTATTTAACTTTTCTTCCATTTGACCACGTTGCGGAAAGGAAGAGGCGGAGAAGGTCAGGCAACCCAGCTGACCACAAAGACAGAGAGGACTTGGTAGGGGCCTGACTTCCACTTCATAAAGCTTTTCTGCTGAGGGGAAAGAAAGCCTTTGCCTGAGCAAACCAGATTAAGGGCCTTGAGGTGCCTGGGAACCTAGTGCCATCGAGAGTATGGGTTCACTCTCTTGATTGTTAATTTGCCCCACAGAGGATGGTGAGTGGGGGTATGGATTGGCTCTGCCCTTATTAGTTTCCAGACCCCTTTTGCACGCTTGATTTTCTTGAACGAGCAATGAATTCTGGTTAGAAACAGATTCTACAGTTATATTTCATGAGGTTAAATCCTACTTTCTTGGTCACAAAGTCTCTTTCTTTGTGCAAATTCAAGTCACCTGTTGACCTAGAAACTCGCTATTATTAAAATATGATCATTTTATAGATACTTGCCCTTCCCTAGTAAACTCTACATGCCATTGTGTTTTTATTTCCATTACGTTTAGGTAGACATTCAGCCATCTTAAAGCTAGGCCGATACACTACAGGAGCAATTGCCAGAAGGTTACAATCAGCTGATCAGTCATCCAGTTAGGAAATTGTGTCTCTCCCTCCACCATACATCGGCTCCTTTGTTCCTCTGTTAGACCATAGTTCTTTCCAGTTTTCCAGGAGCTGACATGGACTTTGGAGATGTTAATCTGGTCCCAGCAAGAGAGAATAAACAGACTGTTCCAATGATGTTTCCAAGCTGGAATCTGAAGTGAACATTGGAAACAAAATGGCACAGGTAGTCACTTTTCTCTAAGTGATACCTTGGAGTGAAACACAGGGCTAAATTTAAAGAATTCAAACCGCTTTGGCACAGGGTATTTAAAATTAACGATGCACCAAATCCAAACAGGCAGAAAGACATCACATCAAAGCCACACTTCTGGGACTAATTCGAAACAAAGGCATCTTGGAATATTCTGATTTAGCTGGGAAAAATGCAACCTGTTGGGACCTAACATGGAATGCCCAACACGAGAGCGTTCTAAATGAGTGATTATTCTAATTTCCTAACCCTTAAATTGCATATTAAAACACTGGTGCAGTATAGCACATTAAAAAGGGACCGAGGCTGCTGTACCCAGCAGTATGGGGATGTCGGTGTAAAATAGTGAACATGAACAACATGTCCAGTAGATGTAAGACTAACACTCACAAAACCAGACCAGGTCCAAAGAGGGAGCGCAATGGGGTGAAGGGGGGAGGGTGAAGGGTGGGCATGTGGGCGACGGGGTTTCCATGGAGTGTGCTTTGCAGTTTTTACTGGGCATCCAGTGCCCATTTGGTGGAGGTTGTTATGTGGCCATCAGATGGGTGACCATCAATGGGTGCCCCTTCTAGCAACAAACAGCGGTCACAGCAGCAGTTTGTGCAAAGTGTGCATGGATGGTCGGCAAGGCAAAAAAAAATTGGTTGTGGCTTGTCGCTGTGCTTTAACAATAGGGGCCATGCACATTCAGGCCGCCTGGGAGCGGCCCGTGTGCAGGTCCGGCGGGTAGGTCAAATGCTTTCAGAAAATGCAGATTCAAGCCACTTTTTTCCTGCTTGTCCTCTTCCAACCCAAGGCTTTATGCTGCACTGTTTCATGATTGACTGTAAAGAAAATTATAAAATTTTTATGCGCGTGCAAATCTACAAGAAGTTTGAATTTTGTCAAATAACAAATAAAATCCTAATTGTTTTT
>NC_056522.1:352352947-352388406 GCF_019175285.1 Sceloporus undulatus | reverse complement strand
TCGCTCCATCTTACTTCTCAGGTGGATGCGACGGTCAGGAGCACCTGCTATCAGCTATGGCTGATACGCCAGCTGCATCCCTACCTAGGACAGAGGGACCTTGAAACTGTAGTACACACTCTGGTAACCTCTCGATTGGATTTCTGTAACGCGCTCTACATGGGGCAACCCTTGTACCATACCCGGAAGCTGCAATTAGTGCAGAATATGGCAGCTCGACTGGTCACCAGTACTTCCAGGGCCAGTCACATAACACCTGTGCCTAAAGACCTTCATTGGCTGCCTATTTGCTTCCGGGCGCAATACAAGGTGTTGGTTATTACCTATAAAGCCCTAAATGGCTTGGGCCCAGGGTACTTGGAGGACCGCCTCTCTCCGTACAATCCGCCCCGCACACTCAGATCAACTGGGCCGCAATTATTAAGAGTTCTAGAGGTCAGATTAGTTACTACCACCAGGAGGGCCTTTACCACCTCGGCCCCCAACCTCTGGAACTCGCTGCCCACCGAGCTCTGCTCGGCCACCTCCCTGGCCCAATTTAAGAAGGGTTTAAGACATATCTTTTCGAGCGGGCCTACCCCTGATTCTACCCCCCAGCATACTCTCTCTCCCCTCCTTCGTCAGCTGGTTGAGCTGGCATGAGTTTGCTTGTTTTTATTGTAATGTTTTTAATGTATTTTAGTATGTCTGATTGTATGGATTGCTTGTTGTACACCGCCCTGATTTCTAGAAGGGCGGTATAGAAATAAATTATTATTATTATTATAAGAAGAAGAGTCTCCTCCTCAGGCGAGGCGGGCGTCCTGCCACTCTCCCTCCTCTATCCCGACATGCCTTGCGGGTGTCCTCTCTCAGCCTCCCTCCTCTCTCCCGACATGCCTTGCGGGTGTCCTCTCTCAGCCTCCCTCCTCTGTCCCGACATGCCTTGCGTCTCTGGGGCCACGTTCCCTGAACGGCGCCTCTCTCGCTCGCTCGCTCTCTGGGGCGCTCTAGCCGCGCGGCCTCTATGGTGATCCGGGAGGAATCATGGCGGCCGTTGAGGTGGCAGCCTAAAGCGGGAGGCCTCTCCGTTGACGGAAGCCGTCCGCCGAGGAAGAGGGAGCCGGCAGGGGCTCATGGCGGCGGGGTCCCGCTCCTTACGCTGACTGCCGCCGGTTTCTCTTGGGCGGGGCTCCTCGGTTGAAGGAGGGAGCCGGGCGAGGGCTGCCTGGGCCCCATTGAGGCGCCTGAGGAGCCAGAGGAGGAGGAGGGATGGCGTCGTGGCTGGGGGGCCTGGGCGCAGGGCTGGGCCAGTCCCTGGTGGGGCAAGTCGGAGGCAGCCTCTCGACCCTGACCGGGCAGATCTCCAGCTTCACCAAGGATATGCTGCTGGAAGGCAGCGAGGAGGGAGCAGGTGAGAGAGAGAGCGAGCGCCGAGAGGGAGCCTCGCCCATCGGGAAGCATTGGGACTCTTGCCCACCGAGAAGCCATACTCGCCCATTGAAGAACATTGGGCAATTCTGAAAGGATACTGACCAGATTAGGAGGAGTAGCTAATCCCCAGGGAGAGGGTCATTCATTGGGGCAAGAGGCTCACACATTGGAAGCCACTTCAGGAGTGAAGCTGGAGGCTTTCAGGGATGGTAGCCATAGTTTTTTGTGGGGCTTTCAGGCTCTAGGGCCATGCTCCCTCAGAAAGTCGTGGAGTCTCCCTCTTTGGAGGTCTTTAAACAGGGGCTGGGTAGCCTTCTGTCAGGGATGCTTTCACGGTGAGTCTTGGGCTGGAGGCCCTTGTGGTCTCTTCCAACTCTACGATTCTGTGATGGGCCCCTAAGTTTTAGTGTTGACTTATACACAAGTCAAATCACAATCTATAATGTTGGCCTCCAAACCTTCTTTCGACTTCTTTCAAGGGTGACTTTTGGTCAAATATATGTGGAAGTTTTCCTTTCCATGGAGAGAATATAGATAGTGGATGAAAAAGTTTATACATGCTTAAAGCATGTTTTAAAATGTATTAAATATGTTTTCAGGGTGGAAACCTGCCCAGGGGCAACGTTGTTGTTGTTGTTGTTGTTGGGTGCCTTCAGGCGGTTTCCCTAACCCCTGTTATGGGGCTTTCTTGGCAAAATCCTTCAGAGGAGGTTTTGCCATGGCCTTCTCCTGAGGCTGAGAGAGTGTGACTTGCCCAAGGCCACCCAGTGGGTTTCATGGCTGAGCTGGGGATCAAATGCTGGTATCCAGAGTTGTAGCCCCACACTCAAACCACTGCGACAGGTTGGCTCTCGGTGGACAACTGCCTGCACTTTATTGTAAATCTTGCTGCTTAATTTCTATAGTGTGGCAGAAGCAAAGCCATGTACCTTTAAAAAACAAGGCATGCACCCCCTCTGTATCTATCATGATAAGCCCCTATATCCCTAAGGAGAGTTGGGAAACTGCAGGCAGCTATGTTGACTTAAAGGCAGACAAGAATAATGTCAATCCACCGCAACAAACCAGTTGTACTAGTTTCCATCTGTACCAGGAGCCGGCCTTTTATGCATCTAATTGGTACTAAACTGCCCCATTCATGACCAGCCACCTCTAAATCAGAGGCTGGAAAATTAGTTTTTTAAAAAAAGCTGTTGTTGTTGTTGTTGTTGTTGTTGTTGTGTGCCTTCAAGTCATTTCCAACTTATGGCAGGGTTTTCTTGGCAGTATTTGTTCAAAGGAGGTTTGCCATGGCCTACCCTTGAGGCTGAGAGAGTGTGACTCAGTGGGTTCCATGGCAGAGCTGGGAAATGAACCCTGGCCTCCAGAGTCCTAATCCAGCACTTGAGGGGTGGCAGCAGGTAAAAGGGACTGATGCAGAGATGGTTGGAGGAGAAGCCAAATCCAGTTCCCAGAAGTTCAGAGGAAATTCTGTCTTGAAAGTGGGGCATCCTCAAATAAGAATGCAAGGGCTTTGGCCATAAATATGACTGGTATTCTAGGGGTGGCTGGAGGAAAGCATAATATGGTGGTGTTTGGCCTTCAAATCATTTCTGACTTACAGCAAACCTAAAGTGAAACTATTAAGGGGTTTTCTTGGAAAGTTTCTTGGGGCGGGGTTGCCATTCCCATCTCCTGAGGTCTGAGAGAGTGTGTCTTGCCTAAGGTCACCCAATGGGGTTCCATGGCTGAGTGGGGATTTAAACCCTGACCTCCAGTGCTCAAACCACTATGCTATGCAGGCTATAAACCACAGCACCACTTTAAACGGAGGGATCTAAATATTCCTGTAGGGTGGGAACAAGATGAGGTCCAAAACTAGACCAGTCATTCTAAAAACAAAGGCAGTTTTGAACCTAAGAGATATTTTTTTGTTGTTGTTATTGTAGTTGTGTGCCTTCAAGTCGTTTCCAACTTTCAGTGACCCTAAGATAAATCTATTGTAGGGGAGGGGGGTTGAGGCTGAGAGGGTATGACTTGCCCAAGGTCACCCAGTGGGTTTCTGTGGCCGAATGGAGACTCAAACCCTGCTCTCCAGAGTCCAAAACGTAAACCACTATGCCATACTGGTTCAAGGAGACACTAACAGCTTATTCTTTAAAAAAAAGTAAGAGTCTTGGACTATGCTGATGTGGCAGATCTGGGTCTTAGTCCTCAATGAACCATGAAACTCATTCGGTAATCATATTCCAGTCACATTCTTCATCTCAGCCTGGCTTACCCTACTAGGTTGTTGGATGACATGAGGAAGAGGAGAGCTATGCACACTAACATTTGGTTTGATAAATAAATAAAATTTCATCTTTAAGGCATTTGAACGAAAACCAAATTCCGCCAGGATAAATTTAAAAACTGAAAAATTATTGTCAAAACACACAGCATGTTAAATGACGGTTGAAAGAGCCAAAACATACAGCAGTTGAGGATCAAAGTATATAAAACACTAAGAAATCTGGTTGAGAGTGAACTTTTTCAGCTGCTCCCAGAAAGGCAGCCAGAGTGGTAAGGCACTATCAGAAGAGATCCCAGTTTTCCTACGATGAGGTAGTTTTATCCCTTGTAGAACAAATGTTTATTGATTAGCCCTTTGGCCATTTCAAAACAACACAAAATAACACTAAAACAAGTATAACACACTATAAAACCCTATAGAAATTCTATAGCAATTAGAAAAGAGCTAAAATGTAATAACACAGAATCTGTCTCACAGACTGGGGAGTTTCACAGCAATGGAGGTGGTTCATGAGCAACTTTTCTCCCAGGGTTTTAAGTGTGTCAGGGGTGGGATACTGTCAGAGATTTGGGGTTGCAGTGACCCCCCCCCCAAGGAACTTGAATGGATGTGCCCCATTATCCCCCCCCCCCACACACACACATTCTCAGTGTTTACCACACCCTTCTAATTTGCCTTTTTTTTTGGGGGGGGGTCCTCTATGTGGCCTCTTTTCCACAGATCACATTTTCCCTACCTCTGCTTACAGGAGTGCACACCCATTGATTTTAATGAGACTTGAGCATAGGTGATTTTTCTCATATGCAGGGGGTGGAACTGATCCCCCGCGTATACAGAGGGTCCACTGCATCTGTGACTGAGCCGTATTGAACTCAGTGGGCTTTACTTCTGAATTAACAGGCATGCTGTTAGACTCCACATATATTCTTCTAGAAATTCATATGCACTCAATTGTTCATACCAGTTCTGCTTGTAATTGCCCTATTCATTTTCAGGCAAGGATCCATTAACAAGGGAGGTGTTCAGGGCTAAGATTTTCACTGTGGTAGCTATTTATTAATTTGGTGAATAGCATGCATGTATTAATTTATAATTGTAGATAATTTGCCAAGAGAAATGCTGAAAGTCCTAGTCTAAAACATCAGGAGTCTACTAAGCTAAAAGCACTGACATAAACTAATGAGTTAACCTGTGCCTCCAGAGAGCACATTCAGGGGGCACCAGTACAGCACCAGTAATAATAATAGGGCAGGCTTTTATTTACTCCTAATTTTACCGACTTTGTACAGCGCTGTGTATAATTACAGCGCTATAGAAATAAAGTTTAATAATAATAATAATAATAATAATAATACACCAATAGAATAGTGAATATAGATGTTAACACCTAGCCCAGGTTCATTCAAGTCCACTTCAAACTGCAGATTTGCACCTATTATGAGCATAGAATTCTAGAGATGAAAGAGACCACAAGGGCATCCAGTCAAATTCCCTGCTGTGCAGGAATACAAAGTCCAAGCACTCTTGTTATCTGTTTAAGACTGTTTAAATAGGTTCTGTTTAAAAACCTCCAAAGAAAGAGAGTCCACCACCCTCTGAGGGAGTGTCTTCCACAGCTGAACAGCACTCTTACCATCAGGAAGTTCTTCCTAATGTTTAGGTGGAATCTCTAATGTTTAGCTTGGATCCATTGCTTTGTGTCCTAGTCAGTGGAGCAGCAGAAACTTGCTCCATCAACAAAAACAAGCTTCATTTATATACTGTTTAATACCACCTAAGCAGTGTTCAAGCGGTTTACAACTGTAAGCTAATTTGCCCCCAACAATCTGAGTATTCATTTTAGCGACCTCGGAAGGATGCAAGCCTGAGTCGAGCTTGAGCCCTTTTGCTGGTCTTGAACTCATAACCTTGTGGTTTTGAGTGAGTGGCTGCAGTACAGGCATTTAACCACTGTGCCACCAGGGCTCCTCCATCCTCAATATGACTTTCCTTCAAATATTTAAACATGGCTATCATATCACCTCTAAACATAGGGTATGGTATCTAGATAAAATATTAAGATTTAGCACTTGACCAAGCTACATAGGAGTCATTGGCAGAAATAGGTCCTTGATGTGTATCCGTGCTTTCTGCTAGAGAAAAGCAGTTCTGCTGACAAAAGGTGTGATACCTGATTTTCACCAGTCTCTTTTATCTTATGCAGTCCTCTCTTGTAACACACAAAAGGCTGCTCTTATGAGGACAGAGTGCCCTCTGAAACTATACAGCAGGAATGGGGAAGTATAGACTTGGGCCAATATGTGGCTCCTGAAGCTCTTAGAGGCCCTAAAACCATATGGACTCTATTAAAAATAAAAGGTAAATTGACATATTCACTTTTATATAGATTGCAGCCCCCCCCCCACTATTCAGCATTGTAAAAAACCCAACCCCCCTGTTTTTCAATACCAGATATGGAATTTGGGGCACTTCTAGTTTTGGAGTGGGAAACTGACTCCAAGCTTTGGGATAATAGCCCATTCCTTCCATACAAGATATAATACAGAGAGGTGTAAGTATGAGAGCAGTAAGTAAAATAGGCTAGCAAAAGCAAAAGCATTTTTCACTCATGCAAGGCTACTGTTTGATAGAATTTGTTGTCTGTGTGACAAAAGCTGATTCTATAAAGCTGATGTAGCCTATTGGCCCCTCCTATTATTTTTGAATTGCATCTCACCAAATTGGGAGTCCTTACAAGGGCTGTTAGGAGTAAGCTGAGAACATGTGGTGTATTGGCACTCGATATGCAGTTGGATCTTCATATCCATGGGGGATCCATTCCAGCCCCCCCCCCCCCCCCCCGGGGCGCAGATAAGAAAAAACATAGGACCTCAAGTCCTGTTGTTCCTAATGGAAGCACAGTGTGCGTGCAGCTGTAGGTACACACTGCCATTGCGGACAGTGGGGCTTGCCATCCGTAGATGCTCAAATCCATGGATGGCAAGCCTGCAGATGGCGACATCCCACTGCATTCTCAGTTAGTAGTGAGCCATGTAAAAACAGTTATATTTTATAGCATTAAATGTACATCTACATGGAACTGTTATCATTCCATTTAAACTGAGCTGTATGTACATCTGAGTAAAATTCATTGGGTGGCAGTACAGTTGGTCTGCCATAGCTACAGTTTCTGCATCCCGATTCCACCATCCACAGCTTTAAAATATTCAAAATACATACATAGAAAATTATCCAAAAGGCAAACCTTGATTTTGCCATTTCATATAAGGGATACTATTTTATTGTGACATTGTATGCAATGGAACTGTGCTGGCCAAATGGCTGTAATAACGTTTGTTGTTGATGCAATGGAACGTGAGCATCTACAGAATTTGGTATGCACTATACTAAATAGTACTTTAAAATGCCCTAAGGATTCTTGCTTCCATTTATATTATCTGTAATGATTTTCAGTTCAGGGCTAATACCTTAAAGACACCTGCTCCCACCTGATCTTGCTAAGCAAGATCAGCCCTCGTTAGTACTTGGATAGGAGACTGCCAAGGAATACCAAGTGCTGTAGGCTATATTTCAGAAGAAGGCACTGGCAAAAGCACCTCTGAGCATTCTTTGCCTAAGAAAACCCTGTAAAATTCATGGGATCACTATAAGTCTACAGGTAACTTGAAGGTGCAGACACACACATGCAATGATTTTCAAGTTTGCTGTAGTGTTGCCAACATTTTGAAATTTGGTACTTAAATGTTGCCGGGAGAGATATTAGTACAGTGGTACCTCGGGATACGAAATACCCAGGTTACGAAATTTTCGGGATACGAAAAAATCCCATAGGGAATCATTGTTCCGGGTTACGAATGTTTTTTCGGGTTACGAAAAAACTTTTGGTGCTTTTTTCGGCTTTTTCGCACGGAATCGCGGCTTTTCCCCATTAGCGCCTATGGCAATTCGGCTTACGAAGGCTTTTCGGGTTACGAAAGCGGCCGCGGAACGAATTACTTTCGTAACCCGAGGCACCACTGTAATAGGCAGTAGAACTCCCAACAACTAATTTACTAAATCTGTGCCCATTTCTAAATTTAATATTAATAATAATACTTATAAATAAATTCTATCTATCTATCTATCTATCTATCTATCTATCTATCTATCTATCTATCTATCTATCACCCGCCTCTCCCCATGGATTGAGGCGGGGAATAACAACAAATAAACTATGCACAACATCATTTACAACGTATTAAAGAAAACAGGTAACAGTTTAAAAGGGCAAATAAGACATATGCTTTCTAAAATATATCTGATAAATATATATCTAAATATATTATTTAGATATTTATAAATATACAGTCGCCCCTTCTTTTTTGCGTGGGATCTGTTCTGGACCCCCTCAAGAAAATGGAGATTTGCTTGT
Organism: Sceloporus undulatus; assembly: GCF_019175285.1. NCBI lineage: Eukaryota > Metazoa > Chordata > Lepidosauria > Squamata > Phrynosomatidae > Sceloporus > Sceloporus undulatus. The sequence goes on along the minus strand of NC_056522.1, from coordinate 352,380,310 downwards.
ATTCAAGCCTCATTAGTTTGGATATAGGCGCATGCGCACGGGGGCCTGCCCCATTCATTCCCCCTCTGTTTGTCCCTTATGCATAAGCGAGGGATGCGAGTCTGAATACCATGAGAATGGAGGGAGAACAGTATATCTGATTTATATATGTATGTGCGCGTGTGTGTGTGTGCACGCGCACTAATGGTTCCATTATATTATGATATATACTTTCTCAGTTATTGCCATGAAATAATGTTAATGTGGCAGAGGACTCAGTTCAGTAGTAAGTTTTTTAGATGGCAATATCCATTCCATTCACTCAGTATCATGTGGGGAATAGTTTGTGTAAAATACACAAAAGAAAAAAGAGATTACCTCATCTGAGAACATTTTGTTTTATTGTGGACACGCAGAAAGCAAAGTTCAGCTGTAAAGTTTTCTGCAGCCACTGTGAAAATAAATCCCAGGGATGATATGTTCTTCAGGATAATTATTATGGCAAATACAGCCTAATACAGATGCCTAAAATTTGTAAATATACTAATTTTAGGAAGTTTTAGTGCATATATTTGAACTGAAAATAGGTAGGAATTTTATTGAATATTGGATTTTTAGAGCTCAGACTTTATCAGTGATGATAACAACTGTCTTTGATGTAGTTTTAGAAATGCAACCTTCAAATGAACCTGTGAAGACATTTGGCTTTGTTCTGACAGAAATTCAGTATTGCCAGATTGTGTTTAGACACAATAAGCAGTTATTGAGGGTGATTGTACATAAATGATAACGCAGAATTCCTGCCTTATCCTACTTTATCTTGAATTAGTATGTGCAGTGCATAAAGCTGGTTCAGTTTTCCCCTGCCTTGGTGCATGAATAGTTGTAACAAAGGAAAAATCAAAAGGTTTTTGTGAGATTCAAGCTTAAGTTTCTGGGGGATTGCTCCAGAATAAACTGATTTGTAAGCTGGCAATAAACCATGGTTTCTGCTTCATGAATAGATTTGTTTGGGAACTACATCTTCTTTTATATAAAAAAAGTATTACTTGTGGTGGCAAATACCAACAGGGCACTTTTGTTGAATTTCAGCAGATATGAAAAGGGAGTCGCTTGTTTTGCAGCTGTTCATGCAAATAAATCTGCTCCAAAGGGCTGGGAAACCTTACTGAGTAATTTTAAAGTGTCATGGAGGTCTGTAGAGGTGTATAGAATGGAAAAATGTTCCGTAATGTTTATGCCAAATAAACAAAAACAAAGCAGGAGAAATTCACATTTTACACAGCGTACTGCTTGTCTATGGTTAAGATAAACCAGCCATTGTATCCCAAGCAAATAGTGCTTCTGATGTGATTTCTCCCCTCTTTTTCTAAAAATTTAGATCAGGATGGGCAATATGCGACTCTCCAAATGTAATTAAATTACAAGTCCCATCGTTTATACAGTAGCCAGCAAAGCCAATGGTCAGATGTTATGGCAGTCTGGCAACATTTGGAAATTGTTCAACTCATACTTCATCTGCACTGCAGAAGTAATCCAGTTTGACACCACTTTAACTGCTATGGTTCAATGCTATGGAATTTTGGGAATTGTAGTTTCGTGAGACATTTGATCTTCTCTGTCAGAGAGCTATGGTGCCACAGCAAACAAAAGTTCCCAGAATTCCATAGCGTTGAGCCATGGCAACTAAAGTGGAGTTAAATTGCATTATTTCTACAGCCTCAGTTTAAAGCATGTAAGTTTCCAAGAACAGGAAAATATGGTATCTTTGCAGACAAGTTAATTGTCAGCTTTATAAGTTTTTAATTGTATTGTTTTTTTAAGACTGTAAGCCACTTTAGGTCCCAATCTTTGGAGAAAAGCAGAATAAAAATAAATATAATAATAATAATAAGAAGAAGAAGTTGGAAGAATAATAATTCTATCAAATATGGTCCCTTGTATGTTTGTTTCATTTTAAATCCAAAACACTTGAATTCTGAAGATTTGTTAGGGAATATATACAGTTGAAGGAATTTAGTCTGAGATAAGCATTTTAAATCTACCTTGGACAACATTGAGGGAAATACATTCCAATCAAGTTAACAGTCATTTTCAGAGATGTGGAAAATATCATTAATTATATTTTTCATTAGGTACAGTATTATGAGAATTTGCTTGTTTCATTTCCTTCCCTTCTCTATTCTTTTCAGATGCTGCAGCAGGTTTTCCTGTATCTAGTTCAAGTCTCCGAGATGTAGAAAATATTCTTGCAACACTGAGATCAGAGGTGGGACAGTAATCTAGAAAAATAATGCATGTTGAAAAACTCATTTCTGTTTTTTTCACAAGTCTGAAGATTTTCTCATATTTTCAGGATACTGTATATTGGATTAAATTAAATTAATTTATTGAATGGTCCAATTACTTTTTCTCCCATAGAACGAGAGGTTGAAGAAAGTTTGTAGTGACCTGGAAGAAAAGCATGAAGCTGCAGAAATTCAAATAAAGCAGCAGTCTATAGAATACCGCAATCAACTTCAGCAGAAAGAGGTACAAAAAAGTACAGAGAATGCTTAACAACATCACTCTGTCTTGATCTTTTATTACATTTGTAAATTGTGTCATAAATGTTAATGCCTAAGTTTATACATCAAGTTTTTCTAATTGTGCATATGATTCTTTTATTGAAGCCCCTGGCTCATGTACAAAATTTGGCCTGCAGGACCTGGGATTAGCCCCCTTCCCCTCCTAGAAGGGAGGGGATTGGGAGAGCAATTCATCTGCATCCCACTTGCTTCTCTCTGTTCTCACCTTCTCTAGACCTGCTCCTTGAAGCACCAGCTATTTAACTTTTCTTCCATTTTGACCACGTTGCGAAGATAGAGGCGGAGAAGGTCTAGGCACCCAGCTGACACAACAGACAGAGAGGCCTTGGTCAGGGGCCTGACTTCACTTCATACAAGCTTTTCCTAGCTGAGGAAAGCCTTTGCTGAGCAAAACCAGATTTATAGCTGAGGTGCCTGGAACCTAGTGACATTGAGAGATATGGTCTCATCTCTTGATGTAATTTGACCCACAGAGTGATTGGTGAGTGTGTGGGTATTGGAATCTGGCTCCCTGCCCTTGATAGTTTCCCAGCCCCTTTTGCACGCTTGATTTCTTGAAAGGAGCAATGAATTCTGGTTAGGAAACAGATTATACCATTTATATTCACTGAGTTAAATCCTAATTCTTGGTCAGCAAAGTCTCTTTCTTTGTGCAACTTCAAGTCACCTGTTGACTAGAAACTAGATATTATTAAAATATGATCATTTTCATAGATTACTTGCCCTTCCTTAGTAAACTCTACATGTCATTGTGTTTTATTTCCATACGTTTAGGTAGAAATCAGCCATCTTAAAGCTAGGCAGAATACACTACAGGAGCAATTGCAGAAGGTACAATCAGCTGCTCAGTCATCACAGTTAGGAACTGCTGTCTCTCCATCCACCACTACATCAGCTTCCTTTGTTCCTATGGTTAGACATAGTTCTTCCAGTTTTCAAGGAGATGACATGGACTTTGGAGATGTAATCTGGTCCCAGCAAGAGATAAACAGACTGTCCAATGAGGTTTCAAGACTGGAATCTGAAGTTGAACATTGGAAACAAATGGCACAGGTAGGTCACTTTTCTCTAAGTGATACCTTGGAGTGAAACACACGGGCTAAATAAAGCAATTTCAAACCGCTTTGGACACAGGGTATTTAAATGATGCACAACTCCAAACCAGGCAGAAATCACATCAAAGCCACACTCTGGGACTAAATTCTGAAACAAAAGGCATCTGGAATATTCTGATTTAGCTGGAAAAATGCACACCTGTGACCCTACATATGAATGCCCCAACACGAGAGCAGTTCTAAAGGAGTGATTTATTCTAATCCTAACCCTAAAGTTGCATATAAACACACTGGTGCAGTAGCACATTAAAAAGGGACAGAGCTGCTGTACCCAGCAGTCGGGATGTCGGTGTAAAATAGTGAACATGTAACAACATGTCCAGTAGATGTAATGACAACACTCACAAACCAGACAGTCCAAAGAGGGAGCATGGGGTGAAGGGGGCATGTGGGGACGGGGTTTCCATGAGTGTGCTTTGCCAGTGTTTTACTGGGCATACCAGTGCCCTATTCTGGTGGAGGTTGTCATGTGGCCATTCAGATGGGTGACCATCCAATGGGATGCCATCTAGGCAGCAGGCGGTCACTAGCAGCATGTTTGTGCAAAAGTGTGCATGGATGGTGGCAAGGCAAAAAAAATTGGTGTGGCTTGTCGCTGTGCTTTACAATCAGGCCATGCACATTCAGGCCGCCTTGGGAGCGGCCCGTGCAGTCAGCGGGAGTTCAAATTGCTTTCAGAAAATGCAGATTCAAGCCACTTTTTCCTGGCTGTCTCTTCCACCCCATAGGCTTTATGATGCACTTGTTTCATGATGCACCTGTAAAGAAAATTCATAATATGCAGTGCTACAATCTACAAGAAGTTTGAATTTTGTCAATAACAAATAAATCCTAATTGTTTTTTTTTTACTGGCTCTGAATATAGATATATATTGAAGTAACTTCTTGATTATAGAAAAGTGTTTTTTATTGAATATTGCTTCAGTTCTTTCTGTTTATGTCTCTCTTACTTATACATATGAATTGGATTATTCACTTAAAAATACTAAAACCAGAGAACACTTGATGAATAAAAGGCTAAGTTATCTCCTGGCATTCAGTGCACTGGGCCACATGAATATTTTAGACTCATCCTATTCTTCAATCATTTGTCTTGTTAAATATTGTCCAGCTGTTAATGATAAAATCTTCTAACTATATGACTGCTATTGTAGCTGCTTGCCTTTCAAAGACATGTGGTTAAACATATCTGAGCATGTATTTTGCTCTTTTATTTAGTTTTCAAAACCTGAAGGGATGAATAATGTAGATCAGAGTGAAATCTGCAAGCTGCAAAATATTATCAAGGTAAGATTTTTTTAAAAAAAATAAATCTGCCATTGTACATTTGCCATGGTTTTTTAAAAATTCTCTGATGTATAAAGCATTAATGTGTGTAGCTCTTCTGTGGTAAAAAAAATTCTGGATTTCACATAAACATCAATATTAATCCTGTTAATTTTAGAATTCATTTCCCCAGATTAACTATAACAGTGATCTTGTGTTTGTTTGTTTTTAAAAATGTGTAACTTTGTCTTTTTGGCTCTCACCTCAAGGTGATTGCACATAATAGTGACTGACATCAGAAGTTATGTTCCTTACTTAGAGATGTAAAATTTCCACAAATTTTCAAGCCATAAAGAGAAAAGAAAGTTTCTGAGTTGGGGAGATGACCAGTAGTCTACAGATTTAAAGGCACGTTATTACTTTAGGGACATAAAATCCATTATGTATAACTTGCTGTGGTATAAAATTATCATGATTGGTATTTTAAAAGTACAATTTGTTCAAAAAATATTATTAATGGATCTATAAAGTCCTGAATTGCAAGAAGCCTCTTTGGTTTTGCCAGCTTATGAGAATCAAGCAAAAACAAAACAAACACACTGTGGGAACATTGTATAGTAGTTTGAACATTGGACTAGGGCTCTTGGAAACAAGAGCTTGAATCCATGCTCAGGCATGGAAATCCACTGGGTTACCTTGGGCACGTCACATTTGGCTTCAGGGGAAGACAATAGTAAACCCCCTCAGAATAAGTCAAAATGACCCGGAAATACACAATAACAGTGCTTCATAGTGTCAAGCAGATATACAACATTGTTATACACACACACACACACACACACACACACTAGGAGAAGGAAAGCAGAACCAGAAATTGTGATGTCCTGATACTGTACATCAGTGATTCTCAGGGTATTTGCTATGAGGCACTTACATTTTCCCACCTAATGTGTTTGGAAGCCATACTTTATTTGGGCCCATTGACTGCACTGATATTTCTTTCCTGGAAACTCACCATGATCTGGAAGCCAGTGGTTTATGCACTGGGACCAGCTTACAAACCACTGTTCAGTTTAGCACGGAACTACACAGTCTTACATAAAAGTCTATTTGCTATATGGTATTCAGTAATAATGTGTGGAGATTCAGTATATGAACACTGTATCTTAAATATTTTATTTCTTATTCCAGTATTCTGCCCACACACACACCTTCACATTTCTGTCTTTAACATACATGAGTTAGGCTGTGCTATTTGGAAAGGATTTTATGATTTCTTGATGTGACTGTAGACTGAAGTGACAGGATGCATTTTCACTACTATTTTTTCTCTAAAATCATATGTGTTACCATAGGCAGATTGAGTAGTGCAGGCTTTTCTTTAACTTTCTTTAATTACACATTTTAGGAGCTTAAAAAGAAATTGAGTCAAGAAATAGACGAACACCAGCATGAGCTTTCAGTATTACAGGATGCACATCGTCAAAAATTAGGAGAGATAAGCCGGCGTCATAGAGAAGAACTGGGTGAATATGAGGAAAGAATTGAAGAACTTGAAGATCAAATACAGAAAGGTGTTGCTTATTGTTGATTGGGAGTTTTGAAGGATTTTGGATAGCCGGTTACTATTGTCCCTAGCAATTAAAAACATCACAAATTCCAAGTATTCTTTCATATCTCTAGTGTCTGCTACATTTTCCCCATGCCCCACCCCCCAACAAAGCAATGATTCTTTGGTCCTCCAGCTATTTTGGCTTCCGGGCCCAATATAAGGCGTTGGTGATTACCTATAAAGCCCTAAATGGCCTGGGCCCAGGATACCTGAAGGACCGCCTCTCCCCGTACATTCTGTCCCGCACCCTCAGAACATCCGGGCAGCTATTACTGAAGGTGCCAGGGGCTAGGCTTTCTTCCGTCTCACGGCGGACTTTTTCCATCGCCGCCCCGGCCCTTTGGAACACGCTGCCCGCCGAGCTCCGCTCAACTACCTCCCTGGCCCAGTTTAAGAAGGACTTGAAGACCTTACTATTCCACCAAGCATTCCCCCTATAAAAATCCTAAGGGCCTCCCTCCTCTTCCGTGGCCATGAGGATGGGCTAATTGGGGCTTTACCTGTTTTTATTTTATTGTATGATGTATTGTTCTGCTTTTAATCTATTGTATGTATCATGTATTAGGTGTGTAAACCGCCCTGATCCAAGGAAGGCGCGGTATATAAATAAAACTTTTATTATTTATTATTATTATTATTTTGGACTAGAATTCCTGACAGTTGACTGATCTGTCTGGGGCTTCTGGGAGTTGAAGTCCAAAACACCTGGCGGATGAAAGTTTAGGAACCACTGCCCTACAGTCTAGAACCTATACCAGAACAAAAATCACATGGTTCTCCAGATTTTGTTGGACTGCAAGTCCCAGCTACCTCAGCCAGCATAGCTAGCATAGCTAATAATGAAGAAGACAAGAGATGCGGTTCAACAGTATCGGGAGGTTTTTGTGATTCCCATCCTTGTCTAGATTGTCTTCATCCTGAAAAGCTGCATCTGCACTGCAGAAATAATCCAGTTTGACACCACTTCAACTTTAACTGTCATAGTTTAATTCTATGGAATTTGGTGAATTGAGTTTTGTGAGACATTTAGCCTCCTCTGTCAGAGAGTTCTGGTGCCACGACAAGCTACACTTCCTAGAATTCCATGGCATTTAGCCATGGCAGTTAAAGTGGCGTCAACCTGGATTATTTCTGCAGTGTGGATGCAGCCAAAGAAAACTTTATAGAGAAAAAATGAACAGACTATACATCATCTTCTTGTCACTTGTCTCATCTCCTGTTTTGCCTTTATAATTTGAAAGGTTGAGCTTACAGTTTTCACAAGAATTACAATTACTGTAGGCAGCTTTTAAATTTCTACCCCAAATGGAACTGGTGGTTTCTTTTTTTCCATTTGTGTTTTACTAGGTACTTATGCTTTTCCAGCTTTCTGAGTGACTTTTAAAACATTTTTAAAGTACTTAGTCCATTGTTTTCAAGCTTTATTCACCAGAGGTTGATATACTAGAACTGTCACCAGTTGGATTTTGTTTAGGGGTGATGGGAGTTGGGAAAGGCTTATATAATGGGATTCCAAAGTCCTATCAGTGCCAGACTTTCCCAAGTTTGACTCAAGACTCATGGCTTGATTCACACAGCAATCTTAAACACTGCAGCTTTCCACCTATCAAGATCAAAAATGTTGGTAGTAAATCCAGTTCCTCTCATAGCTATCTATAGCTACATTTTCTAATATGATATTTGTGTGCTGGTAACACCTATAAAAGTTCCTAAACTTTTTCTAAGGCATTCAGATAAGAGGCTTGTCATAGTTTAAGACTCATCAATACCAGTCAGTAGTCTGCAGCTTTGATATTATCATAATTATGCAGATCTATTATGAGAATGAAAAGGACTACCTCTTCTGGAAAGTACTATTTCTTAAAGCATATTTCAGAGAGGTTCAATAGAGGTAATCCTTTTTATTCTCATAATAATGTGTAATACTGAGCCAGATTACCTAATAACCTATGGGACTAACTGGAAATTTGTGCAGAGGTCTCTTCATTCAAAGTGTAAGCTTTTGGGAGGGTGGGGGGATATTTCTTCTGAATATTAATTGAAAGTAGTTTCATATTCTAAACCAGGCTTTTCCAACATGGCACTCCTTTGATGTTTTGACCACTGCTTCTGTCATCTTTAGCCAACATGGCTCATGGCCAAGGAACATGATCTTTTGAGTCCACTGCATCTGGAGAATGCCCAGTGCAAAAAGCTCTGTCCTAAATAAAAAGCTCCATGGAATCAGTGGATTAGTCTCAACCTGTTGTTCACAGCTGTGTAGTGGTAGCTCCTGTTTTACAACTTTAGCAGGTTACCACATAGAACATTCATTCCTAACTGATGATTAATCATAATACACTCGTTCATATAGCATAAAAATGTGTTTTGCTTTATAAACTTACAGATTAACACACTCCATAGTTGAAATGGAAGTATTCTAATTGAGTGATCCTGTGGGTTACAGGCTTGGGTTTCTTTTATGTGTGTGTGTGTGTGTGTGTGTTTTTTTTTTTACCAATTTTGCTCTCTGTCTTGCAGTTTCCTATGCCCACTCATCTGACCCCCCAGTATCTTCTCTGGGTTTTTCAAAGACCCTCCAAAACTGTTTGGTGGCATTGCAGACTGTAAGAGCAAGGAGGAACTGAGCTAACCTATCCCTTCTGGTGGGAAGATTTCAGCGGTTGACCATTTCTTCCATCATCAAAAGGAACCCATCTGTTTGTGGGAAGGTCAACTCTTAATCCACTGAATTATACTTTTGTGAAGGAAAAGCAAGAGTGCTGTCACATCTCTTGTCATTAATTATAATTGTACCTGCCTCAGTGAGCTCAAAATGTATGTGGCTTTCTTCTTTTCAATTTAATCACCAGAACAACTTGGTGAGGTATATAAGAGTGAATGACTGGCCCAAGAGGGCGCAATAAATTTCATAGCACAATGAAGCTACCACTGTGTTAAGATATGGAATTTATTTCAGATTCTCCATATAGTCTCAGCTTGGTTTATTCTCTGTGAGCCCCAAAGTAGGATTTGTGAGAACAGAGACTAGTTCATGACTACAGCATCAGTTCAGTTTGGTTAGATTTAGCTTAGTGGCTAGAAGGGGAGAAACATACCAGCCTATGTGAAAGAGAATTCTTTGTGCATTCTTATCACTGTTATTAGCAGGTTGAAAATGACTTGGAAGAGGGTACTCCAGAAGTGTGGTAGTGAAAGAATAGACCTTCACTTCCTGTTTGTTTTTACATGATGTTACATGCTGGGAGAAGATTGTTTCTTGTTTCTGGCTTTCAGCCTCCCAATCCACATAATGTAATAGTTAAACTTATTGAGAGCCATGGTCTTACAGCTTATTAGCAACACTTTGCTCAGGTAGATTGTTACCAAGGATAACAATTCACAGTAATGAAAGTTTTCCAAGATACCCTCAGATTTCTGTGGAACTTGGATTTTCCATTCATACTGCAGTGCACACACATACACACGAAAAAATGGCAAAACAAACAAAACCTGAGGTACAGTTCAGCAGTACTAACTCTAATTTTTTTAGTTTGCAGTTCTTTTCATCTCCAAAATTGCTGCTAAATTTCTCAGGTACTTTGATTCTATGACAATTGTAAAGAAAATGCTATTTTTCCTCCTACTTTACAGTTGGTGGAGCTGTTGAATCATCTTCTGAACAAGATGTGCAGAACAGTCTCTCTGAATCTACAGCGCCACACTTGAAGGACTTGCATGATAAAGTGAAAAGTTTAAGTCAACAATTATCTTCAGCAGAAGAAGAGAAAAATATTCTCTTGAAAGAACTTGAATTGGTAAAAATGGGGAAAAATCAACTAACACAGGAATATGAAAGACTAAAATCTGAATTCAGTAAGCTCCAAGCATCTATTATCAAAGAACAATCTGGTTTGAAAGAGCAAGAGACATTTTCTCATAATCCAGCAGACTCACTACAGGCAGAAGTGCTCCGACTACAACAAGCCCTCCTTGGTATGAAGACAGAGGGGATTTGGTATTTTGTTTTATTTCCTTTCAGCATATAAAGACTAGAGATGTAAAAATTCCAGCAATATTAAAGCCTTGCAGGGAAGTAACTTTTTCCTGTTTTCCCCCTATAAAAAGGGTTTTTGGAAAATTGAAAAACACAGTATTAAACACATACACATTTTTACTGATTTAATGTCAGTATGTTTCTTTAGGAACAGAAAATCCACCATACAGTATGTAATTGTTTGGCATGAACCTGTCATCTTTCATATATTAAAAGTTTGTTTTATTCAGAATATAATTACAAATTTTATTTTATTTTATTTTTTCTACAAATAGAGCTACAAGCTATAAGGAACCTCTTTGGTTTTGCCGGTTTGAGGAGCAAGCAGTTGCCCCACTCATAAAAACCAGAACAAAACATCAGAGAAAATTATTTTGTGTGCACTACTTCTTTACAGTGTGAAGCAGAAATAATGCACCCATTTCCATAAAATGATTTGAGAAAAGGAAACCCAAATCCACAAATTATAGTGACTACTCACATAAAAGTTTTCCTCTTATACAGATTTTAGAAATAGTTTTGAGTGTGTAAATACGTGAACATCTGGATTTCATCTATCATTCTAAAAGAAGATATCCTATATTCCATTTTCTTTCAATTTTTTTCAAGAAAAAGGGCTTAAGGTTTTAAAAAGTTTTTTAAAAAGCAGTTCTCTTCACTTCCCCAAATTATTCCACTTTTTCCAGACCTTTACATTTGTAGGAAAGACTACTGTATATACTTGACTAATAAGTCGACCTCATGTATAACTCGATGGCAGGTTTTGGGGCCAAAATTATGGATTTTGCCATGACCCGTGGATAAGTTGTGGGTAAAACTTGGAGGCTCCTTCAATGTATGTATGTGTGCGTGCAGCAAAAGAGACTAATTGAGCCTTTTTGCTTCATAATTTCAGCTTTCATTTAGTCCTTCACTCTGTTTGTTTAAAAACAATTACCGTATATGCTCGCCTATAAGTCGACCTCATGTATAAGTCGAGGTCAGGTTTTGGGACCAGAATTATGGATTTTGGTATGACCTATAGATAAATCAAGGCTAAAACTTAGGGGCATGTAACAAATAATGTAAAGGATGACATAAAGGGAAATAATGCCAAGGAATTTACAGAATTCTAGTAGGCATAACTGTTTATGCTCAAACTAAAGGCTGGAATGATGAGAAAACAAAAAGGGGGGGGGAGAGGGGTCAGTTATTCCAGGACAGATTACACTCTTGTGTTTCACTAGCATTACTTTTTCAATAAGAGTTAAAGTACAGTACTTACATTGAGCCGTGGATATGTCGACTAAGGTTTTTCGGGTCAATTTTTTACTAAAATATCTACATGAGTATATATAGTAATCAATCAAGACTCTTGCTGCTTGGCTCAAGAGAAAAAGAAACTATCTTTCCACCACATGGGGAAATCTGAAAGAGCTGCTGTCACATTACCATAGTGACCTGTAAATAAGTCAACCTGGGATTTTGGAGTCAATTTTGAGCATAAATTTTTTGACCTGTAAATAAGTCAACCTGGGATTTTGGAGTCAATTTTGAGCATAAATTTTTATATATATATAAAAGTATATATAGATGAGTATATATACTATTTTAGGAATAATTTGAAATTTGAATAGGCAAGTGCCTATGTACAAAGTGCTTTGGGACAATAGGGAGTTTTATCCTCCAGTAATTTCCACTCAAGGATGTCTAGAATGCAAGGAGGCTGCAACCTGAAGATGGAAGTTGACAAATACTAAAGGAAATAAGCCTCTGTTTTGCTTCTGAGAATACTGTATTTAAAAAGAGTGGCTTGTTACTCAAATGTTTTCTTGAACACCACTGATGTCTTACCACTTCTCCCATGTTACTGAAAAATGTGTTAGTAATATGAATTGACTTGGATTCACTTGGGCTCCTAGCTCATTTTTTAGTTGCTTCTACATAAATGAGATACAGTAGAACCTCGCCTTATGTGAGGGATCCGTTCCGTACCCACCCCCCACCCCCCCGTTGTAAGGCAAATTCCGCCTATGCTCAAGCCCTATTAAAATGAATGGGGCTCATTCATGTGGCGACGCGGTGTGTGCGCGCGGCAGTTGTGCACGCCATTGAAAGTATTACAGTACAGCTTCCGCATAAACTGGAAGCCATGTATGGCACACCCACATATGGAGCAGGCGTGCTGTACATTAAAGTGGTCAGAAATAAATGTATTGCTTTTTAGTATGAATGTAATTAAAATGCGTTTTTATTCTGTCTTTTCTCTTTTCTCTACCTGAATGTGTCATTTCCAACAATTTGTGGTTAAGAGTACAATCTTTAGTGTTTCTTTTGTTTTATTTATTTTCCTCTAAGGGAACTAGTTTATTTATCTATTGTTTTACAGATGCAGAAAATGAAATAACTCAACTGAAAAAGTTAAATCAGGTAAAGAGATTACTAATTCTAAAGAAGGACTAATGTTCTTGAAATGGTATCAGCTATCTGTCCACCAATACAAGAAAACATGTACTGTACATGCATGCAGGGGAATTGCACTGGCTATTTATATGCTACTGGGTCTTGTTAATGGTTTTGGTATATGTTTACAACACTGTAAAAATGGGCCTATTTAAGAGACCATCTGATTCTTGAAAGACCATTGTCCACACTTTCTGTTTAATTTCCATATGATCTCACTGCCTATAGTCTTTCCCCACATCCTGAGTGTTTCTAATGTCATCATATGTTAATGTTTCTCAATTGTTTTTGCTATCACAGAGACTTTCATATATAATCCTCTGGATTGCCAAAGATAGAAATGTTAAATAAAAAGCTGTTAGAGAGAGTATAGCTAGGGATTCCTCAGACCAAAGAGTTGCAGCTTAAGATGACAACACATTCTATTATCTTCTGTCTGGCAGTTGTCATATTAGTGACCCAGACCTGTGTTATAGCAGGCCAGGTAATTAAATTGGGCCATTTGTTTGCTGCACCAGAAATATTTCCCTTCACATTTCCAATTTCCTTGTGTCACTGGGAGGCCCCAGAAAGTAAAGATTCTCAAGATTCTATAGAGAATCAGTGCATTGCACCAAAGAAAAGGCTAACATGATAGATGTAAACTCTCCTTTGCCACTTGTTGCTGGTGTATATAAGATATTTGTGAACCCAAATTTCTGTCATCAGCAGGGCCAGTTTCTTCTCTCATCACTTTCAATATGTGAAAACATAATATCTCCCAAGGAGATGCCTGTAAGAGATGTTCATGTTTTTCTCTTGCAGCAAAAACAATGAGAGAGAATCTTATGGCACCTTAACGACAAATGTTTTGTAACATAAGTTTTCATGGTCTTCTTAGAAAGTCTAACAATTTCACAATTAATTTGTGATCTTCTTTAAAAGTTCTAGCTTGCTATTTATGAATATACCCAAATTGATTTTATCCTATTAAATTTAGGGTCTTTTTTTCTGTCTTTATTAAGGAAGAATTCCAGAAAGAAGTGCCAAATTTACAACCAAGGGGTGAGACTAGTACAAGTGTATCCATTGAAGAACAGAACTTGGTGTTAAATCAGTTAAGACAAGACTTGGAAAGAAAGCAACATGAACTTAATGAAAGCATTGAAGAAAACCAAACTTTAATAGGAGAACTAGAAGAACTGGACAAGCAGAACCAAGAAGCTACACAGGTTATATATTCAATTAACTAAATGGGAAGGGAATTACATGTTTTGATATTGAGTTGGCATCCTGTTTAACAATTATGATATTGTAAGCTGAAAATATGATACCGTAACAGCTAAGGATTCATGTTAATGGTCATGAATAACCAAATGTGACCTCACAAAAATCCCTTAGCAGCCTGGCAGACCCATGACCAAAATGTTTCTGAGGCACTTTTGATCAGAGCACTGGGAAATGACATCTGCAGTGCCGTCTCAGTTGCAGTGTGCCATGAGTTGAGCAATTGTGGCAGGACCCCAAGGGATACACCTTTGGTAACCAATTGCTTTGTAAGAGAAAGGTTTCTAAAAGCATGTGGTACTCTCCAGCTGTCTGTTCTGAGAGTAGTAAGTGCAGAGAGCCATGCAGACAGCTTGCTGTATTTTTATTAATTTAAAACTTTTCTAGTGGTATAAGCACATAGTTTAATAATAGAAAGTCTTAGGTTGCTGATTAACTTAATATATTATTCAATGAAGGATGCATCAACAGCCATTTAGTGAGTTCGATTCTGATATTATACTAATCACAATTATTATTTGAATCCTTTTTTACTTTTATTATAAACATACAGTTCTTTCAGTAAAACACATACATTGAAATAGAAATTAAAGTTCGACCTAAGATAGGGAGCAATAGTTGTTAGGCTATTCTTATTGCAAAAGATGTCAAGACTTTAATAGAGGGAGGAGGGAAAACAATATACAGACAGAGTACATACCTTGCTTTAAAGGTACATGATTTTGCTTCTGCCACACTACAGAAATTAGGCAGCAAAGTTTACAATAAGGTGCAGGTAGTTGTCCACCCCTCCTGTAATAAATAGTTCAAAAGAAGAGCAGGAGGACCTACTTGTTTCTTCTATTGAAGATGGTTAGCTTGAAAGTTTATAGCATCTGTTCTTATGAAGCAGATGTACATAAAACATCCAACCCTATTTATACTATTTTGTGTAAGGATTACTTTGTACTGCAGTAATCTCCTAGGTCTCCTAAAATGAGGGTCATATTGTTAATTATCTTATTATCAGTAAAGGTTCCTAAGACATAGCAAGGGGACACATCCATTTCATTTACTGTATTTTTCCTCTAAGCTGGGACTCAAGCCAACTTGCATAACAAAAAAAAAAAAAAATGGCCAGTAAAAACCCATAGCTAAAAAAATATAAACATGGTCAAAATCATATCAAAGTGTTTCTGGAATTCAAAACATTAACTTAAAAGAAATGATTATTAATGCATGCTTATAGAAACCTTTCTCTTACAAAACAATTGGTTACCAAAGGTCTGCTAGACTAAAAAGATGTTTAGCTGGTAATGAAAAGAGCCAGGTTAGCCTCTCTAGGAGAGGAGTCCCAGGATCTGGATGTGACCATGAAGACTTCCCTCTCATGTTCCCACAAAAGGGAATGTGGTGGAATCAAGAGATGTGTCTCCCCACAAAGCTTTAAGATCTCAGGTGTACTTATATGGGAAGATACATTTCTTCAGATAGCCTGCATACAGGCCATATAAGGCTTTATAGATCACAACCTAGCACTTCAAATTATCCTCAAAAACAGACTAACAATTCATAGAGATGGAGTAACAAGACTTTCTGCTCCCTGCAGCCAGCCCTGGTTAACTGCAGGTTTTTGTGCCAGCTGAAGTTTACAAACACTCTTCAATTGTAGCCTCATATGGGGCACATTGTAGTAATTCAAGTGGGATGTAACAAACATATGTGTCACTGTGACAAAGATACAGCTTTCATTTTTTTAAAAAAAA
Organism: Sceloporus undulatus; assembly: GCF_019175285.1. Lineage (NCBI taxonomy): Eukaryota > Metazoa > Chordata > Lepidosauria > Squamata > Phrynosomatidae > Sceloporus > Sceloporus undulatus. Next base: position 352,364,261 of record NC_056522.1, on the reverse strand, counting down.
GCTAAATTTTGAGTTTGCATTGTACCATTTAACAAATTAAAAATATTATGTATCAAATTACCATCAGGCTATGTGTATATAATAAAAAAAATAATAAACTTTTTATTTCTATACCGCTTTTCCTTGAGATCAAAGCGGTTCACATATGATAGAATTATATGACACATGTCATATTACAGTATAAAAACAGTTACAACAATCTGATAAAAAGTATTTAAAAACAGGATATTAAAACAGTCAGGACTATAAAATTTAAAAAACATCTTAATCTAAGTGGGGAATACTTTCTCTAGAGAGAATGAGGAGGATATGCTTGCCGGAAGAGGTAGGTTTTCACTGCCTTCTTAAAGGCTTCTAGTGTACCGCTAAGACGAATCTCTTCCGGGAGTGCATTTCAAAGAGTTGGAGCTATCGCTGTATAAGCTCTTTGGTGAGTTGCTACCAATCTCACCTTGGGGTGTTCGAGTAACAATTTCCCCGTTGTTCTGAAAGTGCGGGGTGGATTGTGTAGGGAGAGGCGTTCCTTCAAGTAACTCGGGCCCAAGCCATGTAGGGCTTTAAAGGTGATAACCAACATTTTGTATTGGGCCCGGAAGCAGATTGGCAGCCAGTGCAGAGATTTTAACACGGGTGTTATATGTTCCGACCTAGAGGTTCCCGTGACCAATCTGGCTGCAGCATTTTGGACCAACTGAAGCTTCCGAACCTGGTACAAAGATAGCCCCATGTAGAGCGCATTACAGAAATCCAAACGAGAGGTTACCAGTGCATGTACTACTGTTTCAAGGTCCTTTCGATCCAGACAGGGGTACAGTTGGTGTATCAGCCAAAGCTGGTACCAAGCACTCTTGGCCATCGCATCCACTTGAGATGATAACTATAGAGATGGGTCCAGGAGTACTCCCAAACTGCGAACTTTGTCCTTTAGGGGAAGTATAACCCCGTCCAGGACTGGATGACAAATTTCCCTGTCTGGATTTGGAGCACCTATCACGAGTACCTCTGTTTTCTCTGGATTCAGCTTGAGTTTGTTTTTCCTCATCCGGCCCATTACTGACCCTAGGCAGGCGTCCAGAGGAGAGGTGCCATCCTTAGTCACTGTATCAGTCGGAGACATGGAGAGATAGATCTGGGTGTCATCAGCATACTGATAACACCGTGCTCCGTGATTCCGGATTATGTGTCCCAGCGGCTTCATGTAAATGTTAAATAGCATGGGGGACAGAATGGCGCCAGATGTAAGCTCTCTTTTACGAGAGCAGCTGTCCTCCAGCCTCACCATCTGGAATCTTCCTGAGAGGTAGGACCGGAACCACTGGAGTGCAGTGCCCCCGATACCCAGCTCTCTCAGGCGTTCCAGAAGGATACTGTGGTCAATGGTATCGAAGGCCGCCAAGATGTCCAAGAGCACCAACAGGGTTACACTTCCCCTGTCAGTGCCCAAATGGAGGTCATCGACTAAGGCGACCATGGCAGTCTCAACTCTGTAACCCACCCTGAAGCCAGTTTGAAATGGGTCAAGATCATCGGTTTCATCCAAGACAGCTTGGAGCTGAAAGGCGACTGCCCTCTCGATCACCTTGCCCAAGAATGGTAATAAGGAGACTGGTCTGTAGATACACATCGACAGGGGATCAAGGGAGGGTTTCTTCAAAAGAGGTCTTACTATTGCCTGTTTTAAAGTCGAGGGAATTTTACCCTCCCGAAGAGATGCATTTATTATAAGATGAAGTGCGATTTTTATGGCATCTCCTCCCTGAGTGGTCAACCAAGAAGGGCAAGGGTCGAGAGGACACCTCATCCTTTTCACACAACCAAGGAGCTTGTCTACGTCCTTGGTACTCACAAACTCAAAATGATCCAGAATAACCTTGCTTGCAGAGTCACTGGATGCCTCTGTTATAGGTTCTGTCAAAAGACCAGCGTCAAGATCAGCCCTTATCTGAGAAACTTTATCAGCAAAAAAGTCATTAAAAGCATCACAGCAGGCTATCGTCGGTTCTAGTAAAGGGTTCAGGGTGGCCGGGGTTTGGGTTAATTCCCTAACCACCCTGAACAGCTCTGCTGGGCGAGACTCTGCTGATGCAATCCGTGCAGCACAGAACGAATTCTTAGCTGCATCGATTGCCACTCCGTAGGAATGTAACATGTTCTCATGGAGTGTCTTGTCAGATAATTTCTGATGTTTCTGCCAGTAGCGCTCTAGTCGTTGCACAGCCCACTTCATCTGGCGAAGCTCTTTAGTGTGCCAGAGTCTTTTATTAGGAGTGGGCTAGTAAGGACGCTCGGGAGCAATACTGTCTATTGCCCCGGTGAGGTTCGTATTCCAGTTATCAACCAGGGTTTCGACAGAGTCGCCATCGTTCCCAAACATAGCACCCTCTAGGGCTTCTTGGAACCTTTTGGGTTCCATCAGCCTTCGAGGGCGGACCATTGTAACAGGTCCTCCACCCACGAGGGGTTTTTGGATTGTGGCTTTCAGTCCTACCTTGACCAGAAAATGGCCCATCCATGACAAGGGGGAAATAGAGTTTATTTCCACTCATGGACATTCTCGGACCGTACTGAAGACTACATCAAGTGTGTTACCAGCACAGTGTGTTGGACCCGAAACCAACTGGGACAGGCCCATGGCTGTCATGGATTCAATGAACAACCGAGCCGCACCTGTTAGATCTGATGTGCTGGCCTCGAAGGGGATCTTGAGGTCCCCCAAGACAAGGAGCCTAGGGGACTCCAACACCAGCTCAGAGACCAGCTGTGTCAGCTCGGCCAGGGAGGCTGTTAGACTGTCCTTGGCTTTCAGAGTCAGGTAAATGCACTCGATGTGTCTCAGTTTTGGAACCGAGTTCCTAGTCAAGGTGATGTAGCTTTTATGGACCACAGCCACACTTCCCCCCTCGCCCACTGTCCCTAACCTGCTCCAACACATACCCAGCTGGGAGGGCTTTGGCCCAGGTCACGCAGCTATCCTCCCCCAGCCAGGTTTCCGTGGCACATGACACATAAATGAATTCTGTGTTTAGACTTGAGTCCAAGATATCTCATTAAACATATGCAGATATTTCAAAATCCAAAAACAAACAAACCATAATCCAAAAAACTTCTGCTCCCAAGCATTTCAGATAAGGGAGACTCAACCTGTACCATGTAAATATAGGTATAGATATTCAATATAGATACAGTATTCTGAAAAACCTATATTGGCATGCTACAGGTTGAGTCTCCCTTATCTGAAATGCTTGGGACCAGAAGTGTTTTGGATTACGATTTGTTTGTTATTGGGTTTTGAAATATCTGCATATGTTTAATGAGATATCTTGGACTCACGTCTAAACACAGAATTCATTTATGTGTCATATACACATAGCCTGATGGTAATTTGATACATAATATTTTTAATTTGTCTTATGAAACAAAGTTTGTGTACATTGAACCATCAGAAAACAAAGGTGGAGTATTTTGGATTTTGGAATTTTTAATAAAGAAAACTCAACCTGTAATTGTTTTCACTTTTAAATACTTTTCAATTTTAATTGCGTATTTATCATGAATGAGTTGGATTTCTGTTTTGTTTTTAATGTTTTTTGTTAATTGTTTGCTTTTATTTTAGCATATGATTGTGCTGAAAGAACAGCTAACCAGACAGAATGCTGAAGCTGCTAATACTATCAACAAACTAAAACTGGACATAGAATCTGAAAAAAGAAAGTCATCTAAACTAGAAGCTGATAAGCTCGAAATGGTCAAAGAACAAGAAAGCCAGAAAGAGAAATTGAATCAGTGTACTTTTACACTTAATGATTTGCATATGACTAAACAGCACTTGGAAAATAAAATAAAAGAGTTAAAAGAACAGCTGAAAGCATCTCAACAATGTAACTCCAAAAATAAACAGGAAGTGGTTGAGTTAAAGAAAAATCTGCTACAAAGAGAAGAAGAAATTTCTATACTCAAAAGTGAATTAACAAATATCAGTCATGAATCTACTCACAGTTATCAAGAGAATTCAGCCAAAGAAAGTGAAACAGTAATTTCAAAGTTGAATGAACAAATTTCAGAAAGTAAACTAAGAAACACAGATTTAGAGAAATCTATTTTGGATCTTCAGATAGAAAAAGAAAAGCTTCATGTTGCATGTGAAGAGCTTAAACAGCAGTTGCAAATAGCTAGTAGTGAGAAAAACAAGATTGCTTTTGAAAAAGATAACATGCTGGAGGCTTTGAAAACTGAAAAGGGTCGATTAGAAAATGAACTAAACCAGACTGAAAGCCAGTTGTTGGAGCAGGCTCATGAATATGAGCAAACCATAGAAGAGTTGTCAAATGCACGCAACATGAATACAACTGTGTTGCAGCTTGACCATGAACGCTTAGTTAAGCTCAATCAAGAGAGAGACTTTGAGATTGCGGAACTTAAGAGGAACATAGAACAGATGGAAGCTGATCATGAGGAAACTAAAGAGATGTTAACAAGTAGCTTAGCAGGTCAGAAACAGTTGACAGAACTCATAAAAGAGAAAGAGATCTTTGTTGAAAAGTTTAAAACAAGAGCTTCTGAACTTGAGCAGCAACATGAAGCTTATGTTAAGGATTCCAAAAGACTTGATCTTTTAAAACAAAGTTTAGAAGAAAAAGAGAAAAGCCTTTCAGCCATGAAAGAAGAGAACAATCATTTGAAAGAAGAAATTGAGCGTCTAAAAGACCAGCAAAGCAGGACAGCCCCTTTGGCTGAGCCCAAAACCCTAGATATCATCACTGAACTTGAAGCAGAAATAACTCAGTTATCTGTAATTAAAAATGATCTTGAAGAAGAGCGAAAAAGGAATAAAAGGATGCTTGAGGATCAGAGTCAGAAAATGTCCCAGCTTCAGCAGTCTCTTCAGGAGTATAAAAAGGAGACTGAGGAAACCAAATTTCAACAGGAACAAATGAACATCAAACACAAGCAAATATGCTTGGAAAAGGATGAAGAAATCAAAAGGCTACAGAGGACAATAGAACAATTACACAATCAGAGAAAGGTAATTCAGCCAGACCCATCTGATCTCTTTCAAGGAACCAAAGTGCAAACACTTAATGGTGAAAATGGAAATGAGAAACATGATTTATCTAAAGCTGAGATTGAAAGACTGGTAAAAGGGCTCAAGGAGAGAGAAATGGAAATCAAACTTCTGAATGAACAAAATGTCTCGCTGAGTAAACAAATAGATCAGTTATCCAAAGATGAGGTTGGCAAACTTACACAGATCATTCAAGAGAAAAACTTAGAGATACAAGCTCTTCATGCAAGGGTCTCCTCTCCACCTTATAGGCAAGATGTCCTTTACCTTCAGCAGCAATTGCAAGCCTATGCCATGGAAAGAGAGCAAGTGCTGGCAGTTCTTAGTGAGAAGACAAGGGAGAATAGTCAATTAAAAACAGATTATCACAAAATGATGGATATTGTAGCAGCTAAAGAAGCAGCCCTAAAGAAACTGCAGGAAGAAAACCAAAAATTAGCCAGTGAATTTGAAAGTAGCAGTCAAGATATGTCTCGAGAAACTATTAAAAACTTGTCACGTATTATCAGAGAAAAAGACATTGAGATTGATGCTTTAAGTCAAAAGTGCCAAACTTTATTGACTGTCCTTCAGGCATCCAGCACAGGTGCAGGCAGTGAGTTAGGCAGCATCAATAGCAATCAGTTTGAAGAGCTTTTACAGGAGCGTGACAAGCTGAAACAGCAAGTGAAGAAAATGGAAGAGTGGAAGAAACAGGTAATGACCACTGTCCAGAATATGCAGCATGAGTCTGCTCATCTCCAAGTGGAACTACAGAACCTTCAGGCACAGATTTCAGCCGACAGTGAGAACAATTCTGAATTGCAGATCAAATATAATGGCTTAATCCAGGGATATGAACAGAATGAGCAAAAGTTGAAAACATTTAGCCAGGAATTAGCACAAGTCCAGCATAGTATAGGAGAGCTTAATAATACCAGGGATATTATTTTGGGTAGGCTTGATATGGTAACACCACCTCTGCCAGTAATCTCTCCCACTGGTGGACAGCCACAAGACATTCCTAGCAGTTCTGCTTCTCAGGTGCTTATCAATGAGACCAAAGTACTAAATGAGGAACTGGAGCACATGACAAAAACTTTGGAGGAAAAAGATGCAACTATCCAAACTCTACAGGAAAATAATCAGAGACTGTCAGATTCTGTGGCGGCATCATCAGAAATGGAGAGGAAGTGTCAAGAAGAATCTGACCTGGAAATAAAACAGTTAAAAGAAAAGTGTGATGTTTTGCAGAAATCACTCAGGGAGAAAGATCTGCTAATAAAATCAAAAAGTGATCAGTTAGTTTCTTTAAGTGAAAATCTTAATAATAAAGAGAGTGAAAATGAGCTGCTGAAGCAAGGTGTAACTAACCTAAAGGAAAGAACTGTTATTTTGGAAATGGATCTCCGTACGTTGAAAGAAGAAAATGATAGAATAGTGGCAAGGTGTCAGGAGAAAGAAACAGAATTCCGAGCACTGCAAGAGACTAACATGCAGTTTTCCATGATGTTGAGAGAGAAGGAATTTGAATCATATTCCATGAAGGAGAAAGCTCTCACATTTGAAAGAATGCTGAAAGAACGAGAACAGGTGTGTGATGAACTGAATTCTTATTTTGTGTTTCAGGAGGAAAGGGGTGTGCCTTATGATATGCAATACATAGTACAGCTATTTGGTACATATGCAGAATTTTGGGAATTATGGGGTGAAACAGACAAGCAGGAAGGAGTGTCCAGAAGCTGATCCCGGCCTGATCGCCTGTTCCTTTTTGAGTCGCCTTATGTGGCCCTGGTGCAGCCTCAGCATGGGTTGGAGTGTGCTTCATGTAATCACCACACCTCCAAAGCTGTGCAGAAGCCGGCTTTTTAAGTCCATCTGTTTCAGGCCCATGTAAACTTTCTTGGTCAAAATATATATTTGAGCTTAGTTGAAATAAATAAATAAATATATATATTCATTCATTGGATATTATTTATCTTTTTACTTAATCAGAAATATCAGAACTCTGTTTAGCTATACTGGAACAAAAATCCCCTGATTTTTTTAAAAGCATTAATGTACAGTCGGCCCTTCTTATACATGGATTTGTTATACACGGATTCAAGCATACACTGTTTGAAAATGTTCCAAAAAAGTATAAATTTCAAATATCAAACCTTGATTTTCCATTTTTATAAGGGACACCATTTTGTTATGTCATTATATTTAATGAGACTTGAGCATACACGGATTTTGTTATACACGGGGGATCTTGGAACCAAACCCCAGCATATAACAAGGGTCCACCGCATTTTAAAATACAAAGTTTGTAAATAAGGAAAATGTAAATTCAAGTGAATGTCTCACTTACAGTGCTTATTTAATCAGAAATAGGTCCTTCTGTGCTCAGTGGAACATATTCCTAAGTAAACATACAGTTATCCCTTCTTGCATTTCAGAGCCTCCCATAGGCGCGTTACAGAAAGCCCAAAACGGGCAGTCTCGCGCCGCTGCCGGTTGCTGCGTCGGGGAACCACAGCAGCCAAACCGTGGAGTGTGAGAAGTTTAATGATAATGGTGCTTCTTTCTGTACCCCGGAAGTGGTGCCACAAGGCGCGAGGTGCGCACTCACAGCATCACTTCTGCCGCGCAACGTCCGGACGCTATGCGTCCGCGACATCAAATTGCCAGCACCCATATGTATAGGGTGTGAGAGGCATGGCACGTCAGGAAGCGCCGCCCCTCACGCTTAATGACGGCGCCTCATGGGGCCGTCTGTAACGCGCCATAGATAGCAAAAAATGTGGGAGCTCAAGACCCATACTTTGGTATGGCTGTGTGATGTGTGTGTGGCTGCTTGTCCCGTCACGTGCACACGGGTCCATTTAAAACAACTGGGTTTGCTATCCATGGAAGCTCAGATCTGTGGATGGCAAACCTGTGGATAAGAAGAGCCCACTGTATATAGAGTTGCAATCTTGGTTTAATTGTAACATTTTATCTTTTCTACATCTGGGAACCTTGTACTTCCTAACATATAGACATATATTAACGATAAGCTGTCTTGTATCCACTTTGAGAAATGTTGTGGAAATGTACATGTAACATAATTAATTGAAATAGTTGAGATGCAACTTACATGTTAATTTCCTACACAGAATTTTTATGTAGAAAAAGATGAAGTGGAACTATTCTGGCATGTGTTTTTAGCTATGTTTGTGCTATATTTTCCTCCATGTAATGTGTCAGCTCACTGATTGATTCATATAACTTGGATAATGAACATTTTGAGGAAAAGGTAGTGCCATTTCATTTTGGTGAGAGATGACAACAGTGACACCACTCAGTGCTTTCTCTTATGGTAAGAGAAGTTAGACCTTTAAAAATGCATGAACTCTCTTTATTTCTGTTTGTAAAAGGGAAATGCAGGAGAGTTAAACCAACTGTTGAATGAAGCAAAGTCTATGCAAGAGAAGGCAGTTGCTTTTCAACATGAGAGAGATCAAGTCATGTTGGCACTCAAGCAGAAACAAATGGAAACAACTGCTCTGCAGAATGAGGTATGGAATGATGATTAAATAAAAGAGTTTGGAGGTGATACAAAAGTAAGAAAAACTGAAGAACTGTACCCTCAATGACATGCAGGTGCAGCATTTACGTGATAAAGAGAAGCGTCTAAATCAGGAACTGGAGAGATTACGCAATCACCTTTTAGAAAGGGAAGACACCTCCACACGTGAGGCTTTAGCAGCTGAGGATCGGGAATCTAAGCTCAGAAGGAAAGTTCAGATTTTGGAGGAAAAGCTGCAGTCTTCATCAACTGAAGTAGAAAATGCAAGGTAATACTTTGTTTTCTTTACTCTTAAACTCCTTTTCAGTACTTAGTTTATGGGGAAAAAGGTTAGTTGAAGTTTATTGAATCTACTTTGAAAATGCCAATGGTACAACCTGCCCAGAATAGCTTATGAGTAGGATAATGCCTAAAAACTAGGGAGAGGATAGAATTGGAGAAGAGAAAGTTAAACAAAATTGAATTGACAGAATCAACTAAACAGTGCTTTAAGAAATGACAGAAATATTACCAACTTAAAGAAAGAAGCATTTTTGACCTTGATCAGGGGGGCTTGTTTGATTTATACATTGCACCCATGTTATACGTGGTCTTGAGCTTATACGCTCAAGCTGTGTAGGAGCGCATGGGGCTCAAGGGGCAGCACATCCCGTTCAGATGAATGGGGCTCGTGTCCATGGCATGTGCACGCCGCCACGCGCACGAGCCCCATTCACTTGAATGGGGCTCCAACATAGTTGGAATTCGCCTTACATGGGGGGAGGGGGTCTGAAATGGATCCCCCACGTAAGGCAAGGTTCAACTGTACTGTACACCTGAGTAAGCATATAGAAAGGGTAAAGCAGAGATTGGCAGCTTCCCTGGCATGAGAGGTCACATTGGGTCATCCTGAACCCACCAGGGACTGTGCCTTGTTACCACAGACTTGATTGTGGCCGCTCCAGTCAGTCATACAGGGAACACGTGCTTTCTGTTAGTGTAGAACTGTGCCAACAGGATCACAGTTCTGTTTGGAAGAAGATGTATAGACACTGTGCTCCCTGTTTACAAATAAAATTGCCCCTGTGTTCGGTTTTTAATTTAGAAAAAATATGTGACTGAGGAAGGACATGATAAACCTTTAAAGAAGTATGCACGATCTGGGGAAGTGGTTAAAAGAGTGCTTCTTTTCCCATAACACTAGAACTTGGAATGACCTGTAATATTGATTAGTAGTATGTAGAGAGATCTTAGATTTTAGATTTGTATATTGTTATTGGTTTTATCTATTTATGATGTTTGTAATTGGTTTTAAATTTTCTGTACACCACTTTGATCTTCTGGAAAAGCGGTATAGAAATAAAATTTATTATTATTATTATTATCTTGTAGCACATTTGAGACTAACTGAAAGAAAGAAGTTGGCAGCATGAGCTTTCGTAAACTTAAGCCTACTTCCTTAGATGCATTTGGTGAAGTTGAAAGCAAGGGACAGACCTGTATATGCTTCTTCCTCTCCCTCTCCCTCTCCCTCCTTTTTGCTTTGGTCACATACATTCACTACTGTTCTCCCCACATACACACATCCAGCTGGAAAGATATACCTGCATTCCTCTCCTGCCGATGTATATCTTCATAGACACAAAAATTCCTCCCCATCTCACAGATTAATGTACTGTTTCCTTGGTTCAGTTGTCTCTCCACTGAGAAGGATTTTGCCTGTATGAGAAATGGTAGGGAGCACAAGATTTAACTTCCTTCTACTCCCCATGTCATGACTGCAACACCATATGGGTCTCTTGGGATTCTTGGGAAAGGTGAGATGCTAGGCCTCCCATCTCCAGCAGTCCCATTGCAGCCAAAATTGCCATCCCCACACTGCTTAGCAGCACAGAAAAACCTTTTTCCTGCCAGCCTACCAATGGCTAATGGGCTGGGAATCATAGAATCATAGAATCATAGAGTTGGAAGAGACCACTAGGGCCATCCAGTCCAACCCCCTGCCATGCAGGAAATCCAAATCAAAGCATCCCTGACAGATGGCCGTCCAGCCTCTGTTTAAAGACCTCCAAGGAAGGAGACTCTATCACCCTCCGAGGGAGTGCATTCCATTGTCGAACAGCCCTAACTGTCAGGAAGTTCCTCCTAATGTTCAGGTGGAATCTCTTTTCCTGCAGCTTGCATCCATTGTTCCGGGTCCTGTTCTCTGAAGCAGCAGAAAACAAGCTTGCTCCCTCTTCAATATGACATCCCTTCAAATATTTAAACAGGGTGATCATATCACCTCTTAACCTTCTTTTCTCCAGGCTAAACATCCCCAGCTCCCTAAGTTGTTCCTCACATGGTTTCCAGACCTTTCACCATTCAACATAACATTTAGAACATAGACTATGGCAATTATAGCAAACTAAAGTAGATTTCCTCTGGTTTATTTACTCATTTTTAATTGATCATATTGCCTGTGTTTTGCCTTCACCTTTGTATTCATTAGAACCTCTCAGATAGATTACACTGAGAAAATGAGCTTTTCATAGTCAACAGAGATTTAAATGTGGGTCTCTGTCAATGAGCCAGTGTGGCGTAGTGGTTTGAGTGCTGGACTATAACTCTGGAGACCAGGGTTCAATTCCTGACTTGGCTGTGAAACCCACTGTGTGACCTTGGGCAAGTCACACACTCTCAGGGGAAGGCAATGACAAACCTCCTCTGAACAAATCTTGCCAAGAAAACCCCATAATAGG
>NC_056522.1:352339538-352342947 GCF_019175285.1 Sceloporus undulatus | reverse complement strand
ACACACACACACACACATAATTTTTATTTTTTTACTTGAAGTCATCAAGCCAGTATGCAGGTGGAATCCTTGCAAGAACAGCTGGATCTTGTAACTAGACACAGAGATGAAACTGTACTTCAGCTTACAATTTCACAAGACCAAGTGAAACAGTATGCTATGTCCCTAGCCAACCTGCAGATGGTACTAGAGCAGTTTCAGCGGGGTAAGTTAACTCATCAGCCATAAAGTGAAGATTGCCATAATAACCTTGTTTTTCTAAAATGTCACAATTTTGTGACAAATCTTCAAATAAGTAACTCTCTTAAAATTTTAATTTACTATTTAAAGGGATGGTGGGTGTCCATCAGTAGGATATGCTAAGTGTACCTATTTTATCTTTAGAAGAGAAAGCCATGTATTCAGCGGAGCTACAAAAACACCAAAAGCAGATTGCAGAATGGAAGAAAAAAGCAGAGCAACTAGAAGAGAAAACGTTTTCATTGCAGGTAGGGTAAGATGGATCTAGACTTCAGCCTGTTCTTATTTTAATTAGTATGGCAAATAGCAACAGCAGTGACAGAAAGATCCAGAGGAGGGGAAATGGATGAGTCTGGATGGTCCCAATAGAAAGATAAAGTTCAAAGGAAAGAAAAAGATTTGGAAAAGAAGTAGAATATGCCTGACCTTGCTATCCATTTTTCTTTAAAAAAAAAAACTTCTGTAAAAGGTTTGGGGTATGTGTAGTCCAAATGGCTTAAAACAGAAGAGAATTTTATGTGTTTTGCTGTGCTGATAGATATGCTACTGTGAAAAAGAGTTGTTATAATGATCTGTCTCACCTTAACAGGAAAGGTTAGAAGAAGCAAATGCAGCACTAGATTCTGCATCAAGGCTAACAGAACAGCTGGATCTCAAAGAAGAGCAAATTGAGGAGCTTAAAAGACAAGGTAGTTTAAAGTTTTTGCAAAAAATAGTTTACCATGAATGCAGTGCTATATAAATGCAGAAAGTTGTGCAAATTAGTGACTGTTCTTTTTAGAAGCCATTTTACATTCTGCAATAACTGCCAAAAAATTAATCTCTCAATCCCCAGTCCCAAAGGCTTGCACCAACATTTCTGCTTTTAGCTCTATTCTAGGATTCTGGCTCATACTGATACATTCTTGTTATTATGCTCCATGTTTTCTTTTCTCTGGTGAAGCAACAGTTGGAAAAAAAATAAATCCACATTCTTGTGAGTTTGATATTGGAAGAAATAGATATATTTTAAGTATTGTAGTCCTGCTGAGTTATGCTTCAGTGACTACTCAATAGAGAATATGCTGACAGTAGAGAAAAGCTTTTCCTCACGGATTTTCAATCCTGCCTAGATAGTCTCTTATTACTTTGTAGCAGGAGCACTTCTGTAGTTAAAACAAGCAACTTTCTCCAATATTTTGTGATGATTCATGAAAATTCTGTTGCTTATAAAATCAAGACCATTTCAACATCCTTTAAGAAACTGATATTCTTTTTTAGTTGTATAATCAGACCACATTTCAGTCATTTCTTATGACTGCGTTAAAGCATTGTGATTGCTTGATGTTTTCAGTCATGTCTATGTCAACCACAAAACTTCACTTCTGTTTCTCCAAGGGTCAATTTAGACTAATTGTGACCAAAAATATGACATGTTAGAAGCTGTGCCTTTAGCTGGTTTAATGATCATCCTTTGGATTGAAACCAGAGTTCTACTCATGCAAGAAAACTCTCACCTCTCATTTGTAGTGATGTCCTCCATGCCTACTGATGTAGTTTGGGATGGCACTCAAGAGGGTTGTGTGAGAAGGAGGGAGGGAAGTGGGGTCTTATCTTGCACAAATGGAAGTGCCTTTTCACTTGCAGAAGGTCAGGTTTGTATCTAACCTAATATATTGCTGAAGTTAGGAATTTTTATTCCTGTTATTAAATTGATCATTTAACTAAGGGAAGTTGTTCTTTTCATAAGAGAAACAGCCACTGTTGGAGCAAAAAGCCTGGAATAGTAGCCTTTCCTGTATGACAGAAAATGCAGAATGTGGAAAGTATATTGCTCTATTTTTGTGTTTATTTACAGTGTGTGTGTGCCTGTCTGAGAGAGAGAGAGGCTGAGGAGCTGCCATAACTTCACTGGCTTTCTTACTTTTCTCTTGTGACCTACTTTACAACTAGCTTGATATCTCAGCTAGTATTCAAACATCTAGAGGGCCAGTACTTGAAAGCTCCTGTTCTAGACACAAAAATCTTGGATTTAAACAAAGATGAATTGCTCTTACAAATTTTCTCATGCAGCAGCAAGCATGGAAATCACATGTTATGGTGCAGTCATGTAAGGAGTGAACAAAAATGGTCTAGTAATACGACTGGACAGGAGAGAAATTTGATCAGGTCATGTTTTAATGTAAGCATACTTAATTTGGAATTCCTGAAGATATGTCCTTTCATATTCACACATACCTAAATTTGCATTGCTGCTCTCTGATTTTGGAAAAATATGCATTAAAATGTATATATGCATCAGAAGTGCACACAGATGCATATTAGTGGAAAATAATGTGCAAAAGGACTAAAGTAGGCAAACTGCTTGCAAAATGTACATATTAAGCATAGATACATAAAAATATGTATACCAAGAGAAATTTACACAAAAAGGCATATATGTCCCGTGGATATAGAATTGGAAAAGAGGAAATCACAACTGACATTGCTCTTTATTATGTACTATTACATAGTTTGCTTGCTTAAAACTTAACCTTTTTATTGTGGGATTAAGCACTCCAAAGTGTTGATGAAATACTGTTGTAATGTAATTTATTTAACACACATCTTGACTGTCTGCTGCCTGACAGCAGAAAGATTTGCCAGGAGAAACATTTTTTGAATAATAGCTCTTGTTCTATGACAGAACTTGAAACTAAATATACAGGGATTGGCTATATAGGCCTTCTTACACCTTATAAACTGTTTTGAAAATAATGATCTCTTGACATTTTATTGAAGCACAATTAAGGCCCTTTCAATAAGAATTTTATTTATAACATAGATATATCTTAATGGTCCCCTCTTATGGACACTTCAGAGTGAAGTTTCTCAGCAGCATGAGCCAATCTAAGTATACTGACAGTCCCTATAGAACTTTTGTCATTCAAATCTATTATTGTATCTCCATTCTGACCTTTAATTATTCCATGTTATTGGGAATTGTTTCTTTCACATTGGAATTGCAAACAAATATAGCCCTTCCTGATCCTGACTGGTAGTATTTACAGCTTCTTAGCCTTCTGAATATTTCTGAGTGACAGGCAACAACATAATGGTCACATAGCTGTGTAAATTTACAGTGCTTTATAAATAAAGGTTAATAATAATAATAATAATAATAATAATAATAATAATAATAATAATAATA
>NC_056522.1:352317190-352339528 GCF_019175285.1 Sceloporus undulatus | reverse complement strand
GCTTGAGTGTGTGGTTGAGGATTGGGTCATGAGGATTATGAGGAAGTCCCCACACAATATCTTCTGACATGTTGGCTGGAGCTTGCACTAGGTAGATAAGGATTTAATCTAAACCCTGCCTTGTCTCACCTGCCTTAGAGTTCATGACATACCTTTTTCTTTTTTGGAAGCTTTAGCTTTTTCACTAAGCATTCAGTATTGAAAAGCTTTCAAAAGAAGTCAGCATGCAAGAAGCCAAATTGCCTTCTGCATTTAGTCTCAGCATTATTGGCCCACTGTTTACTTTGTTTTTTAAAGAGGGGTGTGGATCTTGATGTTTATTTAGACTGTTGTATCATGCTTCCTAGTTAGCAAAAGCAACTCAAGGCAGCTTACAGTGAATCATAAGTAATACAAAATATAAAGTGTCAAAGGATCCATCCTGTATTTGAGTTGCCTTAAACAAAGGAAGATAAAGAACTTAACCTTTCTCCTCCAGCAGTGGCTTCTGTACTGCCATGATCATCAGATGGGAAAATAGTGTTTGGGATCAATGAGATATATGGGGATTTGGCTAAAGTGAAAAGGAATTTAGCTAGAGTAGAGCAGCACTGATTGCACAAGAAGTTGTAATATTATGGCTTCATTGTATAAACATTGCCCTAAGTTCCAGCTGTATGTTTGCAGTCTACTTTCATGGGATAATGTTGTAGAAAGCATA
Organism: Sceloporus undulatus; assembly: GCF_019175285.1. Classification (NCBI taxonomy): domain Eukaryota; kingdom Metazoa; phylum Chordata; class Lepidosauria; order Squamata; family Phrynosomatidae; genus Sceloporus; species Sceloporus undulatus. The sequence goes on along the minus strand of NC_056522.1, from coordinate 352,338,828 downwards.
CACAACCTTCTGCAGCCAAGTTCCAGTGTGCTACATTTTCATACTTCTTTTTACCTTGAGAATTGCTCTGTTGGATTTGGCACATGTAACTTGTTTTGATTTTGCATCGTTTATTATAATCAAACAAAATTCTGGAGTTTGCAGACTGGTCAAATATTGTTTGTTGGCCAGTCAACGATTCAGTGAAGTCACTATGTAAGCTGCAGGATAATTTATTTAATGATGTTGTCATTTGTTAGCAAAGGTGGAAGTGAGGTTTATTGATGCCCATGCTTTACTCTGGTAGGAAGCAAATATGTATATGTTTGTGTATGTGCTTTCAAGTCACCTCTTGACTTACGGTGACCTCATGAATTGTATGGTGTTTCTTAGGCAGGAAATACTTAAGAGGTGGTTTTCTCAGTTCATTCCTCTGAAATATTGCCTACAGTGCCTGGTATTCATTGGCGGCTTGCCATCCAAGTATTAACCAGGGCTAACTCTGTTGGCTTACAAGATCAGATGGGATCTGGTGACTTTAGGGTGTTTAGGCCAGAAGACAAATAGAGCAGCATAGTAAAGCTACTCCTACAGGCTGCTTGCCAATTTTTTAAGTATCTCCAGATAAGAATCTAAGAAGATTATCCATGACAAAGATGGATAATATTTGTTGAACTTCCTTGGAGTTTGTTGGACTTGCCATCTCTCTTTGCCACAGGAATCAGGGACAACCCTCCCCACGTGATCAGGGCCTCTGTTCTGTAAATTGCTTTACAGAGCTGGTCTAGAAGAACATTAGCTGTTGCTGGGAGTACCACTTGGAACTAAAGGCCACTGGATATTTCAGCAAGCAAGATGTTAAATCATGCATAGCTGTGCAAAGCCAAAAATCTTGTTTTGTTAAAAAAAAAATACGTTTTTCAAACGTTTAACCAGGAAGTGAATTAACTTGTTTTGACCATTCAGGTTTGCAAGGTCTCTTCCAGCAGAGCTGTTCAGGGTGGTTAAAGAGCTAACTCCGCAGCCGTCCACCTTGAACCCTCTTTTGGAACCAATATAGCCTGCTGTGATACATTTAATGACTTTTTTGCAGATAAAATCTCTTGAGCTGATCTGCATTACAACAGAAACAACAAGAGAGATGTCCAGTGACTCTGTGGACTATATTAAACTAGATCAATTTGAGTTTGTAAATACCGATGAAGTGGACAAGCTTCTTGGTAGTCTAAGGAGGACAACATGCCCTCTCGACCCTTGCCCATCATGGTTGACCACCCAGGGAGATGATGCAGTTAAAATACTATTACGATCTATAATTAACACATCCTTTAGGGAGGGAAAACTTCCATCGAACCTAAAAATAGCAGTGGTTAAACTGCTTCTGAAAAACTCTCCCTAGACCCCCTGGTGAGAAATAACTATAGGCCAGTCTCCCTTTTACCTTTCTTGGGCAAGGCGATTGAGAGGGCAGTTGCCTTCCAACTCTAAGCTGTCTTGGCGGAAGCCAATTATCTGGACCCATTTCAAACCTGTTTCAGGGCAGGATATGGAGTTGAGACTGCCATGGTCGCCTTAGTCGATGATCTTTGTCTGGGTGTTGACAGGGGATGTGTGACCCTGTTGGTGCTCTTGGACATCTCAGCGGCCTTCAATACTGTTGACCATGGCATCCTTCTGGAACGCCTGAGTGACCTAGATATCGGGGACACTGTGTTGCAGTGGTTCAGCTCCTACCTCTCGGGCAGATTCCAGATGGTGAGGCTTGGGGACAGCTATTTGGCCAAGAGGGAGCTCAAATCGGGTGTCCCTCAAGGAGCGATTCTGTCCCCAATGCTGTTTAACATTTACATGAAGCCACTGGGTGAGACCATCCGGAGACATGGGGTGTGGTGTTATCAGTATGCTGATGACACCCAAATATGCTGCTCTATGTCTCCGACTGCTGCAGTGACTAAGAATGGGATCTCTCCTCTGGATGCCTGTCTTGAGACGGTAGTGGGCTGGATGAGGGAAAACAAACTCAAGCTGAATCCAGAGAAAACGGAGGTACTTGCAATGGGAACCCCAAGTCCAGGGAAGGAAATTTATCAACCGGTCCTGGATGGGGTCACCCTTCCCCTAAAGGATTGCATTCACAGTTTAGGAGTACTCCTGGACTTGTCTTTGCAATTGTCATCTCAAGTGGATGTGATGGCCATGAATGCTTACTATCAGCCTCAGTTGATATGCCAACTGTGTCCCTACCTGGACCAAAAAGACCTTGAAGCAGTAGTATATGCACCGGTAATCTCTTGTCTTGATTTCTGTAACACACTCTACATGGAGCTACCCTTGTGCCAAGTTCAGAAGCTTCAACTGATCCAAATATGGCAGCCAGATTGGTCACCAGTTCTTCCAGGTTTGACCATATAACACCTGTGTTAAAATCTATTCATTGGCTGTCGATTAGCTTCCGGGCACAGTACAAGGTGTTGGTTGTTACTGTTGCTGCTCTAAAATTGTGAAATAGCCTCCCAGAAGAGAGCCGTCTTATTACCTCCTTGGATGCCTTCAAGGGGACAATTAAGATGGATCTCTTCCAGCGGGTGTACCCGCCTGATCTTACATAAGAGATGTCAACAACTGCTGGGTCCAGTAACCATTGGCAGAGTATAGCAGAGTATCAGACAAATCTTGGAAGCGTGTTCACAGCCCTCAGTGAAGATAATAGCAGAAGGATGTCTTCCAGAAATGATGGAATGCAGGACACCAGGAACTATCCAGCTTTCACTGCCAGGCTTCTGCTGATTAACGACCAGACAAGCCAAGCTCCCGGAAGTGCTTATCTTTATTTACAAAGTGCAAACCAAATAACCAACTCGACTTTTACTATACAGAACTCACAATCCACTCCTCTCTCAACAAACCCACAACAATTACCGGAAGTCCCTGAGTTTATATAGACACAATGCCATGTGGTCCTACAAACTCAGCCTCTTCCTGTCCCACACAAAAAACTGTCCCCTTGTCTAAACAGACACATGTTCATCTTCAGGCTTCCTGCACGCAGGCAGTAGAATGACCTTGTTGCTATGGTCAGCAGCTGTAGCTCATCAGCTTCGTCCTCCGGGTGCTGATTGCTCATGGTCACCACACATCTAAACATTTCGTGTTAGTTGGTTTTTAACCCTTAGCAAGAGATAGTGCTCCACTCCTCTGATTATGATTGCTTTGTAATTTTACTACTCCTGTATTAATGTTAGAGTTGGTTTTTAACTAAAATTATTATTACTGTTGTGTTTTATTGACCGTTTATGGATATATTTTAGGTTGTAATCCCACCTTGATCCAACTGGGAGAGGTGGGAAATGTAAATAAACTTCTTATTCTTATTCTTTTTATTATTCCCATGAACCCATGTTCATACTAAAATGACTAAGACTTTTTATTGCCTTATTAACTCTCATGTTGGTTCAGTAGTAGAATTAATCTTCCTCTTAGTAACTTCAAGTTTGTACTGGATTTCAAATCAATTAATTTACCTTTAAAATTCCAAAGCCACACAAAAGGCCTTTCTCATTGACCTCATATGTTATACTATCCAGTACTGCTTAGGATATAGCCTGTTCCTAACATTTCTGTTATTTGACATCATTCTCTAGATGACTGCCTGAGCAGTCCGCTCAAGGATTTTCCCCATGTGCCAGTTGATCAAGGCAGGTGTCCAAAGTTCTTTTCCATTGCCTCGCCTCTCTCTCTCTCCAGTCAGTTTTATCAACTATATAGATGGCCACAATAAGGGCTTTTCAAGTGACTGCTTCTTTGGAAGAGGTTTCCACTTTCATAAGGCATTACAAATTAGACAAATATAAAGTTGCTGAAGAGGCATTTGGAAGGACTGTATTGCAAACAGTGATCAGTGACAGTGAGAAGCACACCCACCCATGATTATGTACTTGGGTATATCCTATGAGTGTGGATTGCTCAGGTATTCATTCAAAGAATGAGAGATTAGTACTCACTGTAAATGAGTACATCTTAGATGATTACATGAGCAACCATCCCCACCTGGGATGTTAACTAAAATAAAACAAAATATTTATGTCTAAACAAAACAAAGCAACACAAAACAAAATATTTTTAACCTATTTTAAGTAACATACCTAATAAAAGACATATGTGTTAAGGCTTTATTAATAAATTGATCGGAGAGAGAGTAGAGTTAAGGTTTTCAATGAGAGAGAAGTTTGGATTCCTGTCTTGATCCGTTGCCACAAGGAGAAAAGCCATGAATGTGGATTGCTCATGCAGTTATACAAGAATGATAATTCAGGGTGAATACCAACCTCTCATTCTGTCACATTCTGGTATCAATTAGAAGTCAAACACAAGGCACATTCCTATAGATAAGGATTGAGGGCTCAATTCCATCATTGAATTGTGTAAAATGAAATAAATAGGTTTGAGTTGAAATGAGACAAGAGTGGGAGCACTTGTTCTTCCCAGAAATTGAGTCTACCAGAGCACAGAATCCAGCAGTTTCAACCCTGTCCAAAGGATGTCCCTGAGTGCATTTCCTTGTACCATATAAGTTAGGGATGGGCAGAAAGGAAACCTGAATCATTTGATAGGACTTTGGGAAATTTTTAGTAGCCTGGCAAGGATTTTTCACTTTTGTTTAACTGCTAACCCTTGAATTATCTTAGTAAAATGAAGAAAGATTAGAGTTTTTGTGTGAAAAGCCTCTGAACTTCCTTCACTGCTAGTATGCACATTTTTTGTCTTAAAATTCATCTAAGTGTCTGTCCTTTGCACGAAAGTTGATTTAGGGTTCTAATGAAAGCAAATGTAGATCTCACAAATTAATAAGACAACATAGCAATGGGGTAGGAAGAAATGTTCACATAGCCTACCTGAAACTAGCTGCATGTTTTGCTCAGTAACTTCTGATGTTGTTATATTTCTTAGTGGCTACAATCTGTTGTCAGTTTTTAGTAATCAGAGGCTAAGACTAAACTTGGAGAAGCCCTGACTGTACAGTGAAGCAACTTCAGGGATGGATGGAAAATCTGAGGATAAAACTCTCCACCTTCTTCTTACCTTCCATTTTTCAGTATGGCTGTAGTGAAGCATTGTAGCTTGCTCATTTATAGAAAACATGGATGACTGGATCTGAAGAAAGAATGTTCCTTCCCCACTTCCCTCTATGGTTAACCTAGTAATGGTGTTCAGCATCTTGGCAGGTGTGCTACCACTATAATCAAAAATGTAATAGTCTCGTTTAGACCATACTTTTGGCACAGATTGTGGATGTGAAGTGTTGAGTAGGATTTAGGAATGAAATTGGAACTCTCCTCCCTTCCCACCACCCATCAAATGTGACAGTCTAAGAAAAATAAAAAGGAGATTGTATTCAGAATATGTTATTTACACAGGAAAACATATAATGTCTTGTTGAATAGTGGCCAGATACATTCCCAGACACAGATTTGTTGGCCTAAACTGCTGAAAGAATTTTTAAATGGATTTTTTTGGCAGCAAAAATTGTATTAATGGAAAAACAGAAGGCATACAAGATAGAGGTTTCCGAATTTCCATAAATGGTTAACAAATTGCAGGAGAATATTGTGTCTTAATTTTCCAGAGACCGTGCTGAAATTCACCTCTGCCCTATCCTTTTTATACTCATTAATTAAACTATTATATTTTTTTCAAAGAAAAATGACAGAGTAAGGGGCTGTACAGACAGCCCAGTAGGGGAAGGCTTTATGCTGTCCCTGGAAGTGTGGCGTTTGGGATGTGGCAACCACACCCCCAACGTGGTGCAAAAAGGAGCTGCAAAATGCAGCTCCTATTTGTGCCGTAGAAGGGGGGCCATAAGTGCCCCGGTGCAGCGTTATGATGCCCCTCATGCACAGCACCGTTTGGGCGCTGCGCATGAGAGACGTCATCATGCCATGCGCACTAGTTCGCCTGCAGGCCGGCACAAAGTGCTGGTCTGTGCAGGCTCTAAATATTGTGCATTCAATATTTGGCTTAGTTGAAGGAAATAATAATAGTAAATTACTTTTTTCTTTCTTCCATGCAAAATGCTGAAGATGGGAGGTGTGATCCTCCATCTCATTTTATCCTTACAACAGTTCGGTAAAGTAGGTTGGAGTGAAAGATAATGATTGACTAAAGGTCTCACAGAGAGAGCTCCATGGCTGAATAGTAATTGGAATCTTGGTTTCAGTAGTTGTAACCTGAAATTCTAAGGGCTGTCACTTACACTTTTATTTATATTAAATGAAAAGATGGAACTGATGTGTCCTGCTTGTTGTTGTTGTTGTTGTTGTTGTTGTTGTTGTTGTTGTTGTGTGTCTTCTAGTCATTTCCTACTTACACTGATCCTATCACGGGGTTTTCTTTACAGGTTTTTTTCAGGGGGGTTGCCAGTTCTTTCCTCGGAGGCAAAGAGAGTATGACTTGGCCAAGGTTACTCAGTGGGTTTCCATGGTCAAGTAGCGATTTGAACTCTGGTCTCCAGAATCTTAGTCCAGTGCTCAAACCAGTACATCACACTGGCTCTCAGGCATACTAAGACTTCTCTTTTGAACAGTTATCTTTTTCTCGGAGCAGTGAAGAACAAGATGATTTCTGGTGTCTCTTTCCTCCTCTTTAGCAAGTGTAAAACGTATACCCTTGGCAAACCTTCATAGTTGATAGAAACAACTGTGTGGCAAGCTTTTTTCTGGGTGGAGGAAAACTTCAATTTTCTTAAAACTTGTTCCATTTTTTTTTGTCTTATAGTTATGTTCTGTATTTTTAAAAGCTTCATTCAGTACTGCCAAATGACTGTTGATCCTTTTAAAGCTTTACCTTTGCAAATGACATGTCTAAACTCATAGGTGTAAATGGATGATGTCAGAGCACCATTTTACCCCTTATGTTTTGGAAAAGGGCATTTTCTACCACACCTGTTTAAAATAAACAAATGCATTTTGCATGCATATTCACATTTTTTAAAATCAAAAACATATTCTCTCAGACAGAAAGAGCATTTGAATAGCCTTGCTGATACAATTCATCTTATCTTCCTGAAACTGAGTTTAAATTTCATTGACATTAAGACTTTTCCATGGACTTTTCTTTCTGAAAATGGCAACATTACTTTCTAGTAAATTCTACTGTCCCATAAAGGAACTATAGGTAGAAACAATCTCAAATGCATGTATTTGGTTTTCTATGAAGTCAAGTGCTTGTTGCCTCCATGTGTCAGTATATTCTCAAGATCAGTAGTTGCTTCCAAAGTCATAAGATCCTTGAGGCTTTCTTCTCATCCCATTACATATGCAAACCTATAGAACAGCACTGTGTCCAAATTGGTCCATAGTAATGTTTACTATGGAATGAGATTAAATATGTGCCTTATGAGTACTATGAAATATTGGTGCATATGGTGTGGCTGCCTGAAAAGAAGCTAGATTGGTTTATCAATTTATATCTCCAAAATAACATTGAAGAATGCTTTTCTGTCTGTCTGTGTGGTTCTAGTGCATGCATTGTGAATTTGTGATCTGCCTTGACTGAAATCTCTCAAGTGAGAATATCTAATCTTATTATGCTTGCCTAAATTCAATGGTGCTCTCAAACACTAGAACTTACTTACTTTCCTCTTCCCCCCTGTAGTCCTTGGCACCATTCAGTAAATAGCTCTAGGTGATTTCCCAGACCCCTGGAACAGACTTTTGGGGTTCACAAAGGGTTGCAATGGAGAGGGGAGATCCTCCTTTCATTGCCACTGATGGAAGGAATTCAGTCAGCATATTGTGTTGGACCCTGGTCAAGCACTCTTAACAGTGCAGTCTGGACCATGCTCATTCGATTTCTTATGTTCTGTGGAGTTTACTCACTAGTACATGTGTCTAGGATTACAGGCTGAATTATTTTAGGAGATCTTGTTTTCCTAGATTTATATAATTTAACCAAGGGTGAATGGCATCTTGAATGGTGGATTTATATCATGCTATCTGTGCTTTGGCTCACTTTCCGTTCTGTCAGACTAATGTGACAGGTATTTTAACAGAAATTGAAAGGTATTAACTCAAGTAAAGCTTTTTCCACATGTGTCACCCCTCTCTGAAGCAATTTATAATCCTTTTCATTGGGTGGAAATTTTGGACAGATTCCTTAAAACCATTTTGTAAAAAAGGAAGCTATTACTAGTGTATAACCTTATCTTTGCCATTATAACAAAAGCATGGGGAACGTATCTTTTGTAAAATCTCAGGTTCTTTGTGAAAAAATATCTCCGAGGTGGAGTTTTGGACCTTGCTTATTCATATCTATAGATAAAAATAAAACTAGACCCACTGATACTTCCTGTAAGATATTCTGTGAGCACATCTGCATTGTTTGTTGTCTCCTTGTTGCAGCAAATTCTTATTATTTCTGTAGGTGAACTAAAGCAAGAAATGTTAGAAGATGCACAGAACAAGCTAATGAATCTCATAAATAGCACAGAAGGAAAAGTGGACAAGTAAGTGAGTCTCCAAATTGAAGAAGAAAAAATTGGGATTTTTTTTCTTTTGAGAGGAACCACACATTTTATATCACAAAATAGTGGCTGTGGCATGAAATACCTCTTTCATTTATTTATACCCCACCTTTTCCCAAGAATAGGACTCAAAGCAGCTTACAACAATTAAAGACAACATTATTAAAAATCCACAAGATATAAAAGTTAAAATGAGATTAAACAGTCAAAAAAATTAAAACCATCTTAAAGCATATATCATTAATCATCTGATTAAAGAGTTTCCAAATTATTTCCTTCAAGGGACCCCCCTCCCTCTCAACATTGAGCACCACTTTTGAAGAAATATTACTAACATTTGAATTGGTGCCTAATATTTCCCGCGAATCCCAATTGGGAGATAGCAGAGGGAGAACAACTTCATTGGAAGCTTGGAGCATTTTGTACAGTTACTAAAGCTGGCCTTCACTTTGGCCTTCTAGGAGATGGCTTAGCAAGGGGAAAATGTATTAGTCACCCCTAAGTACTAAGGTGTAAGACAATAGAGTACGTAGTTCTAACCAGGCTCCATTTCTTCCAATTTCTGAGGAAGTAAATCTCATTAAAATTAATAGGATTTACTTTGTCTCTTCCAGAAAGCAATTTTTTTGTCATAATTACTGCTTTGATGCAAATTTGGTTTCTTCACTAAAACCGATATGATTAAGTACAATTCCTTTAATTGACTGGCAACCTAAGTGTTTATGACCACATTTCCTCCTTTTGCAGAGCTCACTTTGTAGCTATGGTACTGTGAACATAATCTGCCTGACAATATGTTTCTGTGCAATTTTTTACATGACAGGTCTTCCACAAGAGAAAATTCTGTATGGTTTTACCTTTTAGTAATAAAAATATACAAAAAAAGAAAATTATGAAGAGATTCCTTCAGAATAGTTCATTTCACAAAGATTAATTGGCTAGCCTTTAATCCACACATTTTCATCAGTGATTCTTTACTCTTGCTATATTGTTGCAATAGTATAAAATCAAGAGAGAGATTAAAAATAGCCTAGTCCAATTTTGTGTCATTAAAGCAGACTTTTCCATCACCTAGTACTGCAAGTATTATCCCCTCCTTTTTACAGTCAGATCTCCATTATACAGATCATAATGTAAAGAGCAGGAATGAAAGAAACATATACATAAAGAGTAGAAGTGCTGCACCTGTGGTTGCCACAAAAGAGTTTGTTGAAATTGGATTGGAATTCCTCTAAGCTAAATGCCTTAGTCTACCAAATATTTCTTGTTTTCCAGTGTATTGAATCTAAATTATTATTTATATTCTTACTCCTTAAAACAGTATGGTCAGGGGAGATGCAGAGTGATAGCAAGATTAATGCCTTGTGGATTGTCTAATCCCTTTTCTTGATCATTAGCACTGTCAATATGCAAAGGAATCTTGTAGACATTGAGACCAGTGCTGCATCCGCACTGCAAAAATAATCCAGTTTGACACCTCTTTAAATGCCATGACTGAATGCTATAGAATCTTGGGAATTGTAGTTTGTTGTGGCAACAAAGCTCTTTGACAGAGAAAACTAAATGAATGTTTCACAAAACTACAACTCCCAGGATTCCTTAGATTTGACCTATGACACTTAAAGTGGTGGATTTTCTGCAGTGCAGATACAGCCTAGGTCTGCAATAGACCAAATCTACGAAAATTTATCCTACAGCTTTTTTCTCACACTTAGTCTCAAAAGTACTACAAGATCCCTTTAAATACTGATATTCTAGACTAACATGGCTATGTCTCTGAATTCTGTTAGCACTGTCAAGTAATGTTTGATTTTTATCTTCATTATGATAGAGTCCTGATGAGGAACCTTTTCATTGGGCATTTCCACACTCCAAAGAATAAACGTCATGAGGTACTAAGGCTAATGGGAAGTATCCTAGGAATAAAAAAGGAGGAACTTGATCAGGTAATACCAACTTCTTGCATCTGTTTTTTATTGATGGCCATTTCAACAGTCCTGCAGTTTTTCTTCCAGTAAACTGGATTAAACATAATGCATAGTCAGTCTATTGGCCATTTACCATTGTGCAGTGTAAACAGGCTTTATAAGCATATTATGATGATTTTCCTGATTTTACTGTCATAAAATTAAAATGACTGAGTCATTTTCTGCTAATGGTTCATGTCTTAGAATAAAGAAACTCTCAGTTATTGTTGGTCACATGGACTCAACTCTATTCACCTTTTTTCAAAATTGCCCTGTTGAAACTAACTGAACATTTTTGGGTCTAGCTGAACTATTAACATAGAGCTGTTTTATAAAACTTTGGATTACTTGTTATTAAAAATGAAAAGGAGTCTTTTAAACACAAAAGTTAATTGCTGTTCTATTTCTGTTTGCAAATATACAGTGCACCCACGTCATATGCGGGGGCGCTATATGCAGCTTCCAGCATATGCTGAAAGCCATGCTGGAAAGGCTTCTCCTGCACCCTCAAAGAAACAATGGGACGTGCCGGGTGCATGCCGTGAGAATGATCCCCATTGTTTCTAATGGGGCTTGAGTTTACATGGTATTTCCCTTATGTGGCGGGGTCCAGAACTGATCCCCCGCATAAGAGAAGGGCCAACTGTAATTATAGAATGGTAAATATAATAATATCCATAAGGGCAGGATTGATAGCGTTCTCTTGGTACAACAACAGCCAAGTGAAACCAGAAGGAGGAGAGTATCTTTCTCCTCCTTGTAGCTTTTTATGTGCTTCCAAAACCAGCACTGAAGAATATGTGTAGTTCTCCAGTGGTGGTTTTCTGCTTGTGTAGAAAGTTGTAGTGGACAGGGAAGAAATTGCAACCACCAATGCGTTGTTGGATTTATCTGCCAGTTGTTGTATGGAGAGGTGGTAGCAGGTTTTAATGTCTTCTTCTGGTTTAAATTGTTCCCTAGTTATTGTCAGAAGTTCAAACAGGCGTTACTCGATGGGTGACTGGATGGTTTGGAGGAAGTGCTGGATCAAAGAGTGTCCCCAACACACCTCTGAGACCAACCCATCAATCCATTTTTAACAGCGTAAGTATTTTACTTGGCTCCTTTTGTGTGAAAAATCCAGGTCTTGCATATTATTAAGTGCTGACAATATTAACTTACTACCTTTGCAGAAGGCTCGAAATTATTGACATTTCCACCCCAGCATTTTGGAATATTGTTTTTTTATTATTTATGTGCAGCTATTTTAAAACCAGTTACAGCTATGGATTTGTAAATGGTGAGCAAAATAATAAGGCTTACAGTATAAGACAATGTGTAAATTGAATATACAACATCTGCATTATTCATAATAATAGAATCATGAGTAGACATTCTTTCAAGTAACTAGATCCAAAGTTGTTTAGGGCTTAGTATCCAAACAATAAAACCATAAACCTTGTCTAACAGCGAATACACAGTAGCCAGTGCAGTTCCTACCACAGAGGTGTTAACATGCTGCCAGTAGGCTGTCCCCTGTAAGAAGTCTAGAGAAAGCATTCTGTACCAACTCAGTTAATGTAAGCATAGTTTACGCAGTAGTCCAGCTGTCTGGATTGCAGGCAGTCTATTCAATCCTTCAACATCTGCAGCTGTTGTACCAGCCAAAGTTAATCCAACAACAAAGTGGGGGGGGGGGGAGAAGGAGGTAAGAGTGAAATAACCCACCAAAAAGACACACAGCTAGTTCATAATAATAATAGAGAGGATTAAGCAAGTGTGGATTAATCATATAGGTTAATGTAAGCAGTCATGTGTTCAAAAGAAGTCCAAGAAAAAATCACAACTAAGGATGCATGTTCAGATAAGGCAATGAGATATTTAGCCAGGTGAATGGTAGATGCCAAGTGTGTATCATTTCAACCTTAAAGTATATATCTCTCAGCAACTATTATTGCTGTGTGCCATCAAGTCATTTCTGATTTATGTTGACTCTATCACAGGATCTTCTAGGACTGAGAGTGTGTGACTTGCCTAAGGTCACCAAGTAGGTTTCCATGACTGAGAGGGGAATTGAACCCTCATCTCCACAGTCATAGTCCAGTGCTCAAACAGCTACACTACACTGGCTCTCAGAAACTATAGGGGCTCCAAAAAAACCAGCTTATATTGTGTATCAAACTCCTAAGTCACAACAATTGAGCAGTTAAAAATTGGTTAATATAAAAGATTCTTTTTTTGAAACAATGTAAATTCAAATAATACCTTCTGGCTAAAAGGAAACTACTACAGGACATGAGTGTAATCTGTATTGCATTAACAGCATCCATTTGAGCCATTATAGAAAATTATATTATGTGCAGCTGGATGGATGGATAGATGGGTGGAATCAATACCAATTTTATGTCTAAAGAACCCATACCTATAAAGGCTATCACAGTTTCTCACAGTGTCCTACTCTGTTGCTTCATCTTACTGTGGTGCTGACCCTTGGTTCTATGACAGCATAGCATATATTCTGGAAACTGTGCCATGCTGATTAGGATTCAGTTATGGCCCTAGGGGCAGAATGTGTCTCTCATTTGACGACTGGCCAAATTAAGTATGGAGATGCTTATCATGAGAAAGTTGGCCCCAGGTGACAAATAGGCCACAGTATCTGTGAACATAGTGGCTGTGTAAAATAGTTGCAATCTGTATTGGTAGAGGGACTGCCCACACCAGTGAAATTATAGATCTTCAAAGTATATTATACAGGACATTCTAATTGTTATGATCTACCCTAAACTGTTAAATAGCAGATCTTCTACATTCTAGAAAACTCTAACAATTAAGGAGGTCCTTTACTAATCTCACTATACATGCAAAATCTAATTTCATACCTAGTTGGCCTTTGAAAGCAAATTGGACAGTTTTATAAGTTGTACATTCCCTCCTTAGGACTGTACCCAAAATCAGTGAGGAACTGTGATTCTTTAAGTCTGTTGACTGTTAAACCTTAAAGCTGGTGTCAAATAATGTGGTATGTTAAAATAAATTCATACTGCTGCTAGCATTGTTCTGCAGTACTTAAGTCAGGGCATCTTGAACTGATGAGCCAAATATGTGTTACATATCTCCAAAAATGTTGTTTGCATTTTTTTAATTAGTCAATACCTTTTTAGTCTTTTTCAGAATTGTTTGTGAAGTTTCTTGAAACAGAATCCCGTCCAATTCTTCCTCCACCAAAACTGTCTGTTCATGACATGAAGCCTTTAGGAGCAACAGGAATTGGCAAACCTAGTGCTAATCCTTCCAGCAACATGACAGGTAATGCATTTTATTTTCAGAAGGTATGAAATATTATATTGAACTTGAGTAATGCCATTATAACATCTGAATACAAACTTTCAAGGCTGTATTAAATTAATTGCACTCCACAAGCATATTTTTGTATGGTCTCAGCCTGGTACCAAGGCATGGTGATAGTAAAGCAGTAGTAAATAACAGTCTAAAAACCACTATTTCATTCCTATTTTACTGCAAATCATATGAACTCCATTTCCAGCAGTAGCAAATCATTTGATATAATACAAATGGTTATATAGAATATGGCTTTTCATAAAACATTGCCTTTTCAACTATGAAAACTTTGCCTCTCCACGGAGAATGTTTCTTCCTGCAAAGTTTTGAAAGTTTTCCCACTGTGAATACTTGGCTTTAAATTGTCACTGTAAAGCTGGGAAATTTCCAGTCTGAAAGCTTATCTTTGAAAGTTTATATTTTCAATAAATTTATGGTTTATATGCCTTTTGTTCTCTTATCATTTATGGTATAATTGTGAAGGTGCCCTATTTTATTTGGCAGACACCCAGTTTTCTTGTCTGGACATAAAGTTCAGAGGGACTGTGTCCATTCCTGAATTGGATTGTTGCCCTATAAAACCAGACATGCATTCTGTATCCCTTAATTGTTTGGGTATTTCAGATTTTGTTTAAAATGTAAAGAATAGATTAACAGACATAAATACATAGTTCTCAGGTTGGCCTCACTGCATGATAGATTTATCTAGGACTATGATATACATTAACTCCTAAGTGTCTCAGTTCACTTTTGAAAAGTTTCTGTTCTCATTCTCATATATGAAAAAAATATTTTAAAAGGTTGGTTTGCTCAAAATGATGGTGAACTGCAACTCCATGTGGCAATCTATCAGGACACAACATTTCCCATACTTATTTCATGATTGCTCACAAATCCAATGCAAAATTGTTTCAGTAATTTCTTTTCATAAGACTGTGGCACCACTGTTTATTTGAACAATAAGAGTATGTTCTTTTCCATGGCTCAGAGTACAAAGAAAAGAAATTATCATACTTTAATGTGTGTGTCTGTGTGTGTGCTTGTATGTGCGTGCCTTGAAGTTGCCTGTTGATGTATGATGGTCCCATGAATTCCATAGGGTTTCTTAGGCAAAGAATACTCGGAAAGGGTTTTGCCCATTCCTTCCTCTGAAATATAGCCTACAGCACCTGGTATTCGTTGTATTAACCAGAGCTGATCCTGCTTAACTTCCAAGATTAGAAGGGATCTGGTGCATGGTGGTAAATATTCCCTTGAGGAAAGGTGTGATTGCCATGGCCTTGAAACAGGCTTTGGTGAGTTTGCTGTAGTGAAATAAGCAACTTGAATGAACATGAATATAAAATGCTCTCCCACCCTTTCTCTATGCAGGTGACAGGAAGAACAAAGCCAGATTTCAAAGATACAGCTGTGTTAGTCTGTAGAATCAGTATGTAGAGAAATCTTGGAGCACCTTTGAAAGAAGCTCACAGTAGGCTTAAGTCTATAAAAGCTCATGCTGCCAACTTCTTTCTTTCAATCAGTCTCAAAGGTGTTACAAGGTCTCTCTACGTACCAAAGCCAGATTTAGTTTTACATCAGGAAATACAAATCAAATTTTACATTTGTGTCATCATGTTAAAACATTTGGAAGGTTAGAACGCTAGACTATGATGGAATGGAGAGCTTTCACCAGATCAGCAGATATGAGAGTATTACAAAACTCGATTTGACTATCCATTGTTGTAGTGATTTTTTACCACAAGGCGATATTCTCCTATTCTCTCACAAAATTTCTCTGTGTGAAGTCTATATCTTTGTAAAAATTCTGAAACAATGACAGATTATATTATGCTGCAATTTGCTGATAAGTAAACAATATGTTTTTCATTGTTATTGTAATGATAATAATTTCTATAAATTGACATATGTACAGTCATTATTGCATCCTTGGAGAGGATGGATTTGGGTTTTGCTGTTAGTCAAATAACAGCTTAAATGGTGTAAGACTGTAGACAAAACTATTGAAGCAAATTCTGTGTAGGTTTGCTGAGAAGGCTATCTCAAATAATTTCCCAAACAATATTTTCTTGTTTTCTCTGCCAGATCCAACAGGCTCAGGAACCAGTAGAAGGCCAGATGTAAACCCATTCCTTGCACCTCGGTCCGCAGCGGTCCCACTCATCACCCCAGCTAATCTTGGAACTGGTGGAGCTGGGCATCTGCTTATGAAACCTATTTCTGATGCCTTGCCCACTTTCACACCACTGCCGGTAGCACCAGATGCCAGTGCTGGTGCAGTACTAAAAGACTTGTTAAAGCAATAGACAGTTCTAAGTCAATGGTTATGATGAAGATGATAATAGCACTTTATGGGGGGGAAAGAACACTGCGTTTGTATAATATACCACAAAGAGGCCTTTTGTAAAAAGTTGTTGTTCATATTCAATTGCTCTTAAGTTGTTAACCTCTCACCCATCCTTCCCCACTCCCAAATTTTTCAAAGTGCTTTTCTTACCAATCCATTGCTTTTTTAAAGATGCTGTCACCATCAAAGAAGAAATAGCTCTTGTTATCTTAGTTTGCTGAATCCACTTTCAAGTGGAAAAATCCTAACTGAAACTACAAAACAAAACCCTAGAGGTTTAACAGTTCTCTCCAAAGCCTTTCAACCATGCAACATTCATTTTAACACCAGTATTATTTTGGCCATATGGACAGTTTTTTTCCCTTTTTCTTCTCACAAAAGATGTCTGGACTGCTGCTTTTGGGGTCATCTAACTGAGGGACTATGTTAAAAAGGACACAAATCCAGAAAGAACTATATATATTTGCAATCAGGGACAATGGGGTTGGCACTAGATGGCCTGGGGGAAGTATCTGGACAGTTCAAATATCACTTCAGCCTTCCCAGCCCATGACTTCTGAAGCCCAGGAAAATGAGGGAAAAGTACAGTCTATTTTGTGTGCTGAGAGATTGTGGGGACCATATGTTCCTAATCCTTACAGAATGTCAGATTTAACCCAGATTTACGTCTTCAATCTTGAGCAACCCTTCTTAATTAGTAGGATGGAACAATTTTGCATTATTCAATGTAGGGTAGATATAGACTATTTCTCAGCTTTCAGGTCTCCTCTTTGATTTCTATTAAACTAGCATGGGTTGCAGTTTATCATGATTCTGTGAAAGTGAAAGAGAGTGTACAGGTATAAAACTCCAGAGGGAATGACATTAGCTGACCAAGTCTGGCTGTGCTGTGGGCATTATGCTCAGAACAGTGTTGTCTCTTGGTGACCAGGAAATAGCTTGTGTCTGCCAAAAGCAATGCACTTAAATAGAATGGGAGTGCTGCGAAGTGTGGGCTGTTTGTTTTCATTCACACACACCTTACCAGTAAGTCTGAAACAGGATACAGCTAACAATTCTTTGAGAATGGTTAGTTGTAAGTTTTTAAAATTCATTGGTACAAGTGTGTCTCACAAATTTTATTTCTGGGCAATGCTTCAGTTGGGATTTTCCAACTCCAGAAGCTATTTAATATAACAAATATTCCAAACCTACTAACATTAATGAATTTATGTTCATTTTTCAGTTGACCACTAATTGCAAACCTGACATCGTATTTGTATATTCATAGTGTAAGTATGGTTGAAATATGCAATACTGTAATGGTTCAAGGTGTATATTTAAGAGATGGTTGCTTATACACATAAATTTGATTGGCATTTTGAAGTGTGAATATATGTATAAAGCCTAAAGTGAATTATGCTTTACTCCAGTATGTAAATAGGTCTACATAAAACAAATAGAATTCTGTAAATTTGCTGCTCAGATTTGTACAGTGTATATTGAATGTGTCATCAAACTATTGATCCAAGTACTGGAAGGTGTTCTTGATGCCTTGAAAAGATAATTTGAGACCCAGCATCACTTTGAGCCTACCCTTTTCTATACTGTTATTCATGCAGTTTGTGTTAAAAGTAAAACTGGGTTATACTTCCATTGCCTTCCATTGGTGGACCAGCTCTGTCAGCAGAAGAGAGAAAACCAATGTCCTCTCCACCGTGCATCCCTCATGCCTTCAAAAATTTGTTCTGGATATTTGGCGGATTTTCTGGAGAACATTTTGGGAGGGTGTAAGGATTTCCAGAGGGGAAAGTAGGTCTTGTTAACTCAAGCAGAAGCACTCTTGGTTAACATAGATTTTGCCTACAGTGCAAGTTCTATATTCAAATTTAGAGCATTTTCTCCTGTGTCTCTTAGTGTGTGTCCACTCTGCAGAATTAAAGCAGTTTGACACCATTTTAACTGCTTTGACTCTATTCTACAGAATCCTGGTATTTGTAGTTTGGTGAGTTATTCAGTCCTGTCTTTCAGCTCTGGTGTTTCACCAAACTACAAAACCCAGGATTCTGTTGGGTGGAACCATGGCAGCTAAAGTGATGCCAAACTGCATTCTTTCTACAATATAGATGCACCCTTAATTAATACCCTGTAGTTTGACTTCAGTTTGAGTATGGAATGAATCATGAAAATATAGTTGCCTAGAAGCTGCAAAATAAATGAATGCAAAGAGCCTTTTGTTTGTATTTACATATATTGATTTAAAATTATCTAAATCCTTATAAATTAATACCTGGAATAGTTTCAGGAATTTCTGTTCATAATAAAGTGTTGCATTTTTATTTTTCATAACTGAAGCTAGTGTTTTGTAGCTTAGAAAGGGATAGTTTATTGAAAATATGAAGGCAAGGCAAGGTTTGGAAATGTAGTCATCCCTCGACATTTGCGGCTTGACACTCACAGTTTTGATTATTAAAGGATCAAGGCCTCTGTGCTCCTCCTCCTCATCCCTCCCGGGCTTTTCCCCTGGCGAAGGAAAAAGCCCAGGAAGGAGAAGCCAGGAAGGATGCCTGCGCCAATTCTGCCCCTTTCCAGGATACAGAGCTGCCTCTTTCCCCAAGCAGCTCTCTGTCTTGGGAAGGGGTTTGGGGAAAGTGAATGTGCCCTCCTTTGTGCCGTTTCGAGGTTTCAGAGAGCTGCCTGAAGCCTTGAAAGGGAAGGAGGGAGCTGTGAATGCACACTCCCCTGCCCTTCCAGCACCTAGGAGAGCTTGCTGGAGCTGTTTGAGGTTTCAGAAGGGAGATGGGGGCACACATATGCCCACTGCTCTCACCCCACGGCTTTATGCACAAATTTTGAATTTCACGGAAGTCTTGTGCTCCTAACCCCCGTGAATGTCAAAGGGCAACTGTATTCCACTGTAAATTCTTCAACAACCTATTTTCAAAATCCTCCTTTATGTAAGTTAGAGTGGACACATTTAATATGTCTCACTATGCAAGTGGTATATGAGCGTAATCTTCAAAATGGTTCCTTCACCCAGCACGTCTCATCTATCCTATACATGGAACAAGAATCCCCAAACCTATGTGAGGGGGCACAGAAAATTGCAACAAGGTGTGCCAGGAGGTAGTTGATAAATATGTTGATAAATATAAGAATAATTAAAATACTGTAAAATTGTAGGCAAAATTATTGAAGATAATTCTGCAGGGAGAAGGCTTGCAGACTCTTGTATTACTGCAATTCTTGTTGCCTTGAAGGTGTTTACATACCCACTGGCCCAACAAGAGAAGGAGAAAGCCAATAAAGGGCCTGGTATTTGTAAGGTGGTCTGGGGCCCAACAATGTTGCATATGTGTTTTGTCCTGCAGCCACCAAGCAAAGTGGCTTGACCATGGAAGCAGAGGGGCAAAGTCACTCATGTCCTGCCAAGCCAGCTCCAAGTACCAAAGACCCCCTTCATTTCTTCTAATCTTCCTTGCTGTTGGGAATACAGTGGGTGCATGCATTAAGGCACCCTCCAGACAGCATTAGTCTCTTCCTGACCCATAGGAAGTTAAGGAAGGAGTGGGAAGGAGACTGGAAAAGAGCTCCCTCCTTCAATTCCTTCATTTCATGCACCCTTCCTGCTTAGCTCAAAGCCACTACCCCACCCCAGAGATAGCAGCCTGGTGGGACACTTGGCCAATCCTGTTCATCCACTGGTGGTCTTCATACCAGCTGGGGGATGAATCTTCTCTCAGCTCTGCATGTCAAATGAGATAGTGCTCAAAATGGTTTTAAATTGCATTTCTGGTTTTAGTTAAATTGTCATGGCACTAGATTCTGCCTGATCTTGGAAGATAAACAGGGTCAGCTCTGGTTAGTACTTAGATGGATTACCACCAATGAGCACCAGGCGATGTAGGCTTTACTTCAGAGGAAGGAACTGGCAAAATCACCTCTTGAGTATTCATAGAATCAGAGTTGGAAGAGACCACAAGAGCCATCCAGTCTTACCCCCTACCATGCAGGAACTCACAATCAAAGCATCTAGTCTCCATTTAAAGACCTCCAAGGAGAGAGGCTCCACCACTCTCCAAGGGAGTGTGTTCCACTGTCGAACAGTTCTTACTGTCAGGAAGTTCCTCCAAATGTTGTGGTATAATCTCTTTTCCTGTAGTTTGCATCCATTCTTCCAGATCCTGTTCCATCCTCAATATGACATTTCTTCAAATACTTAAACAGGGCTATTGTATCACCTCTTAACCTTCTCTGATTCAGGCTAAACACACCCAGCTCCCTAAGTCACTCCTCATAGGGCATGATTTCCAAAGCCTTCACCATTTTAGTCACCCTCCTTTGGACACGCTCCAGTTTCTCAACATCCTTTTTGAGTTGTGGCCAGAACGAGACAGTATTCCAGGTGTGGCCTAACCAGAGCGGAATAGAGTGGCACTATACCTTTCCTTGATCTAGACACTTCCTTGCCTAAGAAAACCCTATGAAAAGTTCATGGGGTCGCCATAAATTGACAGGCGACTTGAAGGTACCTGTACACACGGGTACACTTGTAATGTAAATTCATAAGAAAGAGAAAAAGTTGGAAATAATAAATGGAATGATACTTGGTAACAAGGTGAGTAAAAAGGATGGTATAAGGAAACATTGGCGGGATACAGACGGGCAAAAGGGGGTGTATTCATGACGTCATGAAGGTAGAGCCTTCAGACAGGCCTTACCTGAATGCCGCCACGAACACGGCCCCCGCACGCCCCAAGTGGGAAGAAGCGGCATTAAAAAAGTGCTGCTTTTCCCCGCTTCTTTTCTATATAGTGCGCAACTGTGCATCTCCGTCTGTAAGCTGCTGCACCGGTACGCCAGAATTGCTATGCCGCTAATTTAAGTTGCCCATTTAAAAGCTCCGTGTCTGCTGCGTCGCATAATGAGTCGGGGTCCTGGAACATGCGCAGTTTGCAGTCAGGCTTTAATTGCAGTGTCAGCTGCCATGCAGGTGTGGAAGCTGCAGCACAGCTGCAGTGCATTTTAAGACTTCTAACCCTAACCCTAACCCTAACCCTAGAGCTGCATGTACTTTAAATATTTACATATGTACAAGGGAGGTGATGGGGGATGGCAGGGGGACAGCGGTGGCAGCGGCGACAGCTGTGGCTGTGCATTGCAGATTCAGCAAGAGCGCGGGGACCAAAGGAGAGGAGGCTTCCATGATGCTGGTGACATTGGCAATGTGCAAGCGGACAAGGATGCCAACACCAGCTGATCACCAGCTGGCAGGAGACCACCTTTGTTGGCGGGGGGGAAACGTTTCAAGGGGCTTGGGTGCTTTTCCAAATGTGCAACATATGCTTTCTGCGCCGGTGCTGGCAAAAGAAAAAAAAGCCCCGTTTTTGGCCGCCCGTGAGGAAGCTGCCTCTCCCTTTGCGGCGTCCTCCGGGGCGGCGGTATGGAA
This sequence comes from Sceloporus undulatus, assembly GCF_019175285.1. Classification (NCBI taxonomy): domain Eukaryota; kingdom Metazoa; phylum Chordata; class Lepidosauria; order Squamata; family Phrynosomatidae; genus Sceloporus; species Sceloporus undulatus. Next base: position 352,317,268 of record NC_056522.1, on the reverse strand, counting down.
ACTGCGGGTCAGAAATGGCCCCAGGTGAGGTGTCTTCACTGGCCCCCATGTGGAAGCCCCATACACCTGAGCCACGCC
>NC_056522.1:352242908-352317180 GCF_019175285.1 Sceloporus undulatus | reverse complement strand
CCTGGGGCGGGCGGTCTGGAGGCTCTGTATTCAGCAGAATACACCTCCAAGACGTCTTCTCCTGCCCGTCTGTATCCCGCCATTGTTTTAATGCATAATGTTGATGAACAGATACATTCAAACTAGATCTTCTCTTGCTGAAAAATGACAAAATACAGTGCGCCCACGTCATATGCAGGCATAGTTTCAGCTTACACTAAAGTTGCGCACCGGAAGAGGCAATGAAGTGTGCACCTGTGATGTGCCACACTGCATGCACGAGCCCCATTGTTATCAATGGAGCTTGAGCATGCACAGTATTTCCCTTACGGGGGAGGGGGGCAGAACGGGAAGGTCCTACTGTACACATTTTAAATAGTCTACCAGTTAAAATGGGGGGGGGGGGCTTCAGCACAGATCTATATATATATAGGCTGAGAAGAGGAACACTAAGATTTCTATCCAGAACAGTCAATAAAAACATTATGCTTCCTTCTTTGAAGTTTTAAAATCCTAATTTGCACAAGTATTAACTACTTCACACAACAGCAAGAAGAAGAAACATAACTGAATTGTGCATCTTCCAGTATTTCACAGACAAAAATATGGATCCTCTTGTGTATCTTCCACACCTCTATTCTGACACCGCTTAAGCCCTGGACACTCATTTGATGAGAGCTTATTGAAGTTCTGGAAAGATCAAGAGCAGATGTTCTTAACCTGGGATCTCTGGGTGGGAATCAAGGAATCGGGTTAAAACAAAATTTCTTCTATTTCTTTCCTGTTACTTTGAGAATAGTCTTTGTGGGGAAGGGGGAGTATTTTATGCAAAGGTATCTTGTAACAATTTGTTGCCTAAGCAACATGCTTCCTCCTGTCTTTGTACCCAGATGGACCATTGTTAAAACTGAACTTGTCACCTCATCTCCATACCCACTAAGGGCTTGTTCCCATTATGATTTAAAGTGAATTGCTGATCGGTTTATATGACTACCGTTCTTATTTGAAACCGGTTCTGATCCTACTTTGATCTATTTTTGTTGCAATAAAGCGAGGCAAATGCAAAAACCCTGGTTTTCCAGACACTCGTTTTTTAGCAGTTCTTTTGGAAAGAATAGATTCTGGAACATATTCAGCAAGTGGGAACGACGTATCTGGATCACATCATTCTGGAGGAGAGGGACTAATGGCAGTTATGTTTACCATCCCTCCTCAGTTTTGGGTAGATCCACCATTCCCTGCCTTTGTGCTTCTGGTGTGACCTATGGGCACATGATTTTTTTTAAAAAAATAAAATTGATAGAAGTATCTATTAGGCAAGTATTAATGAGGCAAGTAGTTGCAAAACCAATGAATCAAATCTATCAATTTAAAAAAAATAGAAGATTCGGTTCATTGATTTTGCAACTACTTGCAATCAGTGAGGAAAATAGTTGCAAAACCAATGAACCAAATCTTCTATCAATATATACACACACACACACAGAGTAGACTCTTGATTACCCGACATAAACGAGACTCTCGCTTGTAGTCAGATCACAAAATATCGGATAATCCAGACCAGGAAGGGGAGGGGGGATGTGGGGGGAATTCCCAACCTGGTGCCCCCAGAGAAAGGGGTCGCGAACCTGGGGGTTGCCAGGTTGGGAATTCCCCTCGCCTCCCCCCGCCCCTTCTCCCCGCGGGTGCCGGCGCTGGAGCAGGCACCACGCGGGGAAAAGGGGAAGGGGGCGGGGCTCCCTCCTTTCCCTTCTCCCTGCGAGTGCCCGCACTGGCACAGGCACGCGCAAGGAGGAAGGGGCGGGGGGGGGCCTCCTCCTCTCCCTGCGGGTGCAAGTACTCGCAAGGAGGAAGGGGTGGGTGGGGGCCACCTCCTCCTCTCCCTTCCCGCGGGTGCAAGTACTCGCGAGGAGGAGGGAGGAGGGAAGGACGGGGGCCTCCACCTCTCTCTTTCTATCCTCTGGCTGCCAGGCAACCGTGGGGAGAAGGGGACGGACTGCAAGCCCCAGCAGGCCTTGCAGCCAGACTTTCCCCTTGGCAGCCTACCTAATTGGTTGGGAGGGTGGGAAGAGGGGGGACTTCCGGCTGCAAAGCCCGCTGGGGCTTGTAGGCAGCCGAAAGTCCCGGCCCTTCCCAGAGGGAGGAGGCGAGGTGAGGGACTTTTGTCCCCAATCCGACATCCCATGATTCTTCTCACAAAGAAGCATGGGACGTCAGATAATCCAGAGTGTCGGTTAACCACCAAAGGTCAGTTAACCGAGACTCTACTATGTGTTGTGTGTATATATATATATATATATATATATATAGAGAGAGAGAGAGTTCTCAGGCCGGGCTGCCATTTACGTCACTGATGACGTACAGATGATTGACATGCATTTTGAAGTGGCGCAAACTAGTGGGGCTGACAATCATGCCAAAAAAGAAGTGATTACAAGGGTATATAGAGTTTTTTTTCTATATATAGTTTTATTTTTTACAGTATTTTTATTTTTTTAATAACTATCTGTTTTAATACAGTAATAATTTAATTCCTTTTTAATGTACTTTTGGTTTTTTTTGGGGGGGTTGTTTTTAAATGTTTTTAATTGTACTGTTTTTAATACTGTGAAGCTGCTCTGAGTCCCAGTCCTGGGAAAAGATCGGGATACAAATAAATATAATAAATATAATAAATAAATAAAATAAACACAAGGGGATAATGAAAAGATCTGCTTTCATAGTGGGAATGACGGACCTTTTGGAATTGATTTACCAACATGGAGCAAAGGCGAATCCCAAACCGGTTTAAATGTAAGTGAGAATGAGCCCTAAGTTTTGCATATCTATGGACATTCTCATATACTGCCTGCTTTTATTGGTCTTTCCCTGGACTCTTCACTCTACTCCATCTACCTGAGGAAGTAGGCTCAAATCTACGAAAGCTCATACTACCAGCTTCTTTCTTCCGTTCTGTCTCAAAGGTGCTACAAGATCCCTTTGTGTACTGATTTTCCAGACCAATATGGCTATGCCTTGCATTCTACCACCATATGTATTTTATGTTCAGTTATATCATTGTTCTGATTCTATTTTCTACTACATAACTTTGTGAACTAAGGTTTTCAGAAATTGTCATTAAAGTTACAAATCAAAATTGGATGTCAAAAAGAGATGTGAAACAACTTCGCCATATCAAATGTCAAATCACCGTTTTAATTCATTCAAGCTGAACAGAAGCCTTCTCACTGTAATTTACTTTTGCATGGAGAATGTGTTGTATTCCAGCAATTTGGATTTATTTCAGTTTTTCCAAAAGATGGCATCAATTTGGGCGGGGGGGGGGGGGGGGAGATTTGGATCAGATATTGCATATCTGAATTCTAGCCTTTATCAGCATGTCTCCAGGATAAGGCAAGCTGGAAAAAACTCTTTAAATTAAAGAAAGTTATGATCCTTGCACAGATTATTTACAGCTGCCAAAAATGACAAATCATGAGTGGTTTAATACAATGAAATTGCTACAAGCTTACACATGTAAGCAGGCTTCTATCTAAAGTCAATGGTTTAAATCATGGGAATGATTTTTGCTGTGGCAAGTAACTACATAATAGCATTTTCATGAGGATAGGTTGGAGGAAAGAAATGGGAAAAAATATTGAAAGTAGCATCCCATTTTTAGTGGATCTGTGAGGAGTTTAACACATAGTTATTGTTAGCCAGTGGGACGTTGACAGCTACATCAATTAAAATATATATAAACTGATGAATATATATATATATATATATATATATATATATATATATATGCTGAAGTATTACATCCTTGAGAAGTTCTATAATTCAAGGGCAATATTACAATCTGGGTTATATTATCTCATCAATGGTCCATAAACATGGTTTTAAGTTACAGAGTAATAACGTGTACCGAGGAGCTATAAACAGTTAAAGCTGTAATCCTTTACACACCTGGGAGTAAGAATTCTTAACTCTTGGTTTACTAACTGATCTTTATGGTTGCATGCCTTCAAGTAATTTCTGACCTATGGTGACCCTAATGGCTGTGCAGGGATTTGAACCCTGTTTGCCAGAGTCATAGTCCAATACTCAAACCATTACACCACAACTGCTGAAATAAACCACTCCTTATTTGGATTTAAATAACAGCACATTAGAACAGTGGGTGAAGTGTCCATGCTGGTGGAAGTGGAAAGGAAAGAGAGATGTTGCAGAGCGACAAACTGAAGAGATTCTAAGTCCGCTGCTTTGGGACAGCCTTCCCCAAGCTGACACTTCCTAGATGCTTTGGACACCTACCATTCCCAGACAACAATTATATGCTAAGCTTTGTAATACTTGGGGAGAAAAATTGTTAGGGGAAGCCTTTTTAAAAAAGACCCCACAGCCCCTCTTTTGAGAGTAGCCAGTATCAAAATGTCCTCCTCTAATGTTGCCAGTTTATTGTGGTGATTTGGTTTGAGAATGTTAGACTATGACTCTGAAGAATAGAGTTTAAATCCCTGCTTGGCCACAGAAACCCACCTTGGGCAAGTCACACTCTGTCAACTCCAGAGGATAGCAATGCCCCCCCCCCCAAAGAAACTTGCCATGAAAACCCCATTATAGGCTTGCCTAAGGGTTGCCATAAGTTGGCACAACTTGAAGGCACAGAACAACAATGTCAACCACCATGCCAGGTTCTGTAAATCTCCTGATTTGGCCCTGCGTCATGCAAGCAGGACTCAGTGAGCCTGCTGGGAATTCAAGAGTACATTACCCATGTAGACAAGGCCTGGGTTGTGGAGAAAACTCTGCAGACCTTTTTGTGGGAACTTTACAGGGCTGTGTTGTTGTTGCTGATTTATGGCAACCGTAAGGCAAACCTATCATGGGGTTTCCTTGGCAAGGTTCTTCAGAGGAGGCTTGGCATTGCCATCCTCTGAGACTGAGAAAATGTGACTTGCCTGAGGACACCTAGTCAGTTTCCATGGCTGAGCAGGAATTCCAACCCTGGTTTCTAGAGTTGCAGTCCAATGCTCAAAGCACTACACCTCTCTGGCTGCCCTGACACATTTTGTTGTCTGAAGTAAAGAACACGATGACCCTCCTGCCTACTGTTCCATGTATAAAACCTGACTAGATCAGCAGATGAATTTTACCTCATTGGAACTTAGTGCTGCTCCATCTCACTTTAGAATAACAGGAAGATAGGCAGTGTTGGCTGGCCTTATAATGTCCATAGCAAGTTTTTTCTACATTTTGTTGCCATCCGCTGAGAAAATGTCCACAAGAGACCTCAGTCTTCACTCTGCTGAATGTTAAGGCCAGAGATACAGCAAGAGAAATATGGTGAATGTTCAGGAAGGAGAAAACTTCCCATTGGTGCCACTGGATACTACTCCCAAAGGCTAAAGGTGTATCCACAGTGCAGAAATCCAGAAATACTTTAACTGCCATGAGTATATCTTACAAAATCCTGAGATGTGTAGTTTGGAGCTCTCTGACAGAGCAGCCTTTATGCCTCACCAACCAACAAATCCCAGGATTCCACAGGATTCCACAGGATGGAGCCAAGATACTGTATATACTCATGTATAAGTCTAGAAATTTAGGTTGAAAAATTGACCCAAAAAGCTTGAGTCAACTTATCCATGAGTCAATGTAAGTACTGTATCTTAATTCTTATTTAAAAGAAGGAACCATCTCATGGTGAAACGCAAGATTATAATATGTGAAGCACCGACCCTCTCTATTCTCTCATCCATCCAGCCTTAAGAGTAAGCACAAAGAGCTATGTCTGTTGGAATTTTATAAGTTCTTTCACATTGTTTTGCTTTGCTTCATCCTTTAGATCCTTTGCTATATGCCCCTAAGTTTTACCCTCGACTTATCCACGGGTCATAGCAAAATCCATAATTTTGGCCTTGACTTATACATGAGGCCGATTTATAGTTGAGTATATACGGTAGTTAAAATTGTGTCAAATTGCATTATTTCTGCGGTGTGGAGGATCAGGATACGTTGTATGTGAAACTGCATGGTGTTTTTTAACAGAAATATGGCTGTAAAGGGAGGACTTAAACTTCCTTTTGTGCTGCAGTTACAATGACAAATGCATAGGATTTAATATTTAAAAGACCCATGGGGATGTTAGCCATTCAGTTGATAAAATGTGGTGTTAAACACCGAGAAAATTGGCCAGTGGGAACAAGAAGCAGAACATGCTATTTTTCTCTCTTCTTGTAAGCTGCCCCTATTGTGGTTGATAGAATTATTGTATAGACTAAACTAATTTATTCTGACTATAAGGGGGGAATTACACTTTCTTAAGAAAACCATAATGAAAGAGCATGGACTGCAGAGCTTATAAAGAGATATTTCAAACTACGTCAGATAACATCTGCTACGCTCTCCACTTGATTCAATTAATGATTCTCAGTATCTCTTGCCAATAAAAAAGCTACAAAGGATGGATGGTTTCCTAGGAAAACGATCTCCTCTTTGGCCAACTTTTCTTACACAGCCAGAAAGACATTTTGTTGATATAATTCTTCATCGACATGGTGAGCAACATTGTTTCCGTAATATAATGCAACATTAATAGGTTTTGAAGCTAGAAAGAACTGTATCCTGCTTTCAGTGGGAGTCCTCTGTAGACCATTTAAATCCATGTATTAATAGACAAGTGATTATTTATTCCTCTCTTTGGCCCAAGAAGAAAAGAAAAATGTCCAGTATCACTGAGATAGTCATCATAGATCTCATCAGCAGAATATTTATTTTACACAAATAAGATTTCAAAGAATTTGGAAAGTGACAATCTGATCTCTGAAACTTGGAAATCCGTGCTGTTTTGTTTTAGCAACTATATGTTGTTGCTGTTAACTGCCCTTGAGTTGGCCTCAACTCATGGAAACCCCATGAATGAGACATCTCCAAGCCTCCCTTTCCTCCACTGCTCTGCTTAGGTCTTGTAGATTTAGGACCGTGACCTCCCCAAGTGGGTTTACTCATCTGGCATGTGGTCTTCTTCTCTTTCTACTGCACTCCACCTTGCGTAGTTTATTGTCTTTTCTAATTACTCAGTGCTGTCTCATGATGTGGCCAAACTACGACAGCCTCAGTTTTGTCATCTTGGCTACTTGGGATATTTCAGGCTTGATCTGTTCTAGGACCCATTTGTTTGTCTTTTTGGCTGTCCATGGTATCCTCAGCACTCTTTTCCACCACTATAATAATAATATATAATAATAAAAACTTTATTTATATACCGCCCTTCGAAACATCAGGGCGGTTAACAACAATAATACAAACATCCCATACAAATTTAAACAATGCCATTAAAAACAATAAAAGAACTTGTGCCAAACCACAGGCTACTAACAGAGGGGGGGAGAGGGCTCTCAGGGCAAAGAATCAGGGGTAAGCCTGCTTGAAAAAGAACGTTTTCAGCCCCTTCTTAAATTGGGCCAGGGAGGTTGCTGAACGGAGCTCATTGGGCAGCGAGTTCCAGAGGGTAGGGGCCGAGATGGAAAAGGCCCTTCTAGTGGTATTAACCAATCTAGCCTCCGGAACTTTTAGCAAATGCTGCCCGGTGGATCTGAGTGTGTGGGGCGGATTGTATAGAGAGAGGCGGTCCTTTAAGTACTCTGGGCCCAAGCCATTTAGGGCTTTATAGGTTATAACCAACGCCTTGTATTGTGCCCGGAAGCGAATAGGCAGCCAATGTAGGTCTTTTAAGACTGGTGTTATATGACTGGTCCTAGGTGTGTTAGTGACCAGTCTTGCTGCCATATTCTGCACTAATTGCAGCTTCCGGGTATGGTACAAGGGTTGCCCCATGTAGAGCGCATTGCAGAAATCCAACTGAGAGGTTGCCAGAGCATGTACTACTGTTTCTAGGTCCCCCCGGCTCAGGTAGGAACGCAGCTGGCGTATCAGCCAAAGCTGATAGCAGGTGCTCCTGACCGCCGCATCCACCTGAAATGTAAGGTGGAGCGACGAGTCAAGGAGCACTCCCAGACTGCGTACAGAGTCCTTCACGGGGAGCGTGATCCCATTCAGGACAGGTGGAACCACCGCCATCCCTGAGCCAGGAGAACCTATCACGAGCACCTCCATTTTCTGTGGATTCAGGCTGAGTCTGTTTTCCCTCATCCAGCCCATTACCGACTCCAGACAGGCCACGAGAGGAGAGATGCCATCCCTGGTCACTGCATCAGTCGGAGACATAGAGAAAATTATTTGGGTGTCATCAGCGTACTGATAACCCCGCGCCCCATGTCTCCGGATGATCTCTCCCAGCGGTTTCATGTAAATGTTAAAAAGCATGGGAGACAGTACATCTCAAATGAGTTGATTTTCTTCCTTTCTGCTTTCTCCACTGCCCAGCTTTCACAGCTGTACATGGTGACAGAGAATGGAATGGCTTGGATGATTCTAACTTTAGCACTCAGTTGTATATCTTTACACTTTAGGACCTTGTCTAATTCTTTCATAGTTGTCCTAGTCTTCTTCTTATTTCTTGACTGCATTGTCCATTCCAATCAGTGTTTGATCCTAGGTACAGAAAGTCTTTTAACTATTTAGATTTCCTCTTTATCTAGGTTGATTATGTAGATCCTCCATGGTCATTATGTTCAGCAGTAAGCCTGCCTTTGCACTTTCTTCTTTGACCTTCCGTAATAATTGTTCCAAGTCTGATGTTTTTTCAGTTACTAGTATGGTGTCATCTGATATAACAGATTGTTGATGTTCCTTCCTCCCATCTTTACTCCTCCTTCTTCTGAGTCCAAGCCTGCTCTTTATATGATATTTTCTGTGCACAAGTTGAACAAATAAGGTGGTAAGATGCAGCGTTGTTTGACTCCTTTGCCAATTGGGGACTATTCTGTTTCTCCATATTGTGTTCTGACTGTAGCCTCTTGTCCTAAGTACAAAAGTGCAAAACCTCCGAAGGGCTCTTGGAGGTCTCTCATCATCCTAAATCCAAGATGATTTGACAGCAGTTAATAACTTGCTATTCAGCATATGCAAATTTGCCTTTTTTACAGCAAGATTTATGAAATTCAAAATCTGTGTTCATTCTTATGAAATGGAACTTAGTATGGTAGCCACCTATGATTTTAATTCACACATTCTAATTGTTCTGGGATTTCATACTTTTTCAAAAATTAATCTTCCATCTTCCAGACTGGCTTTACTATTTCCTGCCCGCTTATACCTATTCAGTTTCTACTAATGCATCAAATATCCTGGAGACAGCCTTGGAAGAGCTGGTTCCAACTGTAGGATTTCACTTAGCTGGAGAGATGCATGAAAGGAACTGGACTAAGAAAAAGAGAGAGGGAATGAGAGAGAGAGAAAGAGAGATTACATAACAGTTGAGAAAGTGCAATGCTTACATTAGTACATCCATCTTTGCATTAACCAACCTTGGCTCAGTCATTAATCAGAATGGAGACTTCAGCCAAGAAATCAGAAGAAGACTAGGACTTGGAAGGGTAGCTATGAAGGAACTATACAAGATCCTGAAGTGTAAAGATATAACATTGAACACTGAAGTTAGGATTATCTGTTGCTTTTCTACATATGGTTGTGAAAGATGGACAGTGAAGAAAGGGGACAGGAAGAAAATTTTAAATCTCATTTTTTAAAAACTTATTTTAAATGTGGTGCTGGAGAAGAGTTCTACATTTGCTGTGGGCTGCTAAGGACAAATAAATGGGTCCTAGAGCAAATTAGTCAAAGATTGCCCACACCTTGGATTAAATATAGAAGAGAATGGAGACTGCAGTCTGGGAAGGGCTGGGAAGGGCAGCTATGAAGGAATGAGACAAGATCCTGAAGTTGTAAAGATATTGAATACTAAAGTTAGGATTGTCCATGCCATTTCTATGTATAGGTGTTGTGAAAGCTGGACAGTGAAGAAAGGGGATAGGAAGAAAATCAACTCGTTTTAAATGTGGTGCTGGAGGAGAGTTCTACTGATACCATTGACTGCTAAAGAGACAAATAAATGGGTCCTAGAGCAAGTCAATGCTAAACCTAGAAGCCAAGATGACTAAACTGAGACTGTCATATTTTGGACATATCATGAGAAGACACGGCTCTCTAGAAAAGATAATAATGCTTGGTAAGGTAGAAGGCAGTAGAAAAGAAGAAAATCCCATTATGAGTAGATAGACTCAATCGAGAAAGCCACGTCTCTAAGTCTGCAAGACCTGAGCAAGGTTATTGTGACTTGGAGGTCTCTCATTCATAGGCCAAGATGGGATTCAAGGCAGCTTACAAATTATTTAAAAAAAAAATTGGGGTTATTGGCAAGATTTGTTCAAAGGAGGTTTGCCATGTCTTCCTCTGAAGCTGCGAGAGTGTCACTTGCCCAAGGTCACCCAGTGGGTTTTTATGCTCAAGTTGGGAATCAAACCCTGGTCTCCAGAGTCATAGTCCAGTGCTCAAACCACTTTGCCATTATGGTTCCCAGACACTAGTTTACAAAAGTTAAAAATAATAATAATTAAATAACATTTTAAAAACATGATTAAAATCAATTAAGAACACTTAAAACATAATTTCCAATAAAATGTTTTTAAAAAATACAGCACACCACTTTACACACACACTACTGCTCCAAGTCCTGCCAGAATAAAAAAGCCTTCACCTGCCAGGGGAAAGAGAGCAGAGAAGAGGCCAAGTGGACCCCTTGAGAAAGTTTATGAAATTATACAATTGACACAATTATACTGTAATATTCAAGATGACAACATCCTGTGAAATCCTGGGATTTGCAGCTGACGAAGAGGAATTTAAAATTTTCAGTCAGAGAACCCATCAAACTACAGACCCTAGCACTCCATAGGATGCAGCCATGGCAACTGAAGTGGAATCATGGTACTGTGATTCTGCATTTGAAAGCACAAGTCTTCTGTAACCTCTGTACTGCTCTGGGACCTTCCATTTTGGATTCGTACTGGATTAGATAAATATTGTTATGTGTGCTTTGAAACAAACTGCAGCAGCAAAGAAGATGCAATAATCTTATTTATTTAATTGCCATCTTTCTCCCAGAGTGGAACCCACAGCAGCTCACAAAAAGACCAGTTAAAACCTAACAATAAAATTTAAATTTAAAAGCAATGAAAAATGATTGCATTAAAACAGTGTAAAATTATTTAACATTTATTTATTTATTTATTTATTTTTATCCCGCCTTTCTCCCAAAGTGGGACCCAAGGTGGCTAACAACACATATAAAACACATTAAAACAACAATTAAAATCATAGAATTAAAATTGAAAAAATATATAAAGCACACACCCCAATAAGAAGCTGCACTGTGAGTAGGGTTGCCATAAGTCAGGACCTCCAAACCAGGACAAATGTAGGACAAATGTAGGACAACATTTTCAAATGTAGGACACGCAAACAAATGTGATGATTTTTTTTAAATGTTAATATAAAGGCATGTTTCTTAGCCATGATCAAAATGGAGGACATTTTGGCATTATTCCTAGACAGATGGCAGAAATGGACTTCCCTTTCTGGCCAACCCCCCTCCCCACATCCCAAACAACACATTTGGGCATTGAACATCTTGCATATTTCAGAGGCTTATTGCATAATCAAACTCTTTGGGTTTCACACTGAACATGGGTTCACATGGCTATGCATATTGAACATGTCAAGGTGGTTTCACAGTTCTTGCACCAAGTGTGCGTCTCAGAACTGTGTACTTGGTCAAGGGACTGTGGTTTTTCTTCACTGCGCATGAGTTTGTAAAAATCAGAGCAACTTACATTGGCCATGCCTCAGAAGCTGACTGATATCATCATCATCATCACCACCATCATCATCAGTATCATTGTTAAAACAAGGCAGACCTGTTAGCATTAAAAGCACCAAAATACACAGAAAGCACACTTTGGAAAGTCACACTATCTCGCCTTCAGAAAGAGTGAGTGCATGCCTCAGAAACTGGCTGATATCATCATCATCATCACCACCACCACTATTATTGTTAAAACAAAGCAGACCTGTACAAATGGAATGGAAATCCTTCTCCTCCTCCTGCTACGGAGCAAGCTTGTTTTCTGCTGCTCTAGAGACTAGGACCCGGAGCAATGGATGCAAACTGCAGGAAAGAGATTCCACCTCAAACATAGGAAGGACTTCCTAACAGAAGGGCTGTTCGACAGTGGAACAAAACTCCCCAAGAGTGTAGTGGAGTCTCCTTCCTGGAGGTCTTCAAGCAGAGGCTGGATGGCCATCTGTCGGGAGGCTTTGATTGTGATTTCCTGCATGGCAGGGGGGTTGGACTGGATGGCCCTTGTAGGTCTCTCCAACTCTACGATTCTATGGCCTGTTACAGACTGCCAAAATAAAGCTGCTTCGGGTCTCTTTGGAGGTATGCTATTTAAATTATGCATGGGTCCTAAGAGTCTGGAGGTCGCGTCAAAGCCACACTCCATCCTAAGCACTGGAGTGCAGCTTTGGTGCAGCTCCGGATCTTTGGATGCATGCATCATTTAAACAGCACCTAGGGTTTGCCATAACCGGCGGCCCCCCATGCCATCACGGTTTTCAGGGGGCCCCTCCCGGTCCTGGTCCGGTTTGGGTGGCCCCACCCGTGCCTTGTTCCCGGTTTGGGGGCCGCTCCCCGGCCATTGCCGCTGCTGCTAATGCGGCTGCTGCGGCGCCAACTGACCTCCTCCTCCGGCTCCGCCTTCCTCCTCCTCCTCACGGGCTGGCAGCAGAAGCGCTGCCGCCACCGCGCCCCCACTGGGAGGGCTTGCGCGCCTTGGCGCGGCGCCGCCAGGCCTCAGCAGGGCCCAGTGGCAGCGCGCGCGCCTCCCCATTCCCTCCGATGCGCCTGCCCCGCCCCCACTTCTTGCTGCGCGCGCGCGCCTGCCCCCACCCACTTCCTCCGCGTGCACGCGCGCACCTGCCCGCCAACTTCCTCTGCTCCCGCGCGCACTGCCCACTTCAGGAGGAGGAGGAGGAGGAGAAAGGAGCCGAGAAAGGTCCCTGAAGGCCAGGACACATTGGGCCAGAGGAGGAGGAGGAGGAGGAAAAGCTGAGTCCAGTGACCATTAGGTCTGCTTTGGTATTTGGTTTTTTTAATTATTTTTAAAAATATAAATAACTATTTATTTATTTTTAAATTTTATATTGCTTTTTATTTTTTATTTATAATTTTTATATGATTTTTTTTGTTTTATGTATTAAGTTTTATATTGCGTGTTTTTTATTTTATTAATTTTTATTATTGCTTGTTTTTTGTTTTATTTTATTAATTTTATTATGTGGCTTGTTTTTGTTTTATTTTTATTAATGTTTTATTATTGCTTGTTTTTGTTTTGTTTTATTTATTTTATTGCTTGTTTTTGTGTTTATTTTATTAATTTTATTATTTGTTTTGTTTTATTTTATAATTTTTTATTATTGTGTTTTTGTTATTATTTTATTAATTTTTATTATTGCTTGTTGTTTATTTTATTACATTAATTTATTATCAAATATTGCACCCCTGCCTGTTTTTTTTTTATTTTTTTTCATATTATTTTTTATTATAAATATTTGCAAGTGAATTTTTTGTGTATTAGGGTGCTTTGAATGCTAACAAAGGCCTTTCCTGGACAATTATAGTGATGAGGGATGATGATGATGATGATGATGATGATGATGATATGATGTATGGTGATCGATATCAACAAGCCTCTGAGGCACGGCCAATGTAACTTGCTGTGATTTTTACTCTAACTCATGCGCAGTGAAGAAAACCACCATTCCTTGCCCAAGTACGTACACACTTCTGAGAAGTACAGTTGAACCCAGGGCAAGTCCATTTCTGCTGCCATCTGTCAGGAATAATGCCAAATGTCCTCCATTTGATCATGCCTAAAAACATGCATAGATTAACATTTAAAAAAAAACTCAATTTTTTGCTCGTCCTCCATTTTTTAGAAAAAATGTGTCCTACATTTGAAAAACGTTGCCCTACATTTGTCCATAACATTTGCCCGGTTTGGAGGTCCTCACTTATGGCAACCCTAAATACCACCCAGAAGACAGGAAGACAAGATGCTATATGTGCGCAATATACCCCTCCCATTCAAAATACAAAATCAGTGTTGGCCAACATGAGCTCATTCATCCTTGCCAACCATATGTTACAACCCAGTAATACATAACAGACAAGATAGGTATTGCAGCTAAGCATAGTAAAATGGAATCTGACTAGAAACATTTGGTGACAAATAACAGACCTTGTCGTTCCACCTCTTCAATAGGTATTTGCATTTTTAAAAGCATGGTAAAATACCAGTCATGCAGTTCTGTTCTGCACCATGAAGTCAGAAATGTGTTCCACATGTCAGAGCAAAACATATGTAGTAGAAGTGGCTCTTGAAAGCAGGCCACTGAAATATAGAGTATTTTTTAATCAAGTGATATAATATTTCTAATTCAATTAGGGGTCTTACTAACAAGAGTATTTGGGATTCATTGGGTTTAGAAACCAGCATTCCCAGCTGAGCTTCAGTAAACATGATGTGGAGACTGTGCCACTGGCTAGTCCCTGCTTACACAGAAAACAAATATCTGAATATTATTTTGTAAGCATTTGTTTAGTTTCCACAAGAATTGTTTCAGGAAAAATGAGATGGTTATTGAAGTTTATTTTGGAACTGTTTTAAGCACTGCTTTTTAGTGCTCTAATGCTAAATCTTTCCTCCTACAACCCCTTGGAACTTACTAGATTGTCAATCATCTTCCAATGAATTTATGGGATTCACCAGACAAAGCTTCTATATCATAAGTCAGGAGAGTTATATTATATGGCGTGCTTTCCTTGTTTAGCAAGGGCAGAGATACTTTGAAAGGTAATTATGGGCATTACAGACCGCTGAAAAGCAGCGGCCTGCACCCGCCCCTTCCTCCCCGCTGGATTGGGGCCTCAGGGGCCAGACGGCAGCCGTTAGGCCCCGATCCGCCGTTTTCCAGCCGCGTTTGGAGGTGGTGCGTTGGTGACGCCAACATGGCGGTCCCATGTGAGGGGCACGCCATCGTTGACATCCTCAGGACGTATTAGGCTTGGGGGCGTCAAGAAGTGACGCCTTTTTAAACCATGGGACGTCCTGAAAGTCCCTATATGCCTGTCTGTAACGCGCCAATATTCCATTCATTTTTCAAGTTTTCTACTACTTCAGCATCCCACATTTCTCCCCTATTTGTGCCTCACTGACTTAGTCTGCATTTGTTAAGCAGAAGTATTTGTTTTTTAAAGTTTTTTGTTTAAGCAACTTTTCAAAAGACCACACTAAGCATGGTGTTCCTTTATATTTGAGGCTTGAGTCACCTAGCGTTATCATCAATTAGGAGTGAAAATGCAGAGCTATTTATTTTACTGTTTTGACAAGCAAAATTTTCCATAAATTATGGTTAGATGTTATGGCATGCCAGTTACAAAATTAACCACAAGGACCAATAATTTTAAGGGGAAAACATGACTTTGTTGTAAGAGGCATCTTGAGTTTTATTTATATGTGAGGGTAGTCAGGCGTAAAGGGAGCACACCTGACTGTTCATTTTATATGTACTTCACTATATGACCAAGTGGGATAAATCATTTTATTTTATTGCAAGGGCTGAATCAGTCCATCAACGATCAGTTCATTTCCAGATGCTTGTTTTTATACTTCAATATTGTTGTTTCCTAGAGCTTACTGTTCTATACATAGAAATGCAGAAAAATGTGGAAACTTTAATATTCTGAATTTAAGAGCAAATACAGAGTTGTGTGTGTGTTTCAGTGTCGCAGGGCTGGAATCGTCTATGTAACTATTTGGCTACATAACTACTGTATTTAACATGGCTACAATAAAGCATCCTGGCCCAACCCCTCCATCCCCACTACTGGGTCAGCAGCCACTGCGATTGATGTGTGTGGTGTTCTGCTACTCCCCATCTCCCTGTGCTGGAGAAAGTCACAGACTAATGTTCCCACTCCTGTTGTGAGCGTCTCTATGTGATGCATAGGGTTTGGGACAATCCGTTTTTTTGGCGGGTTTGAACGTCCCGCCCCGAATTTTGGCCTTGCCCCGGGTTTTGCCTCGGGTTGACTTGGGCTCTGTTGCTGCAGCCGCTATCTGCAGCAGCAAACCAAAGAACCACTCTGCAGCTGTAGCTGCTGCTGGCCCACATGAGATGGTTGCTGTGTGGCTGCTGGTGTTGCACTTGTGCGCGTGTGCGAACTGTGCAGCCATACACGGGCATGTGTTGCGCGCCGCCAACGCCGCTGGCCTTCGCATGCGACTGCCGGCCCGGCCCCGCTGGCAACTCCTCCCCTGGTGCCCTCTTTTGGCTGCACTGCACGCTCTTGTGAGCCGCGCGCTAGGGCTGACCAGGATACTCTTCCTGATACAGTGCATGCCTGGCCAATGTCTGGACAGCCCGCACCCAGCCCAGTCCCTTTCCCACTGTCCAGCCAGACCGAAGAGGAGTAGTTTCCCCTCTTCAAGCCTCAAGCAGACCCAATGCGGGAGCCTGGAGAGGGAGTTGCAAGCAAGCTTCTTCCGTCTTTTTTTCCCCTTTCTCTTCCTACTTTTCCTCCTCCCCCTCCTCCTCTTCTTCTTTTCTTCCTTTTTTCTTTTCTTTCTCCTCCTCTTAAATTTTTCTTCCACCTCTTTCTCTTCTCCTCTTTCCCTCCTCCCCCTCTTCTTTGTCTTCACCTTTTTTTTTCTTTTTCTTCTCATCCTCTTATGTTTTCGTCCCCTCTTGATCTTCCTCTTTCCCCTCCTCCTCTTCGGATGGAGTCTTTCCCTGTTTTTCTTTTCTTCTTTTCCCCCTTATATTTCTTTTCCCCGCTTTTCGCTTATATTCGTTTCCGTCCCCTCTTCCATCCTCTTATTTTTCTTGCACTCTCCCGATTCCTCTCCTCCTCCTCTTCTTTTTAAAATCTTTTTTTGGTCCTATGTCTTCTTCTTTCCCCTTCCCCCCGTTCTTGTTTTCTCCTCCTCCCCCTTCCTTCTCCTGTTGTTTTTGTTGTTGTTTGTGTTGCTGTTGTGTGCCCAACCTCCTTTCGGACTTATAGCATACAATGCTGCCTCAGCCCCCCTTTCTCTAAACCCATATTTAAAAAATCCCCTCTATCTAATTCCTTTTCCTTTTCTTCCCCTCTTCCTCCTCTTCTTTTTATCTTTTTTTGTTCCTATTCTTCTTCTTTCTGCTCCTTTTTCTCTTTCTCCTTCCCCTTCTTTTTTCTCCCCCCTCCTCTTTTTGTTGCTGTTGTTGTCTGCCCAACTCTTTTCTGACTTATGGCAACCCTGCCCTAGCCCCCTTTCTCTAACCCCCTTATTTAACACCCTTCTATTATCAAACCCTCTATCTATTTACCCCCTCTCTACCCCTCCTAAGCCCCCCTCCTTCTTTCAGGGGGTCCAGGCTTCTCAGGGCTTTGCCCCATGAAGAAGAAGAAAAGACTGTGCAAAGATCTGAGCCACAAAATACAGTTAGTTGAGACATACCTGGGGAAAGAAGAGGTGAGTGGGTTTTTGGGGGGAGCTGTCAAGGGAGCAAGGCGAAAGGAAGTGGAAAGGTGGGAATTTTCTAAGAATGCCTTGGGAAGTGGGACATATAGTTTCGTTTGCATAAAAGGACTGCCTGTTGTGTCTTTCCAAATGCTAAACCGCGTGCTTGGGAGTGGACATAATATTTGCAGTGCACAAGGGACTGCCTGTTGTCTTTCCAATGCTAACCGTGCTTGGGAGTGGGACATGTAGTTTGCAGTTGCATAAGCGAATGCCTTTGGTTCAGTGCTAATATTCTGTGGACTTTTATTTCCAATGAATGATATCTAATCCAGATTGGTGCATTTTTTGTGCTTTTAATGCTAACACTAGTCTGCCTTTTTGTGACAATGATGGTGATGGTGATGATATCAGCAAGCCTCAGAGGCATGACCAATGTAAGTTGCTCTGAGTTTTACAAACTCATGCACAGTGAAGAAAAACCAAAGTCCCTTGACCAAATACACACTTCTGAGAAGTACAGTTGGTGCAAGAAACCTGAAATGGCAAATCCACTTGTGAAACCACCTTGACATGTTCAATATGCATAGCCATGTTAAACCATGCTAAGTGTTAAACCCAAGGGGTTTGGTTATGGAATAAGCCTCTGAAATATGCAAGAGGCCATGTTAAGTAAAGCCATGTGAAATGCCCAAACGTGTGTCGTGTATGTTTTGGAATGGAGGGGGGTGGTTTGGCCAGAAAGGGAAGTACATTTCTGTCATCTGTCTAGGAATAATGCCAAAATGTCCTCCATTTTGATGATGCCTAAGAAACATGCATTTATATTAACATTTTAAAAAAATCATCAAATTTTTTCACGTGTCCTCCATTTTTATAAAAATGTGCCCTACATTTGTCCTACATTTGTCCCGGTTTAGAGGTTCTGACTTATGGCAACCCTAAGCATACCTCCAAAGAGACCCGAAGCAGCTTTATTTTGGCAGTCTGTAACAGGCCTATGATTCTATGATTCTTCCTCCTCTTCCTCTTCCTGCTACTCTTCCTCCCTCTTCCTCTTCCTCCTTCTGCTACTCTTCTTCTTCCTTCTCCTCTTCCTCCCTCTTCCTCCTCCTTCTCCTCCTCTTCCTCCTCCTGCTGCTCTTCCTCCCTCTTCTTCCTCCTCTTCTTCCTCCTCCTCCTCCTCCCTCTTTCTCCTCCTCCTGCTACTCTTCTTCTTCTTCCTCCTCCCTCTTCCTCCTCTTCCTTCCTCCTCCTCCTCTTCGCTGGGCCCGGCCCGGCCCATGAGGGGACCAGAGGAGGAGCTCCTCCTCTTGAGGCTGACTGGCCAATGGGGGCAGAGTGGAGCTCCAACAGCCCGCCCCCTGCCAGCAGCCATTAGCCAGCCAGCCCCAGGAGGAGAAACTCCTCCTATTTAGCCCTGCGCACAGTCCTGCAGGCGCACGCAGGGCTACAGGAAGCCGCCGGCCTGCGCGAAAGGCTTTAGCATCGGCGGCCTCGGCGGTGGCGTGCTATGCACTGCACACACTGCGTACAGTGCAGCGCAAAGGCCGCAGGAGCGGCCACGTGCAGGCCCTGCTGGTGCCAGCGGCGGCAGTGGGACCCAGCAGGCCCCTGCGGATGAGAAGGAGGAGGCAGAGGAGGAGGCGAATGTGGAGGTGGGTGGCCAGCTGGCTGCATGAGCTGCAGCGGCCACAAAGAAGGCGCACGCGGGGGTGGAGGTGGCTGTGGGCGGGGCAGTCCCGCTTTTGGTGGGAAACCGGACTGGGATCGGGCCAGCACCGCCAAAAGCGGGATTGTCCCGCCTGCAGGCAGGATATGGCATCCCTACCTGTGAGCCATTACACATTAAAACATTGTTTGAACAAAAAAGACTTTGCTGACTGGCAAAAGGAAACCAGGGAGGGAGACCAGCTGAGGTCTCACAGAAGGGAGAGTGGGGGCAGCCACTGAGAAGGCTTTCTCTCATGTCCTGACCAAGTGAGCCTGTAATAGTGGTGGGACCAAGAGAAAGTCCTCCCCTACAGATCTTAGGACTCTGGAAGGTTCATATAGGGAGATACAGTCATTCAGATAGTCTTGACTTAAACTGTATAGGGCTTTATAAGTCCTGACCATAACCTTCCATCTTGGCAAATTGCAGCCTTCACTGCAATGTGAAGTTGTTGTTGCTGTTGTTCTGTGCCTTCAAGTCATTTCTGACTTATGGCGATCCTAATATGAATCTATCACAGGATTTTCTGGGCAAGATTTGTTCAAAAGGGGTTTTCTATTTCTTTCCTCTGAGGCTCAGAGAGTGTGACTTTGCCCAAGGGCACCCAGTGAGTTTTCATGGCCAAGTGGGGATTCCAGTTCTAGAGTCATAGTCTAATGTTCAAAGCCACGCTAGCTCTCACAAATGTCATATACTCAGTTCCAAACTTCATCAGTGGTATTGTCCCAAAATACAGCAGGATGAACTGAGAGTGTGGATACAGATGTGTTATACCTGTGTATGTGTGTCGTATGCCTTCAAGTCATTCCTGACTTATGGTGACCTTATGGTGAACTTATCATGAGGTTTTCTTGGCAAGGTTTTACCCTGACATATATCAGAAATGTGAACTTAGGGGCAGAGGAATTCCAAGATGTGGGATGCCAACATTGCAAGAGTTAAATTTGTTCCTTTGTGCCTTATTTAAATTTTAATGCATTTTTAAAAAGTCATATATAATTCTGGTTGTATTGATTGCTATGAAGTTGCACTCCTTATTAATCAATGGCTCATCTTCACATCAATGTATGCCATCAAAAATAAATGGTTACAACAATGAGTGGACAGAGTAACAAGATGTAAGCAAGAAAATCTTTGACATTCAACTGTCCTAGTTTGGCAGAGAAAGTCCTGATTATTCTTTTGTCATCTCATTTTTCCAGCTGTTTTTACAATATTCAATTTTCTTACTCCTCCTCCCCACTTTTCCTTGGCTTTCTTCAATAGCTACAAACTGAGTTCAGAATGCAAAAGTAGTTTGCACTTAAATTAACTCAGAAGAGCAGGAGAGGAGAAGAAGAGGGAAAATGTTGCACTTCTCAGTAGACTCAGGTAAAAGCAAACTGCTGCAGCCTTTCCTAGTTTGTGTCTTCTTTCACATTAATTGCTTTTGCCATCTTGATCATGCTCTAACATTACTTGGTCACAAGCATCCCGGTTTTCGTCTGTGAAACGTTGAAGGGTATGGGACCCTGGCATTTGTACGTACATTATTGTACTTGTCTGGCAGTTTCTTGACAGAATGATTTCTGTCTATCCAGTGCCAGGACTATCTCCCTTTCCAGCACACTCCTGTGTTGCATTTGCAACAGGAAAAGCTTCCCTTCAAATTGTGGAGTGTGTGTGTTGTGTGTGTGTTTGAATCCTGGCAAGCTCCTCAAGAGTGTTGTGGGGAGTCTAGCCAGTTGGTGAGTGCTCTAATCGAAACCAGCTGTCCCCAGACTGAGGCCTCCCATTTGCATTGTTTAACATACTTAGAAAATGAAGTGTTCATTTTTAACATTCCTCCTCCAATTGGTTTAATGCTGAATTACAGAAGAGAACTAAGCAAAACCAGGTGCTTTTTTGCTGTATTCTCTCCAGTGTCTGAGGAGGAGCAGATCTCTCCTTCTCCCTTCCCTCTTCTCCCCTCCTCCCTCCCCTCCTCCTTCCTTCCCCTTCTCTCTCTCTCCCCCTCTCTCTTTTTCTCTCCCTCTTTTTCTGTCTGTCTCCCTCTGTTTCTCTATGATTTGGTCTTTCATTCTCTGGAATAAAAATGATGGTAGGACTGAAGTTCTAGCAAAAGATTTAAGGTACAGATCTGCTTTTGGCTATCCAGCTGTTCAGACACTATTTCTCTCTCTCAGCTTTCTTCATCAGTTTTGGACATGATAGGACTGAAAAGGTAGGTGAATGCTCTAAATTCTGTTCCCCCCTCTAACCTGTTTGCTGAGTGCAAGTTCCTGTCAGTCCCTGAGGTTGCTCATCCCATCACACTTGCTCATGTTGGCTGTAAAGGAACAAGCAGGGAGAGTGGATGTGGTTGCATTATTTTATGATCTACCATATAGAAATAACATATTCTTTGCACTGTTTTCCGCCCTTTGTAGCTTCAGAAACTTTCAGAGACTTTGAAACTTTTTCTGCTGAAATGAGCATTAGCAGTTCATTATTTTCAGGCTGAAAACTTGGGAATGATTGTGATACATTTTTGCTCTTTTGGTTTTAATTTAATTTAATTAACAGTTTCAACTATTAGCTAGGTTTCTAGCTTCTTTAGCTAGAAAGTGTATTCATCCATCATGTGTTGTGCCTATTATGCTCCATTCTCCTTGAGAGTATGTGTCCTGAAGAAGTGACTGCAGATTAACTCATATGAAAGGAAATTCCTCTATTGTTTTGCAAACTGGGAAACATATTTTAAACCAAATAGGAAAAAGTCTGTGAGAAAGTACAAACATTTGTTGACTTTTTTCACCACTGCTGTAGGTCAGGGGTGGGAAATATGTGGCTTGGTAGATGTTGTAGGACTGCAAATCCCATCAGTCTTAGCCAACATTTCCAATGGGAGGCGATGATGGGTGTTGCCATTCAACACTTACAAGTCCACAAGTGTCCCTTCTCTTCAGCAAACAGAGTATGATATGCAAAACAGATCCCTGCCAGAAGGAACTTACAGTTGAAATTTTGAACAGGAGAGAAAACAAAGAAAAGAATATGGGGGAAAATACAAAGGGAAAAAATAATATATATAGTTATATGAAAGTAGCCTTTGGGTGCTTCAGGTCAAAATCTTGCCATCCATCCTACCTTGAATATGGAATTTTATATGTGAATTTTACAGCTATGGAAGTGTCCAGGTGATGACCTTCTTGTGGTTTCCCTTCATTCCATTTTTTTTCTTTTACCAGAAAATATTATATTGAGGTAGGAAACATAAAACAGGCTGCCATGTAATTAGTAGCACTAGAAGATGTCAGTCTGGTAATGACATTTGTTTCAGTAGAGGCTGAGAAAACTTAAGATTATAAGACTTAAATTTGCAGTTATTAACTGCCTGCTTGCTCATTTGCTGTGACTGGTGCCTCTGAAAACTGCCTTTCCCCTGCACCTAATGTCAGTTGGCAGTACAAATGGACCTAGCAGCAGGACTTTGAAAATAGTACTGCCCACACTTCAGAAGTATAGGTTTATGGGTGGCTAATAGCCATAATGACTAAATAGAGCCTTCATATTGTGGCCATACACCTCCTAATATAATTTGGAAGTCGAAAAGCAGGGTGAGGGGCGGGATGTTGCCTTTACGTCCTAACTTTTGAAATTCCCAATATTTGGCTGGCAATTGTTGGAAAGAAGATGTTGGACTAGATGAAACCCTACACATGATCCAACAGGGCTGGAAAAAATCCTTTTTGGATTAACTGGCTAGTGATTATGAGAATTGTGGTGCAAAAGTAACATTTCCAAGCAGTGACTGGGTCACATCATATATCTGAGCACATCAGGAACTTCAATGTTTGCTTTGCAAACAGATGTGTCATATAGGTATGCTTGCTGAGGATTCAGGAGTGGCCACAGCTGCAGCTGTTGGGTATAGGCTGAGCACCAAGCCTACATTTGCTGTTTTGCAATGCTTGATCCTTGCTGTGACTCTACACTTTAGAGTAGAAAATGAGACAGTAAAAATTTGTTCACACTTGAAATTATGTTGGCTATGTTCGAACTCCCTTGGTCCCTCTGCCTGCCTAAAGTGGACTTTGGATGTCTAAAGTGTGGATGGCATCCTGTTCAGTATTTATGAGATCACAAGCTGCACTTATGATCTCAAACCTTTTGGGATTCATATTTAGGGTCAATCACCCTAGCATCACCCTGAAAACCAAGGCACAGCTGATCAAAGCACAGGATAATGCTGACTGCAGTTTTCTCCTGGTCAAAGGGCACATTGAAAGAAGCAGCTGTGGCAAGACTCTGAAGGGTCAATCCAGCTGACTGTCTCAATAATACCCCACAACTGGGAGAGCAGTGCAGTAGTCTTTCCCAGTGCCCCAATCAGAGTGCTGCTTGATTTAAGAGATAGGCACTGTTGAATGTAGTTACCAATATAGGATCTCAGCCAGTATTTCTAAGTGCTCAACTGAAATTTTACGTTACTGCAGTGCTAGAAATGTGGGGACTGAAGGAGATTTTCATAGGAAGACAGAATTCATATTTGGGGAGGCCAGTAGTTGTACCATTGCACTGTTGAAATTGTGCTAGCTCTTCAGAAAGCTTTTTAGGAGATTTATAGACAACATGATGCATGGTGGATGTTGCAGGACTTCAAAATATAATGTGTTGGATTCTAGAGCAACGGCTCTAGGGAACGATTCTCATTTTCTGCCAAGCAAAGCAACATCTCTGTGGTGCAATCAATGACTGAGAGATTTGCTTATTTTTTTTCTGTGCCTTATTTCTTGGACTTGTTCTGAATGATTTGAGAAGTTACTGTCAGAACTGTAAACAGATTTGTCTTCCTCTTCTAAATATATGCAAATCAAACAAACATTTTGTTAGCATCTACTTAGAAACTGGGAAATGAAAACTATGAAAGTGGAAATAGTAAAAGTTTTCTAAAAGTGAAGATCTCCCTAAAAACATATCAAATTAGATTATGAAGTGGTTAGTCTTTCTCCTGTCACAGAGAACAGTGTAATTGCTCTGTAATCTCTTTAATAGGCATAATAGCTAAATCCTTCTGGATACAACCCATGAGTTGTCTTGCAAAATTTGTTGAACTACCTGGCTCTTGGGGGGGGGGGGGGGGGAGAGAGAGAGAAATAAATAGGGACTAGCATAGAGGAACATATTGATGGATTCTGTCTGATCATGTATAAAACCTGCTTACCTGAAAAATAGATCACTAAACAATATTATATTGATGTTGGCCAGAATCATTTATGTCAATTATGAATGGATAAATTAGAATAGTGGTCCCAACCTTTTTTGGGCTACCACCCGCTTTCCTCTTGGGTGACAACACAACCCTAGTGCCCTGTGCCATGTGGCTGAGTGTGCGGCGTGATGCTGGCATCAGGGCATGTGGTGTCAAAATGCTACGCCCTGATGACGCCCCCATGCCAGAGCTTCAAGACAGTCTCTTTAGACCCATAGACAGAGAAAAGGAGATTTTTTTTTAACTATAGGAGCCACTCCAAGGTGAATGACTCTTTCCAAGAATCAACACTGAATACTTCTACCCCTCCTTCCCTAGAGACATGTCTTCCCCATAGAGCTTCAGGTATCCCGCCTCACCCGCAGACATTGTTTCTCCTGTTCACTGTCCAATGAAGGAAAGCAGGAGCAGCAGAGAAGCTCCAACCTGCCAGCCAAGTCCTGGCTAAGCTCCCAAACCTTAAGGAAAATCTCAGATTTGAAAGCTCCATTTTGCCACTGCTCCTCCTCCACCACCAGTCACTCTAACTTCTTGCTCCAGTAATTCGGTCTGTCCCAAAATGGCACTGCTCCAAGCCACAGAAGCAATGCATTGCACCCAAATTTCCCAACCGCTACTACTATCAAAAATTAAAGAGTTGGAAGGAATCCTGAGGGGTCATCCAGACCAACCCCAAATCTCATTGAGATAATCGAAGGCTTTTATGGCTGGCATTCATAGTTTTTTGTGGGTTTTTCAGGCTATGTGGCCATGTTCTAGAAGAGTTTCTTCCTGACGCTTTGCTATCATCTGTGGCTGGCATCTTCAGAGCATTCTCTGAAAATGCCAGCCACAGATGCTGTGGCTCAAGTCTTTAACCTTTGCTTTCCAGATTGTAGTGAAATCTATATTTTAAGCATAACTTTCAAAAGTTCCTGATTCCAAGTGATTGACTAGACTTTAGAAACACATATATGATTTTCCTTTTGAAGAGATCATCATAGAATCATAGAACACAAAATCATAGACTCATAGAGTTGGAAGAGACCCCAATGACTATCCAGTTCCATCCCTGCCATGCAGGAACTCTCAATCAAAGCACACCCGACAGATTGCCATCCAGCCTCTATTTAAATCATTCTCCGAAGGACTGTGTTCCACTGTCACACAGCTCTTACCGTCAGGAAGTTCTCTCCTAATTGTTTTTTTTTTTTTTTTTTTTTTTTGTAATGTACTAAAGATTAAAACAAGGAAGTATGAGTGTTAGATAAATGGTATAATTGTATGGTTATATTGTCTTATTGTTTCATTGCTTTAATGTTTAATCGAAATCACTGTGGTGGGGGCGTGGGACATCACTGTGGTTGCAAGTAGCCAGACTCCTCACTCTTCTTGTGCAGTGGTCTCTGTGAACGCTACGATGCTCTTTTTTTCTGGGGATATAACTGTTGGCATGCTGCAGTTCTAAACACATCCTAAGGTGGTTCCAACATCATACATTCTCAAACGAAGCCAGCTAAGTTTACATATTCCAAAGTAAACCATAATGAAATATGGGGTAGTTCCAATTCAGAGGGGCCAAACTAGAAACAAAAGGCATCTTGGGGTGCGTTCCCCTATGATTATAGTGAATCACTGATTGGTTTAGATGACAGTCATTCCCATTTGAAACTGGTTTCGATCCTACTTTTGATCAATTCCTGTCGTGATAAAGCAAGGCAAACAAAAACCCTGATTTTTCCAGACACTAATTTCTTAGCGGTTCTTTTGAAAAGATCAATTCCGAAGTTTGTTCAACAAGTGGGAATGTCAGATCTGAATTGCATCATTCTGAAGGGGAGGGACTAATGAGAGGGGTGTTTACCATCCCTCCTCAGTTTTTGGTAGATTTTCCACCCTCTCAGCACTGCCTTGTGTCTTGTGGTGTAACTTATGGATGCATGTTCTTTTTAAAATAAAATTGATAGAAGATGGAATGATATAGAATGCTGAATCGCATTTCTATCAATTTTGAAAATAAAATTGATAGAGACGTGATTCATTGGTTTTGGCACTACTTGCCTCACTAGAATCATAGAATCATAGAGTTGGAAGAGACCACAAGGGCCATCCAGTCCAACCTCCTGCCATGCAGGGACTTCAATCAAAGCATCCCTGACAGATGGCCATCCAGCCTCTGTTTGAAGACCTCTAAGGAAGGAGATTCCACTACACTTCGAGGGGTTTGTTCCAATGTCGAATAGCCCATACTGTCAGGAAGTTCCTCCTAATGTTGAGGTGGATCTCTTTTCCTTCAGCTTGCATCCATTGCTTTGGGTCTGTCTCTGGAGCAGCAGAAAACAAGCTTGCTCCCTCCTCAATAGACATCCCTTCAATTTTAAACAGGGCTATCATAGCACCTTTAACCTTCTTTTCTCAGGCTAAACATACCCAGCTCCCTAAGTCGTTCCTCATAGGACATGGTTTCCAGATGCTTCACCATTTTAGTCGCCCTCCTTGGACAATTCCAGTTTCTCAATGTCCTTTTTGGATTGTGTGTCCAGAACTGGACACAATATTCCAGGTGGGGGCTGACCGAGCAGATATGGGCACTGTTACTTCTCTTGATCTCGACACATTTTATTGATGCACCTAAAATTGCATTGGCCTTTTTAGCTGCCGCATCGCACTGTTGACTTTGTTAACTTGTGGTCTACTTGGACTCCCCGATCCCTTTCACACGTAGTTTCATTCAGCCAGGTGTCTCCCCCATCCTATATCTGTGCATTTCATTTTTCCGCCCTAAGTGCGTAGTACCTTACATTTCTCCGTGTTGAATTTCATTTTGTTAGCTTTGGCCCAGCTTTCTAGTTATGTAGGTGCAGACCAGTGAATCACATCTTCTATCCAATTATGTCACTGATGATGCACAAATGATTGACATGCATTTTAAAGCGGTGCAAACTAGTGGGGATGACAATCATGCAAAAAAAAAAAAGCAATTACAAGGGGATAATGAAAGATCCAGTTTCACAGTGGGAAACATGGACCTTTTGGAATCAATTACCACACGGAGCGAAGGGAATTGGCATCGGTTTATAGTGTATGAGCCTAGATGTATCTTTCTCTTTAAAAATTGCTTTCTTTTATAATCAGAGAGTTTCAACTGAAAGATGATGGGCTGTTTAACCTCATCCCCATAGCTATTTCTGATTAATCAGCCATATTAACATCTAGAAAGTTAGGGGGGGGGGAAGAATATAGGTATCTGTCATTTCCCTTTGGGAATGAAGGACGCTGGGGGGGGATGTTGAACAGAAAAACATATGTGTGTTGTCTGCCTTTAAGTCATTTTAACTTATAGTGACCCTACGGTGATCCTATCACAGGGTATTCTTGGCATAATTTGTTCAGAGGGGGTTTGCTTTTACCTTTCTCTGAGGTTGAGAGAATGTGACTTGCCGCACCCAATGAGTTCCCATGACTGAGCAGGGATTCAAGCCCTGGTCTCCCAGTAACACTCAAAGCATTACACTATGCTAGCTCTGCAGAAAAATAGCAGGATGTAAAAGAGTGAAACAATTCTTCTTGACCTGGTAGCATCAATCAGGAGAGATGCCTGTTGGATTCCTTTGCTTTGTGTGTCAAAATAACGTGGCTGATTTTGGCAACTATGCACCTTGGCTTGGGTTGAGGCCACCATTTTGCTATGTTTTGACTTATCCATGGTTGGTTAACAGTTCCATATAAGATATTTCATTGATAAAATTTTTGTTCTTATTACGGATAGTGACCATTTTGATGGTGGTTGCTGCCTCGTAAATCATGGGGTGACACGGTGAGAGAAATATAGAACTAGTTTTCCACATGCATAAATTATATACCTTTGCATGCATGGGAGGGACAGGGGAAGAAAAATCTGCATGGCCACTTCCATGTGGTCACACATATTGCAATTTATTAGATTAGGGTGTGTTCAAATCACTTCAGTTTGTTATAGAACAACCTGTCATAGCTGCAGTCAGTGTAACCTGAAGGTAAAATAGATTTTCCCATTACGGAGACATGCCCGGGTCATAGACCATGAATGCTTATGTTGAAGTAATCAGTTAATCTTAAAGGTGCTGCAAGACTCCTTTTGGAATTCTTCCCCCCCTTTTCTATTTTGTATATCCGTACTGTGGGCTGGCAGAGAGACATAGCAGGAAACATAAGATTCAAATAGAATAAGATTAAGATTATGCTAATGCAGGGGCGGGGAAAGTGTGGCCCATTTGAGAGGAAATGTTTTGAATTAAAAACAACAACAACAACAACAAATACTCCAGCACATACAAAGCTCTTAAAGACTTTTGCTTCACTTCTTGGTTAACATCCTTGGAAGGCCCTCAAATGCAATGGTATTCCCAGTGTTGGTGTCACCAGGTGTGGGCACCTGGAGTTGCTGGGGGGTGGAGGTGACAGCAACATGCCCTGTGCCCCAGCTGCCTGCCAAGACCAGCTAAGGTCCTGTGGCAGGTGGTGGGGCAGATGTGCATGTACTCACCCCTCCTCTGTTGCCCTGTCTTCCTTGACCAAGAGAGTGAGGGCAGAAGAAAAGGGATGAGTGCCAGCAGAAGCATTGTATGCACATCCCACAGCGGAAGGAGAGCCTAACCAGGTGTCACCCTGTGCAGTCCTCACTCCACACATCCCCTAGTGATGCCACTGCTCAGTTGGCTGAAATTCTTCCACCTTCACCCCAAGAGGGTCTGCAGGTGCACACACAAAAATATGCATTTGTAAATGTAATACACCAAAATGCATTATATTAGGGGAATTGCTTGCATAAGTGCCTATAGTAGGTTAAAGAGTACACAAGTCAGGTATATATTAAGGGATATGTGGAGAGAAAACGAGTACAAATTTTTCAGCAAACCTATTTATGTATTTATTTATTAAATAAAAACTAATGACAAGCTGACCAAAATCATTATAAACAGAGTTCTCTATTCCTAGCTTTAGATGTAATCACATTTTTTCTTCTGAAAAAAGTACTTTGTGTTATGACTGTTTCTTAACTTGATTTAACTGGAATCTATGATATACAGTAACTAGAAATATAACTACTATTCTGCAATAATTGAAATTAAATGGCGGACTGCTTCTTTACTTTTCTTAAATGATGTCCTGCCTATAGATGAAAGGAAGACATACAGAAAATATAACGGCCCCAATAGTTTTATTTCTGTTACATATTAAACTTTGAGAGTTATCCTTTCTTAAAAAAAACTGTACAAAGAAAGAGTCCAAATGCAAGATATAGCAGCTACAATAGTAAGCTCACAGAATGAGATATGAAATTGTTTTAAATATGACAAAACTATTACTAACTGGATTGAAGAGCATTTTGAACAAAACAGCCTGTTTTATTGGACACATGTTAATATAGGAAGAGAATTCTACAGTGTAATTTGGATATGTTGCTATATTCCTGAAAATTTCTTCTACAATGTAGATGCATACATGTGCCCAGACAACATAGGGGAAATGTTGGTGTAATATGGGAAAGAGACAGAAAAGAAGGTGGTATTTGAAAGACCTCATGTTTACGCAGCAAGATCCTCTAATACTCTGCCAGAAGATGCAGAATGGAATTTAAAGAAACAGAAGCCATCACTTCAGTTGGGCCACCTGGTCTTTTGAATTATACTGAATGTTAGCAAGATTTAGCAACATTCTTTTAAAGCCTACAACATATGTTTAAATTTGCATTTTTACAAACTTCCATTCCCTTCTTTTTCTCTAAACACCATACAACAGTTAACAGAACACCAAAATGCTGGCAGCCTTTCAAAAACCCAGTGTGAGTCATTTGATGGCTCAAACTATGTGGGATAATTCTTCAGTGATTCTTCTTTTAGTTTCATAGATGCACACTTAATCACAAGAGTAAACTTAGGCTTAACCCAACTAAATGGGATAATAGGTTTTACTAATGGAAGTGCCTAGTGTTTCATATTCAGGATGTCAGAATTGCAGGACAGTCAGAATTTTAGAACTGGAGGTCAGTGCAGGAGCTAGAATACAGCATGCAGCTCCAGGATCCTTGGCTGATGGCCTTCCAGAGGCCATCCAGCTTCTGCTGCAGAGATGGACACAGTACACCAGATGTGACGTAAGACACAGTACATCAGATGTGACATAACAGTCGCTAAATTCTGTTTGGAGAATTGGTACCTTTCATGTAGGAATCGTGTAGGAATTGAGGAATCAGCAGGAATATGCAGGGCCAGGCTTTCTCTGTTGATGTTACTTTGTGCAGCAGCCACACAACCTACCAGCTTGTGAACTGCTTCACTCTTAAGGAAGTCTCTTCTATATGTGAGGGATTTTTTTCCCAATGGCTATGGGAACCCTGTAAGCAGGTTTACTTTCCTCTGCTGGGAACACCTCTTGTACAAACAGGGAAGCTCCCTTCACACTGAGCTGACCAGGCATCAGGCAGGGATTTGTGACCAGCAGGTGTTGTCAAGTCAGTGAGGCTAGCCTCATGCATTCAAACAGAATTCCTGAAGAGGGCATCTTAATACTTGTGCTTCTGTTAACGCACTGTTAGATTACATTAGGTTTTTTTTAGTAGCCACATCCCATTACAGGCTCATGTTCAACCTATGGCCCACCTAAAGTACATAAAGTACCTTGATCCATTTCACATCTACTTCAGCAAAGGCAGATCTCTTTGCATCATATGTGTGTGCCTGTACTTGGTTCACCCAAGTTCTTTTATGGATTTCTGAGCTGTGTGTACATGCCTGGACTCAGCGTACAAGGGAAGCTGGGAGAATTAGGTTCTGGTCTGTAATTTTTTATTCTGCTGGTGTTCCATTAACTGAGTGCTCTTTGTTTTCTCTTTTTTAGCAACAATGCTCAAATGGGTTTGAGGTGGACCGTACATCAGGCCGATGCTTAGGTAAGACTCTGATTGCATCAGTCACTTTAATCTGGAATTTCACAACCTACTACATTCAGTGTCTTAGGTGAAGGTGAAAGCATTTTGTGTATGGTTGTCTATGGACACTATGGAAATGTTTGGTTTAGGGTATTATATCTGCAACTTTAATCTAGTTATGCTTAGCTTCAGAAAATATTATGCCAATTGGCTATGATGTGGAGAGAAAATGCTCAGGTAGGCCTCTAGATTTGAAATCTATGGGCCTGGTTTCAAATCCATACTTCCTAGATGAATATATCTGGTCAACTAATGGCACCCAGTATATTCATCAGTAAGTATCAAAATATAATAACAAACATTTGGCAGTTTTCTGTCCTATAATGGTACTTTCAAATCTGCCACTCAAAGTAGCTCTCCAATAGCCTAATTGCTGTA
Source organism: Sceloporus undulatus (assembly GCF_019175285.1). Lineage (NCBI taxonomy): Eukaryota > Metazoa > Chordata > Lepidosauria > Squamata > Phrynosomatidae > Sceloporus > Sceloporus undulatus. The sequence goes on along the minus strand of NC_056522.1, from coordinate 352,285,420 downwards.
TTCACAATCAGAACTTGCTCTGCTATCTGGGAGACTGGGATAACAATGATTCAGATAATATGATCTTGATATATAGATACACTTTAGTTAATGAAGTAGATGTTGTTCCTGGGCATTGCTTCTGTAACAGAAGATTTGATAATAATGCAGAATTTACTTGGAGAGAATAGAAATAGGTTCCTACAGCACAAAATAAAAAGAGCATGTCAGCAAAACAAAGAAAGAAGAAGAGTCGAATATTTTCCAGCAAACTTTAGAATTTGAAATAAAACATCCAGGTCAAATAAGCCTTACGTAAATATATAAAAACCTTTGGAACTTTCTAGAGACCAACTGAAAGCCACGTAGAAAATGCATTCAGGGATAATTATTTTTCTTTCACTATCCAACATTTATGTTTTCCATTTTGGTGGTCAGACTTAGAGATCTATGCTTCTTTAACATGCTGGGGGGAGCTGATAAGGCATGATTGTCTGCTCTCTCCCTTTCTCTCTGTCTTGCTGTTCATACTGCTCTGTAAAGGATTCTGGATTAAGCTGCTGTTTACCTTGCTTGTTATAGGCAGGCACACATGGCTACGTGAGGATCAGCTAGAGTCGAATCTCACTGTTTCCTGGCTCAAGCTTTGTCTGTTGCTTTGTTTATTACAGATACATTGCTGCAACCCAACACAGAAAGACTGTGTTTCTCCAGTCTGCCTTTGTCATTCTTCCTATGCCAATGTGCTAAAACATCCAGCTGGAGGGAAGAAAAGGGGAGGCTAGGCAGGCAACAAAAGACTTTGTAAAAAGCAGATTTTTGTTAGAGGCTGCGTTGACAGGTATATCTGTAGTTGTCAAAAACAGTTCCTCCCAAGTCATCCTGAGCTGCAGCTCCTATCATGCCCAGCCAGTCAATGATCATGACGGTTAGAGATGATGGACGGTATAGCCCAAGGCCAAGCCAGTGTGACGTAGTGGTGTGAGTGTTGGATTATGACTCTGGAGACCAGGGTTTGATTCCCATCTCAACCATGGAATCCACAGAGTGATCTTGGGCAAGTCACATGCTCATTCTAGGAGGAAGGCAATAGGAAACCTCCTCTGAACAAATCAGGCCAAGAAAATGCCATGATAAGTTTGCCTTTGGGTCACCATAAATTGGAAACAACTTTAAGGCACATAACAACTGTAGTCCACAGCACCAAAATTAGGGAAGGGTACTCTAGGAATTTAGGATAGTAGAGTTTCTAAATTATATGGTAAGTGACCATGACTTTCTGTTACCATGCTACATGGGTACAGACAACTTTCTGCCATCTTTCCCACAAACCTAATCAACATCTCTCTCTGAAATAACAAAATGGCAGTATTTCTTGAAGGGAAACAATCTGGATTCCCTAAATGGCAGACATTTTCTGATATTGTTATTTAGCTTGTATTTGTTCAAAGTCAGTTTAGCACAGCATAAAAGAACATTAAAATATCAAGAAGAGCTAAAAAGAGATCTAAAAAAATCCTCAGAGTTTAACATCCTGTATCTATGTTTATACAAGCAAGAGTATAAAAAAGGCTGGAGTTCTAGATCAAAAGCCAAGCTTCGCAGCTGCCACATCAAACCATCCAAGTGTAGGAACAGGAGGGAAGGATGACACAATGAAAAGGCAGCGTGGATGTTTGTAATTAGCAATGAAACTGCAGCTTAGAAGGAAAGAAAGCTGGGCCTTGGGTATTCCGCTGATGGTTGTCTTTGTGTCCTATCTTATATGGTGCAAGTCATTTTAAAATGTGATAAAATCAAGGGTGGCTACCATGTGGCGCTTAAGATGTTGAACTGGAAATGTCACAACTCTTCACCACTAGCTATGGTGATTGGGTCTGAATCAGCAGCACCTGCAGGCCGCATGATTCCCACCTCTAGCTTAGACGGACTCCTTGTGATGGCTATTTTTAGCCAAATCTCATTGTGGATGTGTGATGTGGATGTGTTCATTTCAGTTGGTCTCTGCATTTTACTGCATCTTTTAAGTTGTTAGTGTAGTGTAGCAATCTGATAAAAAAGGGGATCTAAGGGATTACAATGGATAGTGTGTAGGTTCTCAGTTGAAATAAGAGACAGTACTGTACTCCTGTAGCTTCAGTAGCTGTGCAAATTTCAGCAGGTGTTGTTGGTCATGTGTTGCTCACCTGCTGAAATTCTCTCCTCTGCACAACCATTAAAGCTAGAGGAAATGTCCCTCATTTCATCTGGCAACCATAATCTTAACAATATTTTTTCTTTCTAGCAGAGAGTGTTTTAGAATGGTAGAGTCATCATCCCTTAATGATTATTATATAGTATAACGTTCCACCAAAAGGGACTGATACTGAAATTCTAATGATATGAAAATGTAATCCAGTAATTAATTAATTAATTAATTAATTAGTTATCAGCTGATTAAAAGTAGAGTAATTAATTATTAACTGATTTCAACAACAGATGACTTTTCTGTGTCTACGTTCCTTCAGATGTCGATGAATGTCGGACTATTGCTGAAGCCTGCAGAGGAGATATGGTGTGTGTCAACCAGCATGGTGGCTATTTATGTGCTCCACGAACAGACCCTGTTTATCGAACACCATATATGAATCCTTATGCAGCTAGTTTATATCCCCCGCCTCCAGCCCCAGCTCCTCCTCCCAATTACCCTACAGCTGCAAGAACTCCTCTCATTTGTCGGTTTGGCTATCAAATGAGTGACAGCAACCAGTGTGTGGGTAAGTAGAAAATTATCTTATAGATTTATGATCGCTGTGTTATGATTATTATATGCAGTGCAACACCCCCCCCCAGGCCATTAATATCTGCTGTTGCACCAGTTTTACATGTTCATATGACTCTTCAAAGGCCACTGATCTGACATGGCATATACAGTGGCAATTAGTGATGCCATTGCCAATGGCATGGCTAATCTGCTGTGGGTTTTGGTCTGATCCTTAATCGATTTATTCAAGAAGCTGAACATTGTCCCTGAAATAAATCCAGCTTTTGTATAGTTTCATTAAAGTTTGCACTAAAACCTGGAGCAGATTCATTGCCCCATTGATACCAGAGCCACCAGCTGCCATTGTTTTATATTTGGCCACAAGCTGGTCTTAAAAAAAAAAAAAAAGCCTATCAAACCTTAACAGTGTGCATGGTTGTGAAGGTTTGAAGAATAGTGAGCACATCTACATAAGTATATGGCAACATTTTCCTGCTTCAAAGTAATTATTTGCATGGTGGCATTTTTACCATACAGGGACTGTTGTTGGTTCCAATGTCAGGGGTGCAGCTTTATTCTAAACTCTTAAAGAGCTATCCAAGGTGCTGAATGCTAGCTGCAAGTTAGTTTCAGCACCTTGGATAGCTCCTTTAAAATCTGGAATAAACTCACAGTTGATTCACTGTATGTCTGACATGGGAACCATTGGCTGCCCTTGGCGCTGAGCTTTGCTCTTTTATTTTGCCATGCACCAACCCATAGACATGAAGGTCAAATTTATCATAGGGAAGCTTTGTTTCCCTTACAACTGTCTCAAATATTTGTGTTGATGTTCCTGGCTCCATAAAGCTTGAAAATTCCATGATGTTGAAGCAACAATGAAGTCAGCCCTCTGTATCCACAGATTCTGTATCCATTGATTCAAGTTTGAAAATATTAAAAAAAAAAAAAGAAATTCTAAAATTAAACTTTGATTTTGCCATTTTAAATAAGGGACACCATTTTTCTACCCCACTGTATATAATAAAACTTGAGCATCCACAGATTTTGATGTCCACGAGGAGTCCTGGACTCAATCCCCAATGGATACGAAGGGTCCAGTTTATCTCATGACTTGTTTTATATCTTGTTATTAATACTTGCTTTACATCTTGGCTGTTTCTAGGGCATATGCAACAAACTAACACAGCTCTGCCAGGGTGATCACCTCTATACCTGCTTCTGATTTCAGAATAGTAAACTGGCCTTTTTGCCTTTGGACCATAATATACTTGCTTATTTTGGCAGTGCAGTGACCTGTATAATTTAAGCTAAAATATGTTCATTTTGAATATTACTTTGGAGTCAATTATAAGCATGCATGGAATTAAAAGCTTTTAATCATTGGGAATTTGTGGGGAAATGTGGAAGAAAGTAACAGACTGCGAGAGTGCAAGCTTTACTGGGCTGTGGTCTTCCATTTGTTTGTGTGTTTTTGGAAACTATAGTTCATCCCAATCAATGATGCATTATGCAGTCATTGTTCTCTGGGGCCAAAAGCTGCTTTAAGCTTTCAGACAAAATATTTGGCACACAAGTTGTTTTCTGTCTAGCTCATCTACATTTGTTCATGCGTGTGTTGCATCATGACCTGTGGTGTGACTTCTTTTTGTGTGTGTGATGTTCTTAATCTCTATTTTGTTTTGTTTTGTTTTAAAATGTGTATTTTATTAATCTATATTGTGACACATATACCCAGTATGCAGTACATTACATGCTGTAATTGACATATGTATGGTACATTTTGTTCCCTCCTTCATATGGTAAATATCCATGAAAGCATTTCTTGTCTTTGCATTAGAGAGATTTCCACTAGCTATGTTTAGTTGTTATAAGTGAACCTCTCAGTAAAGATTCTTTCCTACTGTTAAAAAACAAACACTTGGCAGATAAAGAAAATAATTTTGGTTTTTAGGTCACTGTTAACAAAGAACTCATTCTTTGATTTTTAAGATTGTATCTAGAAAGGAAAATGCTCCTACTCCATGGCAGTGTGCATTGTATCCTATTCCAACAATGGATGTGGCTATTACATCATCCCTGTGAACTTTCCAAGGTACACAACTGGCCATTGCCCAGGACAGAATTCTAGATTTCATGTACAGTATTCACTGTTTAATCTAGCAAGGCAGCTCTTATATCTTTAAGTGCATGTAGTAATCACTCTAAATTAGTACTGAAAAACTGGAAGATGTCATCAGCATGAACATTCTGTCGATCCAAACTGAAATTCATTATTATCATGCATGGACACCAGAACTGTTTTTAAGGTAAGAAGGGGCTGAATATTGGTAGGAAAATTGTTGTTAATCTTGCCTGCTTGTACATACTTGCAGGGGAAGGGCAAATTACTTTTCCTATCTATTTTCACCACACAGCCTTAAATAGTAAGATTCTTAGGGCATGTTCACACTGGACCTTATCACATGACGGTTTTTGCAGCTCCAATCCGAAGCCACTCCAGGCCCAACTATGCAAATTCACGTTATAATGTGATAGGTTATCACACATGATTGCTTTCTATGGAGAGTCATTCTGAGCCCGATCCCAAGTCAATCCAAAGTCACTCCTGATGTAGGTGAATCCGGTGAACTAGCGAATTCAAAAATCTTTTTCCAAGGTCAATCTGAATCTAATTCAAATTGGTCTTGGTGTGGAATGCAACTTTGCTTCGGTCCTCCCGCCACATTTCCCATGATGCGGCGCTGCAATTTTGCTCCATTTGCTTCTGGTACTCCTTCAAGAATGGAGGACACATTCAGATGTTTCAGGGAGGGATGCAGGAGAACACATTTGGAGGGAGCAGGGGGCATGTAGGGAAGGCTGACACATTCAGAGGAAGCAGGGGACATGTAGGGAAGGCTGACACATTCGGAGGGAGCAGGAGGCATTTAGGAATGGGTGACACGGAGGGATGAAGGGATGACTGGCACACAGGACACATTTGGATGTGGCTGTATGTATACTCGAGACCACACATGGCTAAATTGTTGAAATAGAGTAAAAAATGAATAAAATAGAAGGGAAGAAGAAACATGAAGCTATCATTCACGTGAGGCTAGCATTCAAGTGAAACTGGCACCAGGAAGTGGCCCTCTTCTTCACCCCGGAAGTGCAAAGGTTCTCAATGCATTCAGAGCCCCACTGAGCATGCGTAAGGGTGCCAATTCAAATAGTTGAATCCCTCTGGTGTGATAATTTATTTTGCACTCACTCCACTTTGCCTCAGGAATGACCACAATTTTGCTCTTCACGTGAGATAATTAATCACGTGAATTGGCTTGGATTTGAATTAACTCTGCTTCCCCTTCCCTTCGGAATGGCTTTGGATTGGAGTTCCAATTTCATATGTGATAAGGGCCACTGTGAAAATAATCCAGGATGAATCAGGTTAAATCTTTGTTGTTCACATGCATCCCGAATGCACCCAGTTAAGTTTGATGGGGGTATCAACCCCCCCCACACACTTAATCTGGGATAATTGATATCAGGGTTTTCCCCAAGTTTTTAAAAAAGATCCACATCATTGTTAGTGTAAATAATCAATGCGAATAGACCCAAATAGACTTGGGATAAAACACTGTGTACCCAAAAAAGAGGTTCCAAATATATTTGCATCATCAACTCTGTGTTTATTTGAATGCTTGCACATGTGAACAACCAAACTTGCAGAGATGTACATCGATGCAGTTCCATAGTGTGAATAGCAAACCTGGAATGCATGAGATGATTTGCATTGTCATGCTAAAAAAATTCCACATCTGAATGACTCCTTAGAGGCACAATGCCTACTTAGAAGCGCCCTCATTGTGTTCATGAGAGAAGTTTATTGTGTAACTTCCTCCCAAATAAGTGTGCATAGGATAGACAGCCTTTATTATTCCTACTAAGTCACCATATTAATATTTCTTAGTGCTTCCTCATTTAGTACACTCCTTATTTAAAAAGCCTGAGGAGCCTGAGGTAGTCCAATGTAGCTGAGGTGATTTTTTTTTTTTTGGGGGGGGGGGTCAGACCTCACGGCCTAGGCTTAAACCAGGGTCCATGTAATTGTGATTTTGCAATGATTTTGCAATGAAAACATATGATTTCAAAGAGGTTATTCTGTAGTATAATAGGTAATAATTTCCTCATGTTTTGGGAAAAAATAGAAAGGTGGTGCAAAAACATATATGGGAATAGATTCAGTATTAGAATCCTAGAATCACAAGACTAGGCAGGGGCAGTCCAGGTCATGACACAGAAGCATAGCACATATGTATGTCAAATGGGGGGGGGGTATGAACAATCTAGATGCCTTAAATGAATTGCCAATTCAAACTCTACAGCAGAAGGTACTCTGTTGACACTTGGTCTGTAGCCAAACTAGCAGGTGAAAATACTTTCCTGTTCTCAGACATGGCAGTTAGTATGACAACCAAATGTGACCAAGTGACTGGCTAACAAAATCAACAACTATGGTAATTTCTAGAGCCACCAGAATAAAAGGACCTCAGGTTGCAGGGCTGGGAATGGCTGCACTCTTAGGCCATGAAAAATCCCTGCTAGTTGAGTAGAGCATTTTCTCTGGCAAGAGAAGGCAACTCCATATATCTATGCATTCACAGTAACAGAAGAAACTCCATGGTGTCAGATGAAAATGGAGATCAGAGAGGTTTTGTTTGCACTTGAAGAACTCAAAGTCTGGAAAAGAATGTGCAACAGTTAGAGACAAGTTTTGCTTGTTACAGTTACCTAGAGAAAAGAGACAGTGAAGAAACCATCGGAGCAATTGGACAGGAGGCATTCACTGCCAGAGCAAGTCATACTCGTGAGTGAGGCAACTGCCTCAGGCAGCAGATACTAAGGGACAGAAACCACAGCCTTTGACTCTTCTTCCTAGAATCATAGAATCGTAGAGTTGGAAGAGACTGCAAGGGCCATCCAGTCCAACCTCCTGCCATGCAAGAAATCTAAATCAAAGCATCCCCAACAGATGGCCATCCAACCTCTGTTTGAAGACTTCTAAGGAAGGAGACTTCACTACACTCCGAGGGAGTTTGTTCCACTGTCGAACAGCCCTTACTGTCAGGAAGTTCTTCCTAATGTTGAGGTGGAATCTCTTTTCTTGCAGCTTGCATCCATTATTCTGGGTCCTAGTCTCTGGAGCAGCAGAAAATGAGCTTGCTCCCTCCTCAATATGACATCTCTTCAAATATGTAAACAGGGCTATCATATCACCTCTTAACCTTCTCTTCTCCAGGCTAAACATCCTCAGCTCCCTAAGTCGTTCCTCATAGGACATGGTTTCCAGACTCTTCACCATTTTAGTCGCCCTCCTTTGAACACGTTCCAGTTTCTCAATGTCCTTTTTGAACTGTGGCGCCCAGAACTGGACACAATATTCCAGGTGAGGCCTGACCAAAGAAGAATAAAGTGGCACTATTACTTCCCTTGATCTTCTAGACACTATACTTCTATTGATGCAGCCTAAAATCGCATTGGCCTTGTTAGCTGCCGCATCGCACTGTTGACTCATGTTCAACTTGTGATCTTGGACTCCTAGATCTCTTTCACACGTAGTCTCGTTGAGCCAGGTGTCCCCCATCCTATATCTGTGCATTTCATTTTTCCGCCTTAAGTGCGGAAATTTCTCTGGGTTGATTTTCATTTTGTTAGCTTTGGCCCAGTTTTCTAGTCTGTTCAAGTCATTTTGAATCTTGATCCTGTCCTCTAGCATACTAGCTACTCCTCCTAATTTGGTGTCATCTGCAAATTTGATAAGTATGCCTCCAATTTTGTTCTCCAAGTCATTGATAAAGATGTTGAATAGCACTGGACCCAGACAGAGCCCTGTGGGACCCCACTGGTCACTTCTCTCCAGGATGAAAAGGGGCCTTTGTTGAGCACCCTTTGGGTTTGGCTGGTCAACCAATTACAAATCCATGCAACAGTTACCTTGTCTAGCCCACATTTCACTAGTTTGTTTTCAAGAATATCATGGGGAACCCTGTCAAAACCCTTACTGAAATCAAGATATACTATATCCACAGCATTCCCTTCATCTACCAAGCTGGTAATTTTATCAAAAAAAGAGATCAGGTTTGTCTGGCATGACTTCTTTCTCTGAAACCCATGCTGACTTTTTGTGATTATGGAATTGCCTTCTAGATGTTCACAGACTCTCTGTTTAATGATCTGCTCTAGAATCTTTCCTGGTATTGATGTCAGACTGACTGGACGATAATTGTTTGGATCCTCTTTTTTCCCCTTTTTGAAGATGGGGACAACGTTTGCCCTCCTCCAGTCTGCTGGCACTTCTCCTGTTCTCCAGGAGTTCTCAAAGATTATTGCCAATGGTTCCGCTATTATATTTGCCAGTTCTTTTGATACCCTTGGATGGAGTTCATCTGGTCCTGGAGACTTATATTTGTTTAGGTTAAACAGGTATTCCTGCACTATCTTTTTTCTTATTCTGTGCTGAAATTCCCCTATTCTGTCCTCTGCTCCATTATCCTCAGGTTGAGCACCCTTTTCCTTTTCTGAGAACACTGAGGCAAAGAAGGTGTTGAGTAATTCTGCCCTTTTTCAGTCCCCTGTTAGCATTTTGTCATCTTCTCCACGCAGTGGCCCTACCGTTTCCTTCTTCTTCCTTTTGCTGCAGACATACCCAAAAAAACCCTTTTTGTTGTTCTTAACCTCCCTAGCCAGCCTGAGTTCATTCTGTGCTTTAGCTTCATCACAGGTAGCCAAATGTATTTGGGCTGCCCTGAATAGTTGCATACACTCCAGATGATTTCATTAATTATCTCTTCAGTTTGTTTGTGGAGCAACACCAGAGTTGTAGTGGGAATAACAAAAGTTGTGTAAACATCCAGGTGCACACGCTGAGGAACTACATCACTGTCAGGTCTCTTATCCACATGTAATGAACATGCATGGATATGGTAGGACTCAGTTTGCTCATATTTTGCATTTCTGCTGAGGGAAAGACCTATAGCAAATGCAGTTGCTGTGAAACTGCACAGTTCCAGGTGGGAGTAAATTGCATTCCTGGAGCAAAGCATAAAGTACCAAATCTATGCCAACATTTTTGATCTGGCTGTGACCCTTTTAACTCATTCCATTTCTTGGCTGTTTTTCTTTCAAGCTCTAGAATGCTTAGCCATAATAATGACCCCCTTTGTTGAAAGAATTCGTCCCAGTAACCCTTGGCACATCTTGACTGAAGCAAAGCCTCACGTTCTTTCATTACACATTCATAAACTGAAAGATCCTTCCAATTTCCCTTCACTCCACCCCACGATTTCCTGCTTCACAATGATTTTCATAATCCTTGTTTGGTATTGTTAGAAGCAAAAAGCAACAGATAGTCTTTTTGTTTTTCATTCCTGCTAAATTTTTTAGCACATCTATTTGCAACTCGGAGCCCTCCACTCCAGATGTAGTCCACTACAAGTTCCACCAATCCACACAGGACAGCTATGCTGGCTAGGGATGATGGTAATTATAGTTTAACACATGCAGGGAGCACTTGCTTCAGCAGAGCTGAGTGAAAAAGCATTTATATGGGAAGATAGAAAGAGGTGAGAGAAACTATATGAAAAGAATCTGTGACCTTAAGACAAGCAAAATACAGAAAACAGGAACAAAAGATCAAAGGCAGCAAAGAAGTGTCCTACATTTTTATTTCCCCAGGTGGTAGGAAGGAAGTTCTGCCAACCTTTTATAAGATTATTTTTTCCATTAGAAGAGATTACTGAAGATTTATGCAGCTAAATTGTAAATCTATGCTTGTAAATCTATGCCTGTATAAACAATTTACCTAAAGTATCCAGTGGCATGAAGGTGTAGTGATGGAAAAGGTTTCATCTGTTGGGATCTTCCTGCCATGCAACCAGTGTAGCTATAGAATAAAAAGGTAACAACCCTGTAACTTTCTTAGTTATTGCTGATAGCCCTTTTCAGAGCACTTGACTATTGAATAAACAGAAGAACACTACAGTTTTAAAAGTTATGGAAAGGTGGGAAAGTGTAGTTACAGGAGATGGAGAGGTTATCGACACTGAAAATAATCCAGGATGAATCCAGATTGAATCTCCATTGTTCACACACATCCCAAATGCACTCGATTAAATGGTGTGTGTGTGTGTGGGTGCGTGTGCACCAACCCCCCACTTAATCCAGGATAATCGATATCGGGTTCCCCCCCCCCCGTGTTTTCTAAAAAGATCAGCTATGTCGGTAGTGTGAATAGCCAATGTGAATAGAGCTGAATAGACCCAGGATAAAACTCTGCATGCCTTGAATGGGTTCCAAATGCATTTGCATTGATCTTTATTCAAATGCTTGCACATGTGAGCAACCTAACTCGCATAGATCGCATCGATGAAGTTCCATAGTGTGAATAACAAACTTGGAATGTGTGAGAAAGATGATTTGCACCGTTGCACTAAAAAAAAAACCACATCTGCGTGACCCTTTCCTTTTCTCCTTATCAGCATTCATTATGTCATGCTTAGGGCACTCTCCTCACATATCTTCTCAATTTCCTGGCAAAAATCCTTAATTTTTCCAATTCCATTTTTGGCATGGTGAAGTTCTCCAGTCAATTAGCAATCCAAGACCTTTAATCTGTATACATTTTGATAGAAATCTTTTCAGACTATAGTGTACTTAATGGTTCATTTCTGATCCTTCTTCTCAGCCAGCACTTGAAAAAGGCAATTCTGATTCCTGCTTTTGCACATGGGAAACTGAAGCTGAGGCCTAATGGTTTTTCCCAGGGCCACCCAATGAGTCCATAGATGAGCTGGAATCTGAACTAGGTATCTGAGTTCCAAGTGTAACACCCTGTCCTCTGGCCCCAACATTTCTCCACTTGTTTTTCTTTCCTGATTGTCCTAACGGGAATAAAGTTAGCAAATGAAAAATGGGGAATGAGAAGAGAAGGGATACGAGAGAGAAAAAATAGTTGTTACATTTTATTAGTTTAATAGCAGTTTTTAATGCTGTAAAAGCACCTTCAAATCCCAAACCACAGGTACATTTAAAATATAACCACAGTATTTTGTGGCTGCACCTCTACTTCAGGATTATTCATTCCCATAAATGTATGAGAAAGAGTTTGTTATATTCCATGTTAAATAAATTTGTTAAAAAAAACACAGGAGATCAGTCACAATTGGGTCACCATAGATTGGATAAAAATTAGTTCTCTGGCTTCTTTCATTTCATGGTACTGCCCTTCCAAAATAAGATAGACTTCTGTTATCTAGAAGATGCATAATCTATATTGGGTGAGGAATTAAAATTGGGTGCTCCCTTTGACACCCTTCTATGATCTGGAGGAGGTGAAAGTTTTGCCTCTTGGCATCAGTTAAGTCTACAGTGGAAACACTGGGTGGAGCCTTTCCAACCAGAAATTCACCTTGGACTGAGCTTTGCTCCTCCATTGCATGGAGAAGGAGAAGGAGGAAGAGAAAAGCATCATTAGTCCAAATCTGCAACTTCCCCTCTACTGTGGACACTGGAAGATTTAAATTAACACTCTTATAGTTTTGAGAACTCAGTTGTCTCCTAGAGCTTTATAGCTCTTCCGTCAAGTTGTTCAGAGCAGCATAAAGACTCTCCCTTTTACTTCTGTGATCCTCACAAGAATCCTTTGTATAGTACTGGATAGAGACATGGTGGCCCAGTCTGACCCAGCTGGTTTAATGGCCTAGGAGACATCTGAAGCCACATCTCCCTTGTCTATCTATTATTCTGTATTGATCTGGTTTAAATATTATATTAATGGTGTAGGATTATGTGAATAATCCTCAAGTGTATGTGCTCTTTCTTCACTTCTGAAGTTGGCTTACTTTCCTAGACTATAATTAAGACCAAAGGTACAGCATAGTAGATGGAGTGCCAGTAGCAAAAAATAAAAATGCACCTCTAAACTGGAGCAAACTAAGCTGGAGCAAAGAGTATATTCACAACTGAATTAAATATAAGTGAACAACTTCTTACATTTTATTTCCTGGAGTAACTACATGGCTGGAAGGAGGAGGTGCCTGTCTGCATGAATGTCCCCCTCAATACCACCTGAACTGAGAACAGCCACAACTTGATAAAATGCAGGCTTGTGACTAACATTGTCATAATTTTTTTCCTTCTGTGTGATTTTTCACATCTTTGCCTGATGAAGAAACCAATGGAGCTTTGAAAGCTTGAAGTATGTATTTTGTGCATTTTGGTTGGCCCAATATGGATATCGCTGTTTTGTGGATTTTGTGGATGTTCTTGTACTTCAGATTTCAGTTGTTGTCAAGATTTCTGTTTTCAGAAATAAGCAACACCCCCCCCCCCCATTAGTTCAACATTTTCAAGAAATTTCACATCTCTACATTGGGCTGGGCAAGACTTTTCATTTAAATCCTACAGTGATGCTGCCTCAATTCAGAACTTGAATTAATTTGAAAATTTTAAATGTTAGAAATTAGAAAGTAACTCATTGGTACCAATACTAATATTTTAAACAATTTAATTGGTTGACGTATCACTAACTAATTATTGTGCAAAGTGGTTTTATAGAACCTTTGAGATTAACTAAAAGAGAGAAGTTGGTAGCATAAGCTTTCATGGTGGTCACTTCAGGCATCTGAGGAAGTATACTCAAGTCTTTCTGGCAGTCCATGGTATCTGTAAAACTCTCTTCCAGCACAATATTTCAAATGACTTGATTTCTTTTCTTATCAGCTTTCTTCACTGTCCAGCTCTCACATCCATACACAGAAATTAGGAGTACTATGGTTTAGATTATCCTGACTTTGGTATTCAGTAAAATATTTTTGCATTCAGGGATCTTATCCAACCTCCCCATTACCATTGTCAGGTACGCTGTCAATATTTTGGTTTCTAGGGATGAAATACTTGAGCTATTCAAGTAACTTAATGAGGGGGTAGTGAGCAAACAGCAGAGTTCCTCAGTTCTCTCCTAAGCTTTGTCAGGGCACACATTTCTGAGTTGCACGTACACATTCTTTGGCCATCGGCCATTAATTTCCCACCGTGCATGACCTTGACAGCAAAGTGCTTACTGTACTACCTGCTTATTGGCTATGGAGTAAATCATAAGGAAAGCTTTATTTTTAGCATATTTTCTCCCTGTTTACAGCTTGCACTCTTGAGCTCTGGGTCATTGATTTCCCAACAGCTCAACGGCCAAACAAGAAAAGTTCCCTCCATTCCTTTTGATCACCATAGTGCCTACCAAATGTTGATAATGTTCTGGGCTTCAGAAAGTTTTTACACAGCATACCTCTTTAAGGATGGTCAGTGTTTGGTATTTCAAAAGCTTGCAAAGGATGCTCTGCATTTGGTAATAGACAAGTTTTCCCATCTGGATGCCCAAAGGGTGGGTGTTTGATTTCATGTTGATTTGGAAAACTCATAATCTCACAAATGTTGTCAGGTGTGGGCAATCTCCCCAGAAGAAGTAGCATGAAGCAGCTGCATGAGTCAGCTATTCCTGCTGTAATAGTGACAAGGCAGGTAGATAGGTGGGCTCTCTTCCCAAGGAACAGTTTTGCCATGGACTATAAGTAGAGTGAGAACCTGCCAAAACCGCAAGACTAAGTGGCAAGTCATATGCCAGGCCCCCGTCTTTTTCGCCTCCTTCCTTTTGCTATCTTCTAGATCAGTGGTTTCCAAACTTTGGTCCTTCAGATGATGTTGACTTTAGTTCCCATAATTCCTGACTTTTGGCACCTTGGCTGGGGTTTATGGGAACTAATGTTCAAAACAAATGGAGAGGGAAAGATGAATTTGTTGTTAACTGGCTTCAAGTCAATCCCAGCTCATAATGATCCTGTGGGAAACATCTCCAAGCCCACTATCCTCCTCTGCTCTGCTTAGGTCCTGTAAATACATACCCATGACCTCCCTAATAAAGTCTATCCATCTAGTGTGTTGTTTTCTTCTCTTTCTGCTTTCCTCCACCTTTCCTAACATTATTGTCTTTTCTAATGAGCCATGACTTTTCATGCAGTGTCCCAAGTATGATAGCCTCAGTTCGATCATCTTAGCTTCCAGGGAGATCTGTTCAAGGTTTGTCTTTTTGGTTGGCCACAGTATCCTCTGTTCTGTTCTCCAGCACCACATCTCAAATGAATTCATTTTCATCTTAGCCACTTTTTTCATAATAATAATAATAATAAAATTTTTATTTATATGCCGCCCTTCCTTCGATCAGGGTGGCTCACAACAAGTTAAAATACAATCAACAGTGCACATAAAATAAAATACCCATTAAAACAAACCAACAGTAAAAAGCCCCATAGCCCATGATTAATAAAGAAGAAATTATCCGAATGATTAACTAGTGCAATATAGCTAAAGCACTTTAAAATGTTGACTATAACTCCTGAATAACATTAAAAAGGTCTCAGTGAAAGTTGGTGAAGCTCCTGCATCTAGATGTAACACATGAACAGTGGGAGGGAGACGAGGAAGTGCACAACGGTAGGAGGAGTGAAGGAAACTCAGGATATTTCAAGAAAGAGTTTTAATGCAACATTATGCATATTAACATAAAATCAAAACAAAAAGAATGGAAAAGTCTTGGTACTTCCAAGGATTGCCCCACACTCACGTTTTCTGGATAAGCCCTGAATAAGGTTTACCACTTTCTTTTCCTCCCCTCCCAAGTGCTTCATTTTTATGCACCTATATATAATGATCGATACATAAAGCTATTGGTTAGTTAAGCATTTCACTCAGTTACACTTACCAAAATCCCTAAATTTCTCCATACATTCAGTGGAAGAACTTGAAACTGAGAACATTTGAATGTTCTCTGCCATACTTAGCTAAAACACATTTTAGTGTTATGTCCAAATCAGGCCACTGAGGCAATTCTTGTCTGCACTGATTACTATCATCACGTTTTCTTTTGTACTGTGTTTATTTTTTTCCTCTCATTTTCAGATTTGCCAAGTCTGTTAAATTCAGTACGTGTCTGTTAGTTCAGTCTGCTATGATAATAATTTAACTTGGCATGGGAATTGTTTTTCATGCTGGGTAAAAGAACGCAGGGAAT
This sequence comes from Sceloporus undulatus, assembly GCF_019175285.1. Taxonomy (NCBI): domain Eukaryota; kingdom Metazoa; phylum Chordata; class Lepidosauria; order Squamata; family Phrynosomatidae; genus Sceloporus; species Sceloporus undulatus. The sequence goes on along the minus strand of NC_056522.1, from coordinate 352,269,596 downwards.
GAACAAATCAACTTAGCCCATTAGGATTTATTTATTTTTTTACAAATCACTAAATGACTTTGAGATACTTAGGTGTTGTATTGTGCTGAACATGTGTTCATGACCCTGGGATAAACTAGTATTAGCACCTCAAGATAACTGGCATTTTTCCACATGTTGGTGTAGCAGTAGTTTTTCCTGGCCGCTCCTAACAAAATATGTCTGTTGACCTAATGACAAACAATTATCTTTACATAATTATATAAATGGATAGATCATTCAGGAGGATGTTATTAATCTTTATTGTTTATATCCGTCTGAAAAAACAGGGTCACATCATGCTATTCTTTTTCAGCCATTGTGAATTTTTTCCTAAGACTAATTGTTGTGTGAGTGTGCATATTGCAGGGTTGTTAGTTAACTCTTCCCTCTCCCCAAAGGCATTGCATGTGAATAAGACCTCTTTTTTCTGACACTAAGGCGCGTTACAGACGTGCCGAAGGGGCGTGTTAGGGTTGAGAAGGGGTGTCCCTTCCAGACGCCCCTCAACTCTAATACGGACTGAGTCCGTACCAAATGGCGGCGCCAATCCACACGGGGGCCACCATTTTGACGTTGCAGACGCATAGCGTCTGGACATCACGTGGCAGAAGTGATGCCGCGAGTGTGTGACTAGTGCCTCATGGCGCCACTTTCAGGGCCCATTTCGGCACTTCTTTCTTGTTGCGCTCGGGAATTGCGCAATTTGGCCACTGCGATTCCCGAACATAGCAACTGGCGGCAGCGGCAGAGCACCCTTCTTGGGTGCTCTGTAATGCGCCAAACTGATTGGAGGAGGCTGCCATTTTGACAGGTAGCTAGAAAGGGAAAGGCCAAACCTTCCCTTCACTAAATCTTGATATTCCTCAAATACAACACCAATCATTCGCTAGGGTGTGGTAACTCATGGTGTCACCACCACCCCAGTTAATCTTTTCCCGTACCACACCATACAGAATCCTTAGTGATGCCCCATGCCCCATCGCATACACTGCTTCAGTCTGTGCATGAACATGCCACTCCACACACCCCTGCACACAGTGCTCTGGTCTGTGCACATGCACCGCTCTGGTCTGTGCATGGTGCTTTGGTCCGCATACGTTCACACTGCTCCTGTCTGTGCACACAAACTCTGTCCCCCATACCCCCCGCCCTCAGAAATCCCACTGGAAATCCCATCCCAGAAGTCCTGCCCCCCAGAAGTCACGCGTACACACACACACACACACACACACACACACACACAAACCCCACATCTGGTGACACCTGGTACAGGAATGCCACTGTTTTGGGGGAGCAGTGATATCGCCTGGTATGGCCTGCACCTCCCTCCTGCACTCATCCATTCTGTGGAAACAATTAACTTTAGAGAAAATGTTCATTTTATGCAAACGAGATTTGGAAGAATTAATTAGGTCCTAAAATACTTCTAGTCCTATAGATTTAGCTCATCAAAGAGTGTCCTGTTTTCTTAGGGTACTTGTCAGAACATACACCTGAGAACCTGGGCATTTCAGAGAAACAGGACAATTCCCAGTCTGTCATTCTTTTCCACAGAACATGGACTAATTCAGTGGTTCCCAGCATCAGTCTGCAAATGTCATTAGACTCCAGTTTGCAAAAACCTCAGCCAGTTTGGCCAGTGGTCAGTCTGTGGGGACTACAGTCAAATGGTATCTGAGGACTCAAATTTAGGGACCTCTGATCATCTTGAAAACCACATTTATATTTTCTTTCATGCAGTGCTAGTTTTCTTGTTTCTGTTAGGCACAGTGGGGAAATAAATCCCATGTGGTAGTTCAAAGCTGGTGCTATAAAACATGTGTTTTGACAACTGTAGTTGGTGACATGGATCTCCTCCATGTCATGCAACAAGTCTCTGAAGCATGTTGCTCATCCATTGTCACCACAGTCTGCATCAGCCACAACTGCGGAGACAGCTAGGTTCTATATGGCTGGTGTAATGTTAAGGCTTCCTCAGCCTTCTGAAAAAATTGTGTTGTCTGTAGCTTTTATGTAGCGTCTAGAGATGGCAGTGTTCACACTGACACATAAAATTGATTGCTATTCTTGGCTCCTGCATTATGTTTCTTGGTTCAGCTTTGTTTATTTCGCTTCATTTTAGTTTCAGCCCTAAAGCTGGCCATAGTCCTTTGCCATAATCAAGACATTTGGCCAACGTATATAGAAAATATGAATTGGCTCTTTGACATTTGCAAGTCGGCCAGATAATTTGACTGCTTTGCCAGACTTTATAGGAAAAGGCAAGTTTGAGAGTGGTGTTGTTTCTGGTCTTTTTTTCCAGAACAGATGAGCTAGCCGTCTTGCCTCTCAGAATCATAAATGCTGCCTTATGTAGTGTGGAGGTTTAATATGTCTGACCATCTACTTTGTGTTCCTACCTTGGCCCTTTTCTTGTACATGTGACATTTTTCTGTGTACACAGAATGTCATGTGTAGGAGGAGGACTTATCATTCAGACCTTGTTGTTGTTTAAATTTTAATCTTGTTCTTCAACCAAAGAAGTTTCTTGGAGTGGGTAACATGCCATTAATTCTTTTAAAAAGACAATCTCTGGCATCAGGTTTACAGTCAACAAAGTAGACCACAAAAGGAAAGATGGATGTGAAGTAAAGAGAAAGCAAGCAAGTAATCTTTCTACAGTTTTTCATATCATCACCCTCGTGTGGGAGGAGACCTTTGCAAGGAGGTTCTTCATCAGGGATAGTGGAATGATACAGGTTTGCCATCTCATCTTTATGTTTGCAGCCTATGGGTATAAGCTATTGATTAGGAAAATAGAATTGCATACTGCTCAACTGTCCTGATTTGGCAGGGATAATCCTAATTAATTCTCTTTTGTCCCACATTTTCAGCTGCTTTTAAAATGTTCCAGTTTCTCTCTTCTTCGCCCAATTCGCCCCTTCTTCCTCTGCTTCCTTCCACTGCTGCAAACTTAATTCCAAAGTATGAAAGTACTTTTACTCAATCGTCTCAGCAGGGAGGAGAGGTGGCAGCAGAATCTTACCCGTTCCTGTAGGCTCAGGCAAAAGGAAACTGCTGAAGCCTCGCTTAGCTTGTGCATTCTTCCTGATTAACAACATTTGTAATTTTGACCACTCTCTGGGTGTCATTTGGCCACGTGTGTCCCAGTTTTTTTCATCTGTAAAATATTGAAGGGTATGAGGAAGGAATTGGCCACCCCCGACTATTTCTTACCTAGAAAACCATCTGAAATTCATGGGATCACTACAAGATGACAGGTAACCTGAAGGCACATACACATATGGGATAGGCTGTACCTCTCTGTTGAGTGTGTATGCTTAATGGCAAACCCAAGGGGTAGATGTGTAGGGTATGGAAATTAAGTTTTCTAACGTGAATTTTACATAAAATAGCCTAGGTCCAGGACAAGACCAATTTCAGCTGTTTGGCCCTGTAGTCTAGTCTGATGGACCAGGTGTGATAAGATTCATCTACCAATCTAACTGGTTCCTGTATGGGATAGAGGCACCCCACTGTCCTTTGTTTCAGGCAAGGAAAACCTGTCAATAGCTCCCAATTGCACGGCAGACCCATAATTCTCATGTGTGAAAAATCACTGCCACAGCAGTTACAATATTGGCAGTTACATGATCTCATAGCTTCCTTCTCTCTCCCTGTTCCTTCTTCCCCTTCACTATTCCCAAGCATCCTGATTCCTTTTTTAAAAGTTATATTACTTTTCTTTTCCTTTTAAAAACTTAAATTGCATCAGCAGAACTGCAGAATTGCATTAATAAAAAGTTAAAAATAAAGTTTAATAAACCTGAAAGGCATGCTGGGTAGTGCATAGGGCAGAGAGGGTGGGTTAAGGGAGAGTCCACAGGAGAGTGTGATGCTAGCAGCAGCTGCAGCCTTTCAATTGCAAAGACATGCAAGACTGGCTGCTTTCAAACTGGTGTGTTTGAATTTTCACAAAGTAGCATGATTGCGGTGAGAATAGGACTTGGGTGATAATGCCCCCAGTCACACAGTTCAGGATAATAGTGTTATTATCTGTGAGCCAGCTTGGGTCCCTTTCTGAATCCCTTTCTTGGAGAAAGGCATCATATTAAATAAATAAATCCACTATAAGTACTCTCAAATTGCTATAAGGAGTTCTGGTGGTGCAGTGGTTAAATGCCTGTACCACAGCACAATGTTGTGAGTTCGATCCTACAGGGCTCCAGGTTGACTCAGCCTTCCATCCTCTCATAGGTCGGTAAAATGAGTACCCAGGTTGTTGGGGGCAACCCGTTTACAGACTGTAAACCATTTAGAGTGCTTAATTCATTATTAAACAGTATAGAAATGTAAATGTTATTGCTATGGTTCCATCCTGTGGAATCCTGGGATTTGCAGTTTAGGGAGTGGCCTTTAGGATTCTCAGCTACAAATATCTAGTGCCTCACCAGACATTTTGTTCCAGGATTCCATGGCAGTTAAAGTGGAATAATAGTGCTACAGTTATGTAGTATGAACAGTTCCCTGGTAATTCTTACTACTTATTGTTTGAGAAGAAGGCTTATTTTGTGAGAATTGACCTGTAGATCGGTGTGTGTGTGTGTGTGTGTGTGTGTGTGTATCTCACATCACTGTCTGGTTCATGTTCACATCCTGAACAACCATTTGGTATGTCTCTGCTTGGTAAACCTTGGTCTCTGCTTGGCAAATCTGATCGTTCTAGTACAGAACAAAATAGATGTTCCAGCCTATTTTGTTTTTTTACTTGTCTACAGTAATAAAAGTTATGATTAAGCTTTTCAGGTCTGTGTATGTACAAATACAGAAGGAAGTTATGGACCAGTTCACACTTTATATGGCAGGTGTGTTTACCATCTGTACGTCGGCAAGTCTTTTACTGTAAAGGGTGTTGGTGAAATGGGATGAGTCAGAGCAACTGTAGCACAGAGTTCCTTTTAAGGATCATGCCATTGTGAGGATGGCAAAAACATTTATTTATTTTCACTGCTGCCATTCCGCTCACAGAAAGTCATCCAGCAGAACTGTTCCAATCTGTTGGAACTACTTCATCAAATGCAGATGCTGAATCAATTAAAGTCTACTGTGACAATTCAGCGAAATGTTTGGGCATAGAATTGTTAAGGCTTGAATGACTTGGATACTGTAGCTGGGATGAGCACTAAATATGAAATGTTACTATTTGGCTTTTGTTGTGTTTGCTTGGATTAGAACATGGGAAAATATGTGCCATTTCTTGTGCTCTTGATGCTCTGTTGCTGTGTGCCTTCAAGTAATTTCTGACTTATGGCAACCCTAAGGTGAACCTATCATTGGGTTTTCTTGGCAAGACATGTTCAGATGAGGTTTTGCCATTGCCTTCCCCTGAGGCTGAAAACATGTGACTTGCCTAAGGTCACCCAGTAAGCTTCATGGTCAAGTGGGGAACTGAACCCTGGTCTCCAAAGTCATAGTCCAAAACTCACACCACCTTAGCTGGATGATAAAGGCCACCAGGGATCAAAGAGAAATAGGAAAAACTAACCAATTTGTAAAAACTTGAGTTTAAACCAAAAAAGAAAGGATTAGACCTATACCTGCAAAAGTGGAAGATGGAAGCAGGGACCATGAATGTGCCCAAATCTAGTATTTTCTTGAGAGACATATGTGGCTAAATTTCCTTGGTGGGGTTGGGTGCAATCCCACAATTTTGACTCTGGCTTTAAATCAGAGGAGTTTTCTCTTTCTCTTTAGCAAAACTACTAAGGCACACCATAGCTCATGTTTTAGGTTAGCACGGGGAGATCGATTTCTAGGCTTCCTTGTTTTCAGGAATAAAGCTCCAACCATGAAGTTTTGCATTAAGCTGGAGTGGCCTTTTTTTCTTGTCTGGGGATATATATATATACAAAAATCTAAGTAAAAATCTTAATATGCAAAACACTTGTTTTTACTTACTTTCCTCGATTTGCTTTGCTCTGTAATCTTTCTGCCATGGTTATTGCAACAGTGGTAGTGGAGGATGGACGATTGACCCTCATCCTTCAAGTTGTTCTTGCAAACTCAATCCCACACTTATTACCAGAGTCCACTATTTTCCTCCATAATAGTGAGAATAAACATCAGTCTTATCCATGGGCACACAGTTCTCCTTCAGCTGCATTTTCCTTAATGAAAAAAACAAGAGGGGACTGATTTGCGACACTGGACTTTCATAGAATACTCCCACCAATTCTACCAGGAAAATGGATATGAACATTGCACTATTTTGTAGGGTTGGTGTTAGCCACCAATATCTCCCCTGCAATGTGGTTATATGCTAATAAAACTAGCAAATAGTTTTAATGTTTTCAGTGTTGGGGGGGGGGGACGACAACAGAGGAAGGATATGAAATAAACCCCGAGTTAGAATGACTATCTGTTATTTATTGCTATGTAGTGTGAGTGTGTGTCTATGTACCTTCAAGTTGCTTGTCAATATATGGTGATTCCAAGAATTTCAGAGGGTTTTCTTAGGGAAGGAATAATCAATGGTGGTTTTGCCAGTTCCTTCCTCTGAAATATAGCCTACAGTACTTGGTATTAATTGGTGGCCTCCTATCGAAGTACTAACCATGGCTGACCCTGCTTAGCTTACAAGATCAGACAGGACTTGGTGCCTTTAGGGTATTTAGGCCCAGTACATGTTAATTATTTCCTAATCACAGGTACACTAAAATATTGGATTATTCTATCTGTAGCAGCAATCATTTCCTTAAAAAGAGGGTGGTGTGGGAATGGGGCTTAAAGATTCTCTAGACTGTGGGTTTGCACTCTAGGCTTTGTCTGATTTAAAATGCTGTTATGGTTGGTTCTACTTTATGTGTATGTGGTTTCAAATTGCCTGTCAACTTATGGCAACACCATAAATGTCCTGGGGTTTTCTTAGGCAAGGAATACTTGCCTCAGGAATGCTAAGGAGTACTGAAGTAACATTTAGAAGTGGTTTAGCCATGTTTTACTTTACTAAATATCAATCACAGGTATCACTTTATTTATTTTGGCTAAATTACCTGAAAGGGAGAATCAAGTTTGTTTCTTTCAAAATAAATATGGAGAACACTGCCAGCACAATTTGCATTGAATGTTGAATTCTACAAGCACTACTACTCAATCTTGGGATGCATGTATGTGTCTTTGCCACCCTACAGTTGCCCATGTCCATAGTGGGCCAATGGGGTCATAGATCTTCAAAAAGACAGACATTTGTGAAGATTTCAGTAAATAATGCAGTATCCTCCAAAGGTACTGCCATGTTAGTCTGTAGAATCAGTATGTAGAGAGATCTTGTAGCACCTTTGAGACTAACTGAAAGAAAGAACTTGGCAGCATGAGCATCTGAGGAAGCATCTGAGGAAGTAGACTGAAGTCTATAAAAGCTCATGCTGCCAACTTCTTTCTTTCAGATAGTCTCAAAGGTGCTACAAGATCTCTCTACATAGTATTCTCCAGTTAGTATATGATAGTTTAGGACTGGGATATGCACACAAATGAGATGTAAATCCCAAGTATTCTCCCTCACATCTTTTGCAGTCAAGCATTCAATGCTTTATTAACTCTGAAGTACTTGTTGATAGGATCATATTAGTGTTGAAAATGTTTCTGTAAAAGATTGTTTTCTGGCTCAATCTGAGGCAGTTTGGCATTGTTTCCTGGCTATATTTCCCATCATTATGTGGATTAACTGTGGCCCAAAGCCTAATGGCATTCACTGTCTTGTTTCAGAACATATTATATTATTAATCCATTTATTTATAATACTGTATAAATATATTAAAGTACCCTTTGTGACCTGAAAGTTAACATTTGTGCTAAAGCAGACAGATTTTAACTGCTGTTTTGTATAGACTATAAACGCAACTACATTAAACTACAGTTGTGTATAATGACTGAGCAGAAGTCCCCTTTCTCCTGCAAAGACATTGCATTGCAAGAAACAATGTCTTTAGCAGAGAAAGAACAGAATAGAATGGTGTGTCTAATACTCTGTTTCCACAATCTCTCCAGGTTTCTTCTTGTCTCTGCCCCTATTTCAGTATTAAAAGCAGATGTTCCAGATACTGAGGGAATGCAACGTGGAGGAGCTGCTCTAATATCCTGCTGCCAGGCTTCCTATAAACAACTAGTTGATTACTATGGGCCTTATTGCATTACAAAAGAAAGATGACAGGCAGCAAGATAGAAGCAGGTTCTAGCTTATCTTCCTACATGCTCATGAAGCACTTTCACTCTACTGCCAAGATTGATGATGGTAAACACATGCCTTTTGTCCTGCTGGAAAAATCTGTTTGACAAAAGCCATACTTTGATGACCAGCTCCTTCTGGAGGGAGAACAGAAGTACTACGATGTCATGCAGGAAGGCAAGCAGAAAGCCACGTCTATCTCGCAGTCTCTTGTCTCTTTTGTCATACAATAAACAAACAAAACAAACAGCTTCACTTATATACCTCTTCATACTGAACTAACAGTGTCTAAGCAATTTACAACTGTAAGCTAATAAGGCCAAATGTGAACAGAATGCTGGAGTAGGTATGCAACCAGTTGTTTCTGGGATCTTGCATGGCTCTTCGTACATTCTCACAGGGTCTCAGATCCATATTTATGAGATAATCACAGATCTGAACTAAAAAGTACCTAGATTGAGGAGTTACAGGGAGAAAACAGCTAAGAGTGGCAGGAATAAGAACATCATTTGCTTCTGGATGCAATTAAGGAAATGCTGTTGGGCTAATATTGCAGAGGCTCACTGTAACATGTAGTATGACCAACAGTATTTAGCATTGCTAAAGTGAAAACTGGCACGGGATAGGTACCCTTAATGACTGATTAGAACAGGGATTTTCAGCAGGTGTTGTTTCTCATGCAACCAGGTAATAAGCACCACCTGGTGAAAATTTCTCTTCTACAAAACCATTAAAGGTGCAAGAGCCTTCTCCAGTCTTCATTCTGGCAGCCCTAGCTATGCATTGTTATTGTAAGTTTCATGGAAGGCCATTAGGTTTGTGACATTTTACCAAAAGCCAGTGCAACCAAAAAACTTCATACCCCTTATGGACTTACAGTTTGATGCAGAGGCATAACAGAAGGACGATGAGGGTGAACAGGGGTCCACAGTCAAGGCTGATGGGAGTTATGGTCCAAGTCTGATGGACCACAAGTTGCCCACCCTGTTCTTCTGTTCCTAATTGTATCTGTACATAAATAGAAATGATGTAACAGTTGTACTTATTTTATAGACCTATTAGAGTAGGATATTGGCTATTGAGGGTTGTGCCAATATTCACCCAAATGTTATGTGAGGTGCTATTTTGTGTTGTTATAATGAAAAATCCATATAGCTTCTTTTCTAAAAGCCCTGCCCATGGCAATGTTCGGCTGTATTTTGCAACCTCTGTGGTTGCATTTTGTTAGTAAGCTAAATGGAAAAAAATCAGTGGTAAACAAAAGGGAACTTGGTGTATTGTATGTAGATGGGTCTTTTCATTTATTTGTGAGTTTTTCAAAAGTGGAACAGCATTTTATAATGAACAAATACTACATTTGAACTAAAATGAGCTATTATTTGAGCTGGGATTGAAGGCATTTTAAGTTGACAATGTCACTTGAAACAAGCCAAAACAAAAAGGATGGGGAGAAACAGAAAGGAAAAAAAGGAGAAGGCTTTGTAGTGTGTAAGTTTGAAAGGAACACTGCACAGCTTTGGGTCATTTAATGGTAATGAGGACACAGATGTTACAACCTTCAAGCCAATGATTTTCAAGGATGTTTCTCCAGGACTGGCTTTCATCCACCACAATGTCTTTGCTTTTAAAGAAGCTCCAAAGTCACATTTCCTAGAGAAGAATAATTGTAGCTTTATAAGGATTGCACTAGAAGTACATCTGGCTGAGGAACAGACCCAAAAATTGAATGAAATTTGAAAAGCAATTTGTTTTCTCTGGGTAAACTGCCTGGCTTCCACAAGGCCAAAGATCACATTACCCTGGCCAAACAAGAATGGGCAGCCTTCTTTTTTCAGAGCCGGTCAGGATTTCCCTTGAGGCAACTGGCAAAGATGGTGTGATCACAGACATCAACGACAAATTCACCTTTTCCAACATAATTCTTCAAGATCCTTCATGCCAATGTCTGGGGATTATGCATTACCAGAAAAATGTTAGCCAGTTTCCAAAGTGCAGTATTAGTATCATTTTGATATATAGTGGAAAAGTACATTAGATTTTTACAGTATACAGTTTGTGATTCAAGAGTTTATAATTGAAGTAAACTAAGCTTTAGGACTGATGGACTGGAGGTATATAGGTCACCCAGACAAGGTGAGGTGGACAATCTGAGACCACCTCAACCGAAGACTAGCTTTTACTGGGGAGCCTGGCCAAAGTCAACACTATAGAGTGTGGAATGATGTGTATAAGTGTGGAGACCTCATCTCTAAAAGAATGTCAGAAAACAAGGGAAAAGAAGTGCTAGTGAAGCGGACTCAGTCAGTGTCTTGAGTGTTGGCTGTGTCCTGAGTTGGCTTTGCTCACTGCTCCCCTTCACAGGTGTCAAATGCCCTTTGAGGCCCCAGTGCAGTCACTCTCCTTTCTCTTTCCATTCTCAGGAGGTGGAGTTTAAAAGAGGTCCTGTTGTCCAGATACTGTTCCATTCCACACACAGTCCAGGCAACCAACCAAAGTCTGTTTGCTACACAGCTGATAGCAGAGACGCAGCACCAGCTTATGAGCAAGCAAAGTAACAGAGCAGCTTTTAATTTTTAATTAGTAAACAAAAACCTTAAGTCCCAAACAAAATTCATTCACAAGTTTCTGGTCCAGCAAGAGAGTTCCTCAGTGTCCAAGTCAAGAAAATGGTGTTTAGAGTCAGCAAACACAGTCCAGGTCAAACACAGAGTTCAAGAACACAATGGAGAGTCAGATAACCTCTGACAACTCCTGGAGAGCAGGGCCGTGAATTTATAGATCATTTATAGAATTTATAGTTGCTGCCTAATTAATTGCTGCTACTTATAAATTCTCTGAGCCCTTCTTAAGCCCTCAGAGATACAGAGAAGATTAGCATGGCCCCTGTGCATAAATTGTCTTCAGTATCTGAATGGCAGGACTCTATGCAAGAGCTGGTACTGCTCGCTGGTCTGTATCTAAGACTTGTGGTTCGGAAACTTACTCCTGCTTTGGTTCAACAGTAGGTCCCACCATGTCCTCTGCTTCAGTCCCTGAGATAGAGTCCATTTTCATGTTCTGGAAGTGGGGCATGACAGATAGAGAGATTTTGTAAAATGAGTTTGGCCCACAGTACTCAAGACGAGAGAGATCCAGAAAGTGCTATTGATTAACCAACCAGAGATCTGAGAATGACTTTCTTGCCTTGTGCAATTGTTCAGCAGTCAACAGATTTGTAGGTGCAATGTGCTCATCATGATTATAATTCTTTGTTAAGCACATCCTCACCTGTTCAATAACTGTTTGCTCTGAAGTTGGCAAGGGTGCAGGAGCCTACCAGGAACAACTAATTTGACTGCTTCACGTGGTAACACTTGAGAAAGGCCTGGACATTGCCACTTATCTTCATGTTGGCTTCCATTGTTGCTTCCATGGAACAAGGTATGAAAGGAGGTTCTGCAAATATGGGAGAGTGCAGAGCACAGGGCACATAGGAAAAGTAGCAAGCTATAGTGAGGTGCAATGCTGGATTAAATGACACGCAACAGATGAAATATTTGTTGTGCATGTTAAGATCATTTTGAACAATTTAAAATCAAACAAATGAAAACTACAACACCCACTCGTTAAAGTCTCCTTCCTCTAGAGTCAGTCAGTTGCCAAAAGCCTGTCTGAATATTAAGATCTTTGTCAGCTGGAGAACTATGGGGGGGGGGGCTTCTAGACTCCCTAGGGAGGAAGCATTTATTTTTCATTTAACCCCACCTAAGCATTTAGGGGGATCGTCCAGATTGACAGCATTTGCTGATTTGTCCCACACTGATTCATATTCCTTTAAGTTACCCTGTAGCCATTTTTAAAAAAAAACTTCTAACTATTGGTGAAAAGGAATGGAAATAGCCCAAAACCCCCACAAAAAACTATAGATTCAGGCTATGTGGCCATGTTCTAGAAGAGTTTATTCCTGACGTTTCGCCAGCTTCTGTGGCTGGCATCTTCAGAGAGATTCTCTTTACTGTGCAAAACTACAATACAGTCTTGTGTCCCAAAGTGGGCACTGAGGGCATTTCTAAAATACTGGTGTGGTGGACATGAATAGAGTGTATTTTTTTCTCCCTTTCATATATTATTAGAATGTCACATCATCGAGTAAAGCTGATGGGGAGCTAAATGAAAAAATGGCATATATTTTCACACAAGACAATCAGTTAATAGAATTTGCTGCCTTCAAATATGGTGCATACACACAAAATCCTTCACCCAATTACAATTAATTAGACATTGTAGGAATTAAGCAACAACCATTGTTATTTATTCAGTAACAGTATCAGCTTGTTGTTTCTAGATGGGTGACAGACCCCTATTAAAAAGTCTATAATTCCGTTGTTAACTCATTGTTTACTTTTCTTCTTTTATCTATCTCCTTTTTTCTGCTTTCTTTTTCCTGCTTTCTATATCTTCAAGCCTTTTTTAACCTGCTCCTGCTCCATTAATGGTGAGCAATGGGCATTTTCTTTCTTGATCTTCCACCTATAAGGAGAGCCAACTGTAAGACAAATTCTAATGAATGTTGGAAATGCCAAGAGAAGGGAGGTTTCATATGTGGTGGCGATGCCCAAAATTAACGGTCTTTTGGGAAAAGATACACATAATGATTGAAAAGATATTTAAATAAACTATGAACTCAGACTGGAAATCTATTTACTCAATGTACTAAATAAGATCCCACCTTATATAGACAGGAAATACTGGAGAATTTTACTTTATATGATAACAGTGGCAAGACTTTTGGTAGCACAAAAATGGAGAAAAAATGACCTTCCGACAATAGATGATTGGCTGCTAAAATTATCAGAAAGGTGTGAACGTAATTGAAAAAGAATAATGGTAAAATGAGTTTTGCAAGAACGGATGGAACTAAACTATAGGTAGAGTAATAGGATGACAGAGAAATAAGATGAACTTGCAAGGGGAAGAAAAATCCCTTGCATCACATGAGTATAAAACTTTGTGACTACTGAGATATATGGGAATATATCATAAAAGAATAAAAGAACAATAAATTCCAATAGACATGGTTGGGAAGAAAGGAGACATTGCAAGAGACATTGAGGAAGTTGTGTTTTAGCGGTAGTGTTTTATGTTACTAAGCAAATTCTAACGTAAATTATTGGATAGATAGGCTTATGTTTGAAGAAAAATAAAGTATAACAAAAAAGAAAGAAAGGAGAACAAAGTTGGCCAGCATAGTCTCCCATGGGAGGGAACTTCACAGCCCGGGAAGAGCCACTGAGAAGGACCTCTGATACTTTAATATCCTCACCATGAAACTAGCCGTTTTAAATGCAGGAGGTCAAAAATAATCTTCTAACCCAACCTTTCCACAGAATCCTCTGATTTGGTGCTTTCTCGCTCTTATACTACCAGTTGGAGAATCACTGGTGGATTTCCTCAGGAGATCGGCAGACACACATCAACATACCAACATACCTCTAGCCATCAACATGTAGAGGAGAGGGCTAGGAATGGATTGCATCACTAGAATGGGCTCATCCAGACTGATTTGAAACTCCCAGATTTTGTTCCTGTTCTTTCCCTTTTCCTATTTGGCTAAAGTAAACCGATACCGGGGAGCTGGTATAAAAAGTTTCTGATCATACTAGGACCTAGGGCAAACAAAATCTGTATGGTTCTCCAAAATCTGAAAGAACAGGGACAAAATCTGGGACTTTCTGATCTTTCTAATCAGTCTGGGTGCAGCCTTAATTGTGTATTTAAATAGCAATTATTATATATCAACATACTGTTCATTTCAGGGTTTGAACAAATAAACCATTCATTTGATAATAGTAGTCTCTTCTTTCCTAAGCAAGGAGTGAATTACATGAATATTCTCTCTGAACCCTTGCATAAAAACACAGCAACAATTCAGTTATCATATATGTGAACAGTGAATTTATCTTCTCCGTTTGGTCCAGTCCAAAACACACTGTAGAAATAATCCAGTTTCAGACCGTTTTTAACTGTCCTGGCTCAATGCTAGAGAATTCTGGGAACTGTAGTTTTGTGAGACATTTAGCCTTCTCTTATGATGCATATATAGCCAGACTGATACCATCCACAAACAAGAGGTAGGTGAGAAAGGACTTGATAGACTTTTAAGGACAGGAGTATAAGAGTTATCCTCCAAACATTCAGTGAAGACTAATCATGCTCATTGGTCACAGAATACCAACTCACTGGGAGCAAGTGTGACCAGAATACTGTGGAAAAGGAGTGTCCTGAATGGAATTGAAATAAACGTTTTAGAAAATGCCATTGCTGGAGAGAGCACTCCACATAGTTGCATGTCTCACAAAACATATAGTTAATAGCCATTTATAGATCTGCCCTGTATTCAAATGCCATATAAATGATTTATTTTCATGCACCCATATACCATCTGTTTTGTTCACAGTTCGAACTGTTAGGTTAGAACAGTAGTTTCTACTTACTTACCACTAAGAAAAGTGTCTGTCTATATCTTAATAATTCTCTCATTAATTTTTGATGTGGCATTTCTTGCAATGAGCTGCACAGGTTTTGCTCCTGTTGTGAAAGGATACCGCTGGCTTTCTTTTTTGTTTGCAGCTTGTTCCTGTTATATAAGTTTCAGGTTATGCAGATAGATGTAAATTTAAAATGCAACAGATCATGATGCTATATTATACGTGGGAAGACAAATGTAATGTCTTTAAGAGCAGTGCAAACAATTTAAAGGTGCTCTCAAATGCATTCAATACTATGTTGGCCTTCCAAAAGGCTTGGAACATAGTCTTTAATGACTCAGTTTGAACGTACCATCAAGAAGTTTATGCCTTAGTGGGAATGTAAACTGATCGCCATTTGGAGAAATTGACTAGCCATCTGGAGAAATTGACTAGCTTCTTTCCACTAATGATTTCTCTAAGCTTCCTAGAAGGGAGAACACATAGGGAAAACCCCCTGCTCAATCAGACTTCATCATTTTGGGATGGACCTGGGATGTAACTTCCTTAAGGCAGATCTTATCGTATTTAGCCATTGCTGGGCAGTATGCAGCCCACATGCTGGGCTTCTCTCACAGCTTTTCAAGAATGGGATTTTCCCATTCTTGAAAAGATGCAGGACACGTCTGGAGAAGCCCAGGGTGTATATGGGCTGCATACTTCCCAGCGATGGGTGAATGTGATAAGATCTGCCTTAAGAAAGTTACATCCCGGGTCTATCCTGGCAGTGAAGCGAATGCAATAATCTTCATAGTCTGTTATAGCACACCAGATACACCTAGGAACAGAACAAACAGGCACAGAGTGAACTTACACCGTACACCCATGAATATTGGTGGATCATTCTTTGGCATTTCCTTTCAAAGGAATGCTGAGAGAAATTGATCTTGGAAGGATCTGGATAAGAGATGTGTGTATGTTTGTCAGGTTTTGTAGGTTAAAATCAGGCAAAGTTCTCACATTAAAGTTGAAGGTTATAATCATTGCTAATTATTTGTCGTCACCATTTTCTTTGCTTTGCATATGCATCCTTTGTGACGTGTGTACATTGTCGTAGCCCTACCTGTGCCTGGTAGCTTCCCCACACATCAGATAGCCATTATTTACCATAGTTCCTTCCTCATCCATTCAGCCTTTAGGGTAACCACAGCCAGTTATACCTGTTGGAATTTTGCAAGTTTTTGGCATCATTTTCCTTTGCTTCATCCTATAAATCCTTTGTTACATGCTGCTAGGTTTTACCCTGGACTTATCCATGGGTCATATCAAAATTGGCAGGACACTATATGCATTGACATTACTTAATCCTCATCCTTATTCAAGATACTGAAGGTGAAAAGCAGCCGAAACTTGTTAAACATTATTCTGGATATATCTTTCAGTTATGTTCAAAAGAACTTGGCTGCACAAAACCAAGCAGTTTATTCCCATATTTATATAATATACTATGCAATTGAATAGGGAAGTGATGTTTGTACAATACCCCGTAGCCCATTTACTCTTGCTTGTAATTTTCCAAGGAACAAAATATTTGCCAAAGAATGTCCTTGGAGCACTTATATGTTTTCCCCTGCAAGGTCCAATGTAGCCAGTAAGGCTAAAACATGATGCTATGTTTTAGCAGAATGGGCATCTCTACTATTTTCCTGTTACATGTTTTGGTTCACCTTTATCACCTGCTTTGATTTGACATTATAAAGTGACAGATGTACAATATCTGTGTTACATCTGTCCAAAGGCGCTCCCAGTGTGTCAAGAAGAGGAAAACCACAATGGTGAAAAGTCTGGAAACCATGCCCTATGAGGAGTGACTTAGGGAGCTGGTGATGTGATAGGCCTGTTTAAATATTTGAAGGGGTGTCATACTGAAGATGGAGCAAGCTTGTTTTTTCCTGCTCCAGAGACTAGGGGGTGAAACAGATGGGCGGAAGGGGTGGCTTGAAGCTGCCTTTTTCAAAGATGGATTGGGGCCACAGCAAACACATGCCACGGCCCCAATCTGCCTTGAAGCCAGCCAAAAAAGGAGCAGCAAAGATCTGCTCCTTTTTCAGCCTGCTTTTCCCATCCCGCCGCTCTCCCATGGTGGCTTCATGATGCTCTGGCGGCATGCGACATGTAAATGCCATGCCACCGGAGCATCATAAAACTGCACACGTCTGGGCAGCAAGGTAGCTTCAAGATGTCTTGGGGAAAGTGGTGTCTAAATGCCACGCCCCAAGCCACCAGAAAGCTGGCTTTTAGAGCCAGTCTGTTCCGGCCCTAGGACACAGAACAATGGGTGCAAACTACAGGAAAAGAGATTCCACCTAAATATCAGGAGGAACTTCCTGACAGTAAGAGATGTTCGACAGTGGAACACACTTCCTCAGAGGCTGGTGAAGTCTCCTTCTTTGGATATCTTTAAACAGAGGCTGGATGGCCTTCTGTTGGGGGTGCTTTGATTGTGAGTTCCTGTATGGCAAGGAGTTGGACTGGGTAGCCCTTGTGGTCTCTTCCAACTCTGATTCTGTAAGGAGGCAAGAAAAAGGTTCAGCAGCAGTTGCAGATTATTGTTCTGTTCCTCTTACCACTTCCTTTTGTAGTTACATTATACAGAACTGTGTTTAGCACAGGTTCATCATTCATAGGAAGGATTTCCTGACCTTATGGGACTTTAGATAGCCATGTTTATTACTTACATTATGAAGCATACTGGTTAGATATCTCTTCTAATCACCATCCACTTTCTATGTAGGTTGAATCTTCCTTATCTGGAATTCCAAAATCCCAAATACTCAAAATTATCCACATGGATGGCTGAGATAGTGACACCTTTGCTTTCTGATGGTTCAGTGTACATGAACTTTGTTTCATACTCAAAATTATTAAAGATATTATGCAAAAATTACTTTCAGGCTATGTGTATAAGGTGTAGATGAAGCATAAATTAATAGCATGTTTAGACTTGGGTCCCATCTCCAAGATATCTCATCATGTTTATGCAAATAATAATAATAATAATAATAATAATAATTTGTTTCATTTATATACTGCTATTCCAAAGATCATAGCAGTGAACAACAAGTAAGCTAATTAGCAAGTAAGCTAATTTGCCCCCAACAGTCTGGGTACTCATTTTAGCGACCTCGGAAGGATGCAAGCCTGAGTCGAGCTTGGGCCCTTTTGCTGGTCTTGAATTCGCAACCTTGTGGTTTTGAGTGAATGGCTGCAGTACAGGCATTCACTCAAAATACACTTGTCCCTCCTAGTTTGTGGACTTCCCATTCGCAGTCTTGAATTCCGTGGACGGGAAGCCAGGAGGTACAAAATGGGAGTGGAAAATTTCAACCAAAACCTGGACAGGGCAAACAGCTCAATATCCCTTTCCCCTTGTAGTTCTGAGCCAAATCAGCATTCCCAGAGCTATCTTTAGTTTTTAAAAAAGATATTGAAAATCCAAACAACAGAATTCAGAAATGCACTTACATTTGAAAAACATTTTTGAATCTTGTTCTTTGGATCTAAATTTAATTATCATCTAATGTGAGCCTAACCATGTATGTAATTTTCATTTTTGCAGACTTGCATGCACTTACTAAAGAGTAAAACTTCATTTCTGTGCACACTTAGTTGGAGGTAAGCCCTGCTAAATGCGGAGAAAATCATTAGTAAACATACAAAAAAAGTTTTTATGAATTCCATTTAACTCGGGGGATTTCTTTCTAAGAAACATGCTTAGCATCCAGCCAGAAATATGTTTGGGACTATAGCCCTAATACCCTGGAGAGCAGGCAAATGAAATGTCTAATTAGAGAAGGCTTTTTTTATTACTGGTTCCCAGTTGGTATGAGTTCAGAAATGTTATTTACCAGAAAAGCAACCAGTAGATGTAACTTGATACCAAAGAAACCTCTGTTGTTGAGTCAGCCCTGAAAGAGAAGGAGCATCTGTTGGGCAGACAAGTTTCTCCTGATTTTCCAGTGATTTTATCCACTCAATGCCTTGACATGGGAAGTGCAATAGTCTATTATTTTCAGTGCCTTAGAACCTGTGGTTAAGACAGCTCAAAAGATATAATGGCATTCATCTTGATTTCTTTCTCAGATGCAGGGTTTATATGCTTGATCATAGGAATGGAGCCCCACAATTAAAGCAAATGCTATTTGTGTCAGAATAATAATGTAATCCTTTATTATTTTCTGTATTGCAGATGTTGATGAATGTGCATCAGAATCACACCAGTGCAACCCCACCCAAATCTGTATCAACACTGAAGGAGGATATACTTGCTCCTGTACTGATGGATACTGGCTTTTAGAAGGCCAGTGCTTAGGTATGGTATTCTGTAGGGTGAAATGAATTAATTTTCTTTGAAATTTTTGTTTGCATTTTTTATTTGATGGGTTGGAGATAACGTTTGACTTGGACCATCATA
Source organism: Sceloporus undulatus (assembly GCF_019175285.1). NCBI lineage: Eukaryota > Metazoa > Chordata > Lepidosauria > Squamata > Phrynosomatidae > Sceloporus > Sceloporus undulatus. The sequence continues at coordinate 352,250,452 of NC_056522.1, read as the reverse complement.
CTTTCATAAGGGGGTAAGGAGGCTAGTGTCAGTAAAATGGATGAAACAGAAGGGAACTTATTTGTTTATTCATAGTATTTCTGTATCACCTTCTAGCCCACAAGGGCTCCCAAGGTGATAAACAAATAAAACAAATAAAAAGTACAAAAAAGAGAGAGAGGATGTTATCACATCTACCTACTGTCTCACCACAATAGCACTAGTTTAATAACAGAAGCATACTGGTCATGTATCAATCTTTTTCACAAGTTTTCTGCATTAGTACTTTAGTGCTGCTTTGGTGAGCCAGGCTGTGTGATCTGATTTCTGCACTGCCACAATTATGCTGCCTTCTGACCTCTGCAAGCCCTTTGAACCTGCCAAAAAAGGAAAGGAGAATGCCAAGAAGAGGATATTGTCATTTCTTCTTTGGCTGGCAGGGGCAAGGAGAAGCTGGCTTCTGGCCACCCACACCCCTCCTGCCAAAGACGAAATTAAAACATCTCCTCATGAAGAGATTGTCATTTTTCTTTGAGAAATGTAAATTAATAATTTACATTTCAATAATTATATAATTTGAGCAATGTAAAAAGACCAAGAAAGCACCAACTGAGAATTCCTCTCACTGACTCCCAAATAAGTAGGGGGTTTGTTGATTCCTAGTAAAATCACAGCTGAATAGGTGACACGTATTAAGCGTTATCTCTCAGTGTAGGGATGTAGGTGTCTCCCAGTCCCAATAAAACTCCTGCACATAGTACAAAAAGGAAAGGACATAGCTGCCAAGTACATCTTGATGTAGTGTGCAATTTGGCTGGAGGCACTAATGGCAAATGTCGTCCTTGTTCAGTGAGTTTAGATTTTAATTTAAAGACCATTTCATTTTTCAATGCAGCTTGCATGTCAGAGGCTCCAACATCTTGCTACTATTCAGTGTACCTTTTGAAGGTTTGCAGTGGTGCACAAAGTTTCAACTTCAAGTGAAAAATTCAGACATTGTGATGACATAAATGTGATCACTGCATTGATGGAGTAATCTGTGCTGAAAGCAAAAAGGCCTCTGGAACCTGCATGGACATGCCAATAGTAAAGACAGAGGGCAAGGTTTGGTTGGAAAATAAATGTGTGCTTTCTGAGGGGTCTGAATAAGATGTTTGTTGAACATTGATAAGATGTTAATAGATGTGTCTGCGAACAGCTTCATTATCAGTTTTGTTTAAAACAACAAATAGAATTCCTAGTCTCACTTGTAATTCACATTTTTTTCCAGACATAGATGAATGTCGCTTTGGTTACTGCCACCAGCTGTGTGCCAATGTACCTGGCTCCTACTCCTGTACATGCAATCCAGGATTTATCTTGAATGATGATGGAAGATCATGCCAAGGTATTAAGAATATAACAAAGAAATGTGTTGGATCAGGACAAAGATATTTGGTTCCTTTATTATGCCTCCTGATATCTGTGGGAAACTCACAAGTAGGACATGAGTGCTTCTGCACTCAGTATAGTACCCTTCTGTACTACAAAAGTGTAGTGCTTCTGATACTGGAGATGATATATAGCCATCTTGACACATATGTGCGAATATTCAAAAATTACCTAATCCCCCTTTAAAGACATGCCAATTGTATAGCCAAAAATACATACAAATGGGTTCTAAAGCACATCAAGCCAAAAATCTTCCTGGAAGCCAAGATGACAAAACTGAGGCTGTCGTACATGAGAAGGCATGACTCACTGGAAAAAACAATAATGCTAGGAAAGGTGGAGGGAGGTAGAAAGAGAGAAAGACTGCATGATAAATGGGTGGACTCTGTTAAGGAGGTCACAGGTATCACTTTGCAAGAACTAAGCAAAGCAGTGGAGGATAGGGAGTTTTGTGAGTTTATCGTATGCACTTTTTGGTCCATTCTGGGTATGGGTTGGGGTTGGGGAAATGCATGAGCAAGGGAAAATGGATTTTATCACATGCTAAACTGTTGGCAAGCCTTTGCCATGCCATCATCCAACCATCACCCATCCCTGGGCCAGGCTCAGCCACCTGATTTATCTCTGTCGGAAAGCTTCCGGCAAAGCAAAGTAGGGTGGCTGAGCCCACCTCAGGGATGGATGATGGTTGGGCAATGGCATGGTGACAGCTTGCCGACAGTTTACTGTGCCCAGAATAGACCAAAAATAAACTCCTTGGAGATACCTCATCCATAGGGTTGCCACGGGTTGAGATTGATTCGGTGAATAAGAACAGCAACAAACTATGCTACAGCTGCACATTCACCACCTTCCAGACTTACCACTGAGTCAGTGCAGCCCTCCATAGCCATTCTGTGGCTGATAGAAAGTAGAGTGAGGGAAGAGAAAATCATCTGTCTATGTCTCTGCAGATGATGTAATCATTTTGCATCTGGATGTGCAGACACAGCCAGATACTTCTCCAATTTTCTTACCTCTCCAACAAGCAAACAGTGGCCAAGAGGCAGGGCTGCAGCAGGTCTATGGTCACTCGAGGGGAAGGTTTTGGTTAGTGCGGAAGATGGAAGAGAAATACCAGCTTCCATATTGGCCAGAAAAAGACTTTGCAGGTTGGTTTACATGTGCATATGCTACTAACAGGATGCCATAAGAAGTTCAACATTTACACTGCACTGTCAAACCAATTATAGTCACCACCAGCTCTGATCTGATCAGTGTAAATATATAGTGGGGACTTTTTGCCCCAGTAAATATAACTTCACAGTTTCTGAAACTGAACTAAATTTGTCATTTTAATGTTTATTGGCTTTGTTTGGAGACACACTTTCAGTGCTCTTCACAATCTCCTTTTTGTGTTAACCATGTTAAATAATCTGGTGTCATCAGCAAATCTGACTGTTTCATCACTTCCTGCTAACCCTAAATCATTTATGAACAACTTACAAAACACTAGTCCTAATAAAGATTTTTGAGGAACCCCACTCTTTGAAACTCTCCGGTGCAAGAATGGCTATTTTATTTGTTTTTCTGTTTTCAGTTTTTTAAACCAGTTACTTATACATAGAAGGATCTCTTTTTTCTCTGGTGATTACCAGACGTTTTCAAGAGATTTTGTTTACCTGGATGTCCAAAATGGTTTTGACAAGGTCTATCACTTCAGCCCATGTTTACTGCCATTCTCAAAAAAATCATTTATCTTTGCAGAAGCCATGTTGATTTATTTCCAGCAAGACTTGTTCTTCTATACAGCTGATAATTTTAACTTTAAAAATGCTTTCCAGAACAGGCAGTAAGCTAATACAATGGGCATTTCCTAGGTTCTCCCCACCAAAAAAGAAACATAAAATAGCATTAGACTGCCCACCCTTCAGACTTATTTGGTCAGACATATGTATCTGCCTTGTATTTTCTGCAGTGTAGAGAGAAAGATGAAAAGAATTCTTTCATCTTCTGTGCAATTTCATTATCCTCTTTTGTGAACACAAGTTACATATAGTCCTAATACATGTGTCTGTTTCTGTGTTTTGCTGCAGACAACTTATTGTGATTTTTTATTTGTTTGTTGGCGATGGAATTCCTTGTTCTGGCTCTTCAGCTGCAAAATTATCAAAGCTGCCCTAAGGGGTGGGGAAATCTCTTAACAATAGATGATCTTGAGGGTTAAGACTACAATGCATAGCAGTCACAAGCCTTTATGAATTGCCCTTTCCTCCCTCATTTCATCCTGCTGCTTTTGGCCAGATTTTGTTATGATTAAAACAGTTGGAGCCTTAAAATTAGTAGATAAACAAGGAAGCACCTGCAGGAATCACTTCAGTTTTGTTTGCCATATTGGTCTGATCCCAAACAGAGCAAGCACAATCTTTTCAAGATGTTACAGTGGTAAACTGAGCTTTTACAGTACTGAAGCTTTGTTTGTCTGTTAGAGTCTCGGGTATGCTATGGTGTGAGGAGTGCTACTTTTGAGGATGTTAGTAGATGGTGACTTGTTGTCTGTAGCTCTCTTAGCAGTACATTGAACTCTGGATTTACATACAGAGACATTTTGACACAGAAAAGCAGGATGAATTCCTACTTTCTACGAAGTGTAAAAAGAATGCCCAAGCGACTCATACATTTTCCCTTACTTTCTATTTGAAGGGCGATATAATCATCTTCCACGAGCATACTTCAGCAAAAATCAGCAATTTTTTCTGTTTGTCATGGGTCAGTAGCCCAGCAGTTGAGCACATGTTTTGCTTGTAAAAGGTCCTGCATTCAGTCCCTAGAATCTCCAGTTTAAAGGGCCTCTGACTGGGAAGTTCTCTAGCATAATACAAAGTAGTATCTGTTACTGTGCAGTTGAGGACAAGGGGACACAAGGTAAAGCTGGTCTGCAACTATTAAGACATAGATATCATAAGTGTTCAATGGGCAACCTGATAAAGGTTTTCATAGGTGTCATAAAGTATAAAGGTCTACTCAGGCTCATTAATGCAAGGAGGAATCTGGCTTGGGTTGTTGGTCTCCTGGTAGCTCTCTTTCAGTTAAGCCAGAGCTAGATGATGATGCTTTGAGCAAAGTTTCACCTGACATCTTTCAGGCTACCTGTACAAAACTTCCTGTGGTCTGAATTATAAGGTCCTGTTTAATAATCAAAACTGGATGTATGAACTGTTTATTGTGATTAGAACAGTATCCTTGCACAGCCACTCAGGCCTTCTCCAGAGCCTCTATTGGCTTCCAGTGGGCTTCTGACAGCCATTCAAGTTACTGGTTTGGATTTATAAGTCACTTCTTTAAACAAAATTTGACAAATCTTTTTCTTTTATCTCTTTTGTCTTTTTCTTTTATGAAAAATGATGTTCTGTGCAACAATTATTATTATTATTACATTTATTTATATAGCGCCATAGGCTTTACAACAATCCAAAAATGAAAAGAGAGCCTGACTACGGCGCACAATCTAAAACCACAAACAAGATTTTAAAATTTCTAAAATATTACTATAGCAAGGTTAAAACAATACTATAAAGTGTAAATATTAATTATTAACAATCTGCACTGTCCTCTTGAAAAATATAGTCTGCTCAACAAATACATGAAATAGACCAAACAAATGCAATCAAATGAACAAGGAGAATATACTGGTTAAAAAATATATGTCTCTAACATGTTCACAGCTCTGCTCACATCTTTTATTGGAACATACTCTGGAAATAATATTTGAAAGTGGGTACTTGCCTAAGAAAACCCTATGAAATTCATGGGACTGCCATAAGTCAACAAATGACATGGTGCACACACACACACACACACGGTAGCTGGTGTTCTGATGGTATTTTGTTTTAATATTTTAATATTTCATATTTTGTACTGTTTAAATACATTGTTATCATGGGATATGACAAGATAAAAATATAATTATTTTGTCAGTGTTACGTGTGCGATATTCTGATTTGTTCTTTTTTTTATTCCTGTTTAAAATTGTATTTTAAATGCAAATTGAAAAAAGTAAGAATTAATATTCTAAGTATTGGTTTCCCACAGATGTGAATGAATGTACAACTACCAACCCTTGTGTACAAAACTGTGTCAACACCTATGGCTCATTTCTTTGCCGCTGTGACCCTGGTTATGAATTGGAAGCTGATGGCATTAGTTGTAGTGGTAAGTAAAGCTGTGGGTTACCTTGGATTTTGGAAGGGAAAGATACACTTCTTTGTATCCCCTTAATATTTATTTCTCATGATCGTTATGTAGAAGATAACAGTTATGTAACTGAGAGACTGGCAAGAACATCGATTCCACAAGACTACAATGGGAATTCCTATTACAATTAGTTAAGTAGCCAAAAAAAAAAAAAATTCTACTAGTGGCAAACTGTCCAAGAAACAGTCAAATACTAAATCTTAAAAAAACAAACAAACCCTCAACTGAGGCAATCTTGCACAAACCCCAAGCTCTGTAACCATTCTTTGGACATTGCAAATATGTGGTGTGATTCAAGACAGCAGCATTACACAATATGTGACAATTGCTACCATCATCAGCTCAGTGGTCAGCAAAAGTTATACAGTCAGAAGTAAAATAATGCATTTGAGAGTTTAGCTGAGTGGACATCTTCTGTGTATCCAACAGCAATTGCCAATACTGTATAGTGCAGAGAGCATACTTGTTCTTAAGATCTGAACAGTAAGATTGTCACAGGCTGCCAGGAGCATCTTAAGAGCCTTTTATTTGAGCTGGCGTCTGTGAGTCAGGATTTTGAACACACACACACACACACACACACACACACACACACACACACAGAGTCAGCATGGCATAGTGGTTTGAGTGTTGGACTATGACTCTGGAGACCAGGGTTCAATTCTCTGCTTGGCCATGAAACTCACGAGGCGACCTGTGGCAAGTCACATGCTCTCAGCCTCAGGGGAAGGCCACGGAAAACCTCTTCCAGACAAATCTTGCCAAGAAAATTCTATGGTAGGTTCATCTTAGGGATGCAATAGATCAGAAGTGGCTTGAAGGCACACAACAACAACAATAAAATAGGGAAGAACAGGAACAAAATCGGGGAGTTTTCAGTCAGTCTGGATGCGCCCTACATACATTTCTCTGTTCACACAGAAGTGCCATTGTTGCTGCAGTATTGTGTGTTTGAGTGGACAATGAGTAGGCACCAGAAGAAATGGTGACAAATAGTGGTGAGCTGTTGGAGAATAGATCTATGTGTGCTTTGTGTAAATGTGACCAACTATTCATTCCTTCTTCTAGCCTGCTGCCCTCTGGTATGTTAGTGAAGGACATCGTTCTTTTAATGAATGGATGTAAAAGTTAGCTGCTAGTCTGGACTGTATCAGGTAGCCATATGCGTTATGCTTACCTTGCTAGACCACAGTTTCCTTGGCTTTTCACAGTTGAATTAATGAAGAATGTACAAATATGTAAGTGGTAATGACTGTAATGACAGCAGGCAATGATTTAAAGCATATGGCTGCAATAAAGATTATGTGACTGCAGCAAGTGCTTTTATGTTTGTCCAGTTTTATCACTTTAAGCACTTGGTTTAATTTGAAAATGACTAGTTAAGCCTGTTTCTGTTCTGAAAAGGTCCCTTGTGCCTAGTTAAATGAAGGAGTCCACTTAGGCTCTCGAAAAAATAAATCTTTTCCTGGAAATGCAACACTGCCTAGCTAACAGTCAAAAGAACATGTGGTATGTGGAGACCCGATCCAGTGGGGCAGGGTAGCACCACTTAGGCTAGTTTTAAAAAGGAAACCAACACTGAAGAGCCAGCATCTAAGAAGGTACAGCTGCCTTCTGTCTTGGTCTTAATCTCCCCACAGTAGCATTTTTTCCTGTAAAGTTGTGCTGTCTCAAGAGTACATATATCTCATCCCTGGTCCTTACTTTTGGCACATTACCTGAGGATCTGGCAATGAGGTTTCTTAATTTGGCACAGCATAACTGTGATCATTACTAGCTATGTTCTTTTGTCCAGAATCCAACTTCATGTAATATTTGCAGGGAGCACAGAACGAAATAAAAGGTGAACAGTACTGGCACTAAATTTCTTCAGAGCTAAGCTCAAATTCTGACATGATTGT